>NW_012107587.1:823030-825043 GCF_000951045.1 Mandrillus leucophaeus | reverse complement strand
TTTGCTCTCTCCTTCTTCTATGTCCCAATAACCTTCTTGCCCTTTTCTCCACTTTCCCTTCTTCATTTGTTTTTTGTTGTTTCTCTCTCTCATCAATACACACACACACACACACACACACACACACACACACACACACAGACACACACCATCTATTGAACACATAGCAAGTGTCAGCCCTACAAAAGTGACTAAGACAGGGTGCTTGGCCTTAAGGAACTCTCAAATAAGGGAGTCTGCATCATGAAGGTAAGCCCAACAATTTCAGCCTTGAAAAAATGTCTAAGTCTCTTAAAAAATGTTTCCTTTATGTCAACCAAATCTTCATACACCAAAACTTTTGAATCCTAATATCATTTTGTCTTTGAGTTATCTTGTCATTGAAGACAACTCATCACCTGCTTTAGTGCCAGAAATAGGAGCACTACAGGGAGTCCACAGGTTTTTTTGTTGTTGTTGTTTTTTGAGGATAAGAAATAGGAGGCTCATCTTCATATTCAAAATCACTTTGACTGCGGTTACTGATGAGGTAAATTCCCTCAGCAGGCTGAGGCAATATTTCCCAAAGGAAAGCAAGTTTTGTTTTTGTATTTGCTTCTCCTTCTCATCACAAGCCATGCTTAGATTCCCAGCTATATCTGCCCACAAATGACCATCTGGCCTACAGCTGCCATTTCCAAGTGGAAACGCTTTAGCACGAGTAGTCCATGAGCTCTTTTCACTTCTTGTAAATGACAACGTCTTTGTCGTAGGTTACCCCATCCTTTCCAGTGGAAGACAACAACTGTCATTTTCTTTCTTTCTCTTTTCATGCACACTTGTTTACAGTGGAAACACATATGTTGCAAAGTGTTTGTTGCAAGGAGCTAGTAGGCTTAAACTGTAAGCGTGACCAGTTGCATTTTATCGACTCTGAGAGTAAGCTCTCAGAGAGAAACTTAGAAGCTAAAGTGGCAATGTTAGAGTTGTGGAATTCAGTCAGATGCAAGTTCGTTTGCTGCTGCATGCACCCAGCCAGATGCATGTTCATTTGCCTTCTGGTTGAGTATTAAGAGTGGTCTCAGCCCTAGAAAATAACCTATCCCTTCCTTTTCTTTACACTGACCAAGCCTGTTGATGCAAAGAAGAATACAGTAATAATAGTTAATATTTATAGAGTGCTTATTATGTGACTGGCACCGTGCTGAGTGCTTTATAAACATTATTTTATTAAATACTCTTAACCACGCTGTGAAGTGGTTATATTACCCCACTTGAAAATTTTGAAATCTGTGGCTCCAAGGTGAGTCACTTGTCCAAGGTCACAAAGCTTGTCTGACTTACTTTTCTGGGTTTTTAAAATGGCAAGACTGTTGTAAACTGCTGGAGGACAGGAATCGTGATTTGTCCAGCAATGAGTCCTCAATACTTAGCACAGAGCCTCACTCAGCAGAAGATCCTAAAAGCAAAACGAAACAAAAACAAAAACTTCCAGAATGACTAGATTTTGACTGAATGGATAACAAGTTTGTGCATTTACAGTAGAAGGCTATTTGTTTTCTCTTCTAAAAACCATGAATCTCTCCAACCAACTTTATTGAAAGTCATCTACACTCAGGAATGTGGTAGAGAAAAATGCTACTGTTACATTGACCTCTCTGGGAACTACTTTTACCCCTATATAATCTGACCCTTGTTACCTGAAAATAGATTACAGTTAATGTTGTCTTATTTCTGTCTTCAGTTTTCCCATGAGTCATGCTATTTGTTTCATTAAAATGTCCTCTTGTTTTGCCTGTTCAATCCTGTCTACCTTCAAGGTTCAGCCGAGACCTCATCTCCTTCAGAAAGCGTCCATCTACGTTCCCTGATCTCTTTTTGCTCCTACAGTGATTATAGTCTCATGAATGCCAGTTACAATGTAATGATTGCTAGGAACCCAGTAGACTGTGTATAGAGGCTGAGGGATTAGGTTCACTGGGTAAAAAGAGCTTTAGGCAGACACAGTCTTGACACATGGACAGTCTCTAAGAG
>NW_012107587.1:803305-822980 GCF_000951045.1 Mandrillus leucophaeus | reverse complement strand
TAACCCAAAGAAAATTACTTCAAAGCATTTAATAATCAACCCCCACAGGTCAAAGATGAAGAGAGCATCCTAAAAGTAGAAAGAGAAAAGAAACAAATAAAATGCAATGAAGCGCCAGTACATCTGGAAGCAGACTTTTCAGTGGAAACCTTACAGACCAGGAGAAAGTGGCATGACATATTTAAAGTGCTAAAGGGAAAAAACAAAACAAAACAAAAAAAACCCCAACACTTTTTACCCTGGAATAGTATATTCAGTAAACGCATTCTTCAAACATGAAGGAGACATAAAGACTTTCCTCGACTAACAAAAACTGAGGGATTTCAACACCAGACCTGTCCTATAAGAAATGCTAAAGGAAGTATTTCAATCAGAAAGAAAGAGATATTAATTAGCAATAAGAAATAATGAAGATTCAAAAATCACTGAGAATAGTAAGTACATAGAAAATCACAGATATTATAACACTGTAGCTGTGGTGTGTAAACTGCACTTATCTTAAGTAGAAAGACTAAGTGATGAACCAATCAAAAAGAACAACTACAACAACTTTTCAAGACATAGACAATACAATAAGATACGAAAAGAAATAACAAAATGTTAAAAAGCAGAGGGGGATAAAGTTAAGTTATAGAGTCTATTAGTTTTCTTTTTGTTTGTTTATTTATGTGAATGCTGTTAAGCTGGTATCAATTTAAAATAATAGGTTAAGATATTATTTGCAAGCCCCATGGTAACCTCCAACCAAAAAACAATACACCACGAATACACAAATAATAAAAAGCAAAAATCTAAATCATATCACCAGAGAAAATCACCCTCACTAAAAGGAGACATGGAGAAATGAAAGAAGGAAGAGAAGACCACAAAACAATCAGATAATAAATAACAAAATGGCAAGAATAAGTCCTTACTTATCAATAACAACATTGAATGTAAATGGACTAAATTCTTCATTCAAAAGACATAGAGTGGCTGAATGGATAAAAAATCAATCTGGAAATATCTGTTGCCTACAAAAAGCACACTTCACCTATCAACACACACATAGACTGAAAATAAAGGAATGGAAAAAGATTTCCCATGCCAATAGAAGCAAAAAAAGAACAAGAGTTGCTATACTATATCAGAAAAATAGATTTCAGGACAAAAACTATAAGGATAGACAAAGAAGGTCACTATATAATGATAAAGGGGACAATTCAGCAAGATGATATAACAATTTTAAATATATATGTACTGAATACTGGAGCACCCAGATATATAAAGCAAATATTAGAGCTAAAGAGAGAGCTAGGTCCCGATACAATAATAGCTGGAGACTTCGACACCCCACTTGCAGCATTGGATAGACATTCCAAACAGAAAATCTACAAAGAAACATCAGACGTAATCTGCACTATATGAACCTAATACATACTTACAGAATATTTAACCCAAATGGCTTCAGGATACACATTCCTTTCCTCAGCAAATGAATCGTTTTTAAGGATAAACCATATATTAGATCACAAAACAAATCTTAAAACATTCAGAAAGTTGAAATAATATCAAGCACATTATCTGACCACAATGGAATAAAACTAGAAACCAATAACAAGAGGAATTTTGGAAACTTTACAAATATATAGAAATTAATACGCTCTTGAAGGACCAGTGGGTCAATGAACAAATTGAGAAGAAAATAGAAAAATTTATTTAAATAGATGATAATGGAAACACAACATACTGAAACCTATGGAATACAGCAAAACGGTACTTAAGAAGGAAGTTTTAGCTATAAGTGTCTACATCAGAAAATAAGAAAAACTTCAAATGAACAATTTAATAATGCATTTTAAGGAACTGGAAAAGCAAGAACAAACAAACCCAAATTAGTGGAAGATAAGGTATGATAAATATCATAGCAGAAGTAGATAAAGTTGAAGAAAGCAATACAAAAGATCAATGAAACAAAATATTAGTTTTTTTGAAAAGTTAAACAAAATTGAGAAACCTTTAGACAGACTAAAAAAAAAAAAAGAGAAAAGATTCAAATAAATAAAATTACAAATGAAACAGGAGACATTACGACTGATATTGTAAGACTCCAAAGAATAATAGTGACTAATATGAGCAACTATATGCCAATAAATTGGAAGATTTAGAAGACATGGACAAATTTTTAGACCCATATGACCTACCAATATTGCACCATTAAAGAATTGAAGAAATCTGGCCAGGCACAGTGGCTCACATCTGTAATCCTAGCACTTTGGGAGGCCAAGGTGGGCAGATTGCCTGAGCTCAGGAGTTTGAAAACAGCTTGGACAACATGGTGAAACTCCATCTCTACTAAAGTACAAAAAATTAACTGGACATAGTGGTGTGCACCTGTAGTCCCAGCTACTTGGGAGGCTAAGGTGGGAGAATTGCCTGAACCCAGGAGGCAGAGGTTGCAGTGAGCTGAGATCATGGCACTGAACACCAGCCTGGGTGATACAGTGAGACTCCATCTCAAAAAAGAAAAAAAAAAATTGAAGAAATCCAAAACCTAAACAGACTAATAACAAGTAATAAGATCAAAATGGTAATAAAAAGTCTCCTAGTAAAGAAAAACCCTGGACCCAATGGCTTCACTGAATTCTACCAAACATTTAAGAATAACTAGTACTAAGTCTAATCAAACTATTCCAAAAAAGAGAGGAGGAAGGAATACTTCCAAACTCATTCTACAAGGCCAGTATTGCCTTGATACCCAAACCAGAAAAAGATATGTCAAAAAAAGAAAACAGCAGGCCAATATCTCTGATGAATATTGATGCAAAGTTCCTCAACAAAATACTAGCAAACTAAATTTAACAATATGTTAAAAAGATAATTCATCATGACCCACTGGGATTTATCCTAGGGATGCAAGGATGGTTCAACATATGTAAATCAATCAATGTGATAGGTCATATCAACAGAATGAAGTACAAAAGCCATATGATTATTTCAATTGGTGCTGAAAAAGCTTTGGATAAAGTTCAACATCCCTTCATGGTAAAAACACCTTCAAGAAACTGGGTGCAGATTGAATATACCTTAACATAACAAAAGCTATGTACAATAGACCCACAGGTTGTATCCTACTGAACAGGGAAAAACCAAAAGTCTTTCCTCTAAAATCTGGAACATGACAAGGATGCCCATTTTCATCACTATTATTCAACACAATACTGGAAGTCCTAGCTAGAGCAATCAGACAAGAAAAAGATAAAAAGGGCATCCAAATTGTAAGGAAAGAAGTCAAATTATCCTCATTTGCAGATGATATGATGTTATATTTGGAGAAACCTAAAGACTCCACCAGAAAATGATTAGAACTGAAAAACAAATTCAGTAAAGTTGCAAGATACAAAATCAACATGCAAAAATTGCTAGCATGTTTATATGCCAACATAGAACAATATGGAAAACAAATGAAAAAGTAATCCCATTTACAATAGCCACGCAAAGAACCAAATACTTAGAAATTAACTTAAGCAACAAAGTGAAAGATCTCTACAATGGAAATTATAAAACGCTGATGGAAGTAATTGAAGAGGACCCCAAAAATGGAAAGATATTCCATGTTCATGGATTGAAAGAATCAATATTGTTAGAACGTCCATATTACCCAAAGTA
This sequence comes from Mandrillus leucophaeus, assembly GCF_000951045.1. NCBI lineage: Eukaryota > Metazoa > Chordata > Mammalia > Primates > Cercopithecidae > Mandrillus > Mandrillus leucophaeus. The sequence continues at coordinate 819,332 of NW_012107587.1, read as the reverse complement.
ACCTACAGATTCAATGCAATCCCTATTAAAATGCCAATGACATTCTTCACAGGAATAGGAAGAGCAATCCTAAAATTTATATAAAACCACAAAAGACCAGAATTGATAAGTTATCCTGAGAAGAAAGAACAAAACAGGAAGAACCACATTACCTAACTTCAAATTATACGAAAGAGCTATAGTAACCACAAAAGCATGGTACTGGCATATAAACAGATACATAGACCAATGAAACAGATCAGAGAACCTGAAACAAATCCACACACCTACAGTGAACTTATTTTTGACAAAGTTGCCAAGAACATACAGTGTGGAAAAGTCAATCTCTTCAATAAATGGTGTTGAGAAAACTGGATATCCACATACAGAAGAATGAAACTAGAACCCTACCTTTCACCATATATAAAAGTCAAATTAAAATGGATTAAAGACTCAAATCTAAGACCTCAAAGTATGAAATTGCTGTAAGAAAACTTTGGGGGAAACGTTCAAGGACATTGATCTCAAAAAAGATTTCTTGAGCAATATCCCACAAGCACAGGCAACTGAAACAAAAATGGATAAATGGGATCATATAAAGTTAGAAAGCTTCTGTATAGCAAAGGAAACAATCAACAAAGTCAAGAGACAACACACAGAATGGAAAAAAAATATTTACACACTACCCTGACAAGAGATTAATAACCAGATTAATATTTACAAACTGACAAGAGATTAATAATCAGAATATATAAGGACCTCAAACAGCTCTACAGGAAAAATATCTCTAATTATCCAGTTGTAAAAAAGGCAAAAGATTTGAACAGACATTTCGCAGAAGAAGACATACAAATGGCATTCAGGCATATGTATGAATGAAAAGGTGCTGAACATCACCAATCATCAGACAAATGCAAATCAAACCTACAGTGAGATATAATTTTACCCCAGGTAAAATGGCTTATATTCAAAAGACAGGCAATAACAAATGCTGACGAGAATGTAGAGAAAAGGGAGCCCTTGTACTGTTGGTGGGAACATAAATTAGTACAATCACTATGGAGAATATGTTGGAGATTCCTCAAAAAACTGAAAATTAAGTTACTATCTGATCCAGCAATCCCACTTCTGGGTATATACCCCAAAGCAAGGAAATTAGTATATCGAAGAGATATCTGCACTCTTACATTTGTTGCAGCACTGTTCACAATGGTCAAAATCTGGAAGCCATGTAAGTGTTCATCAATGGATGAATGAACAAATAAAATGTGGCACTTACATACAACAGAGTACTATTCACTGTAAAAATAATGAGATTCTGTCATTTGCAACAACATGAATGGAACTAAAGATTATCATGTTAAGTGAAATAAGTCAGGCACAGAAAGACAAACATTGCATATTGTCGTTTATATGTGGGATCTAAAAATCAAAACAGTTGAACTCATGGAGATAGATAGTAGAAGGATGGTTATCACAGAAGGGTAGATGGGGGCTGGGGGGAACATGAGGTTGGTTAATGCATCCAAAAATACAGTTAGAAAAAATGAATAAGACCTAGTATTTGATAGCACAACAGGGTGATTATAACTGATAATAATTTAATTGTATATTTTAAATATATAAAAGAGTATAATTGGATTGTTTGTAATGCAAAAGATAAATACTTGAGAGGATGAATATCCAATTTTACATGATGTGATTATTACACATTGCATGCCTGTATCAAAACATCTAATGTACCCCTATAAATATATACACCTACTATGTACCCACACAAATTAAAATAAAAATACTTTGGAATAAAAGAAAATTCAGTTAGTCAGAACTCCTTTCTATTTTCCTGGAAAGTGATAAACACTAACAAGAAATTAAAAAGCAATTAAAAAAATCTTCCTGGCTATGTCCTATGTTGTATTAGAATGTAGTATTTTTAAGTCAGAGATGGTCTTTATTCATCTTTGTATTCTTCTCACCTAAGGCACTGCCTAAGGAATATTTTTACTTGATATATTTGTTTTTAGACTCATTTTTATTTTTATCAAATTAACATGTTCATGGTTTAAATTTTTATAAAATAAAGCAAATGATATTTTCAAGCCTTATAATGAAAAACAGCAGCTTTCTGTTCTCTCCCATCATATTCTAACTCCATTCTCTAGTAACTTTCAAATACTTTGAATATTTTTTCTGACATTTTATTTCTTATTTGTAAATAATACATTAATGCTGATTTTTCTTGATTTATAGATTTTAGAAACTGTTAACCTGATGTCAACTTTAGAAATGATTTATTAACCTTTTATGGTAGACAAGAATTTAGTTTATGTGTAACCTTCATTTCCCCTGACTTTTTAAAATCTCCACTCTCCCTTTAAACATAGTTACATCACAGTTTTGTTAAATAAAATGTCACTAGTCCTTTCTTATCTGAGGTTTTACTTCGCATAGTTTCAGTTACCTCAGGTCAATGAGGTAACTGAAAATATAATATTTTGAGAGAGAGTGAGAGAGAAAGAGAGACTAGATAACTTTTATGACAGTGTATTGTTATAATTGTTGGACTTTATTATTAGTTATTGTAGTTAATCTCTTACTGTGCCTAATTTATAAATTAAACTTTATCATTGGTATGTATGACTAGAAAAAGACATAGTACTGTATATACAGGGTTTATTATTATTTTTGATTTTAGGTATCCATTTTAGGTTTTAGGGATCCACTGGGGGTCTTGGAATGTTTCCCCTGCAGATAAGGGAAAGTACATTTCTTTCTCCATGTAAATATTGTCCATGTAAATACTGCTGAGACTAGTAGTATATTATGATTCTATTTACTTTCTTGTATGCTTTGTTTTCCTTCTCAAGTTAATTGCTTGATTTTATATTTATTTCTTTTTATTTGCTAAAATTGTCTATAATTTTTTAATTGCTTTTAAATGCAACACAATTTTAACAGGCTTCTTGATACTATTTTTATGTAAATTGATATATGTGTACGTGTATCAAATTATCAATTCCATTTTGATATTTTTCTCTTAAAGACTTCATTTCCTGTGTTCAATCAAATCTTGATGGGCTGTTCTATGTAAATACTGAGCAACTGTCATTCTATCTGTAATAAGCAACCTCTGAGATAGTCCCTAAAGATCTCCTCTTGTTATTTATGCCCTTGTATAATCCTCTTTCCTCAAGTGTGGATTGAAATTCTTTATTTCTTCTAACAAAAAATATGCAACAGAAGTGATAGAAACTGACTTTTCCAATAGAAAGCCTATGGCTTCTACACTGAAAACTCTAATGTAGGCACTTGGTCTATTTCTCTTGCCCGCCCTTCCTTCCTTCCTTCCTTCCTTCCTTCCTTCCTTCCTTCCTTCCTTCCTTCCTTCCTTCCTTCCTTCCTTCCTTCCTTCCTTCTTTCCTCCTTATCTTTTTTTGAGACAAACTTTGGCTCTTGTTGCCCAGGCTGGAGTGCAATGGCGGGATCTTGGCTCACTGCACCCCCCGCCTTCAGAGTTCAAGCGATTCTCTTGCCTCAGCCTCCCAAGTAGCTGAGATTACAGGCACCCACAACTATGCCCGGCTAAGTTTTGCATTTTTAGTAGAGACGAGGTTTCATCACATTGGCCAGACTGGTCTCAAACTGCTGACCTCAGGTGATCCGCCCACCTTGGCCTTCCAAAGTGCTGGGATGACAGGCATGAGCCACCACGCCTGGCCACAGTTGCCCACTTCTAAGGAAATCAGATGCTATATTGTGAGGTCATCCTGTGAACAGGCTCAGGTAGTAAAAACTAGCCAACATGAGTGAATTTGGAAGCAGATTCCCCCTTGCTCACCTCAGTTGAATCTTCAGATAAGACTGCAGCCCTGACTGCAGTGTTTGGAGTGATGGAGTACTGCTCTTTTCAGTGTTAGCATACTTACCTTTTCTTCTTTTGATGGAGGGTGTGGTGGGGGTCCCTTAGTCTGTTTTGTGTTGCTATAACAGAATACCTGAGATTGGTAATTTATAAAAAACAGAGATTTACTTCTTATAGTTCTGGAAGATGAGAATTCCGAGGTTGAGAAGCCTGCATCTGGCAAGGGTCTTCTTATTGTGTCATTCCATGGTGGATGGGCAAGAGAAAGTGGAGATAAGGGGACTTAACTCATCCTTTTGTGATCATCCTTAGTGATCACAGGAACCCACTTCTGTGATCACTAACCCACTTCTGTGATCACTAACCCACCATAGCAATAACAGCATTAATCAATTCATGAGGCGAGAACCCTCATGACCTAATCATCTCTTAAAGGTCCCACCTCTCAGTACTGCTGTATTAAGGATTACATTTCCAACACATAAAATTGGGAGACACATTCAAATCACAGCAAGGGAGAGTTCATGTTCCTGAATACCATCTTCCTTGTCTTGATATGCTTTTTCAATGGCTAAAGAACATTCTTTACTATTTTCCTAAAACAAGAGGGAAGAGAAGTAACATTTTTTAGTTTTTGCATGTCTGAATATATCTTTACATAATCCACACACTTGCTTGATAATCTGACTTTGCGTAAAGTCTAGGTTGAAAATAATTCTGCCCATAGAATTTGAAGGCATTGACCTACTGTCTTTTAGTTTCCAGTGTTGTTGTTGAAAAGTCTCATGCCACTCTGTTTCCTGTTGAAGTCTATGTGATATATTGTTTTTGCTTTTCTTGGAGCATATGGGAATCCTGATGTTCTAAAATTGCCAATGCTGTGCCTTAGTATGGCTTTTAAATTATTATTTGTCAATTCAATATGGCAGGCAAAGACAACATCCAGCCAACGCACAAAAATGCAGTATGTAAGTCAAAGTTCATTATTACGATTGCGTGGTGCCTATAACACTGCTGTAGAGTGCAACCAAGGTTTCCCTTCAGGAATGAAATATTTATTCCTCCGGCTCTGGGAGTACTACTAGATGACAGCCCTAAGCTGAGATCTTTCTTGCCTGAGCTAATGAAAACTGCCACATTTGTAGTCATGTCCCCTTCCAGGAATAATGTGTATTCAATGAATGATCAATGTTGAGTACAAAGTTCTGTTCTTCTTGTAGTTAGGGAGACTTCTGAAGGGCCATTTCAATTCCCAGATTTCCAGTCATGTAGGACTTCACTGGGACACAGCACAATTTGCCTTTCTCCCCAGTCCTGCCTCCTTCATTTCTTTTTCACAACTACTGAATCCAGGAGCACCCCATAAAAAACATCCTGCATGTTAATCTGTCTGACAATAGCTTTCCTGTAACAACTTGAAACAGTGCCCATGCTCCAAGATGTTGAATAGTTTTAGTATCAACTATGAGTGGGCAGGCCGTGGGTGCTAGATTGTATCAACCTGGTGTTAAATGTCCTTCCGTTTGAGGATATTTTCTTAATTTATTTGGTAATTTCCTTCTCAGCATTTTTTTTTCCTCTTTCTGGATACCTTTAGTAGAATTTGGACATCCTTGATTGATCCTTTTACTGTCTTATCTTTTTTCTCTTATTTTAAAAATATTTTTTGATCTTTTAATTCTACTGTCTTAATGATTTCTTTGACTTACCTTTGAATATTTTAATTAATTTTTATTTGGTATTACATACAAATTCCCAAATGATCTTTATTATTGATTGTTTTCTTTCTCTTCTCACTGCCCTTTTCTCCTCTCTCACTGTCTCTCTGTGTCTTCTACCTGGCACCTTTTTATATCATGAATGCAAAATCTTCTCTTATCTCCATGAATTTACTCTAGTTGATCACTCCAGGTGTGAGGGTAGAGTTAAAGTTGTAGGCAACCACTGAACCTAGACTGTAAACACACTCTAAAGCTCTATTCCTTCTCTTCTCTCCCTCCCTCCCTCTCTCCCTCCTTTCCTTCCCTTCTCTTCCTTCCTTCCTTCCTTCCTTCCTTCCTTCCTTCCTTCCTTCCTTCGTTCCCTCCTTCTTTTCTTTCTTTTTTATTCAGTGATCCCTCCCTCCTTTTCCTCCTTCCCTTATTCTTTTCTTTCTTTCTTCCTTCTTTCCTCCAGTCTCTTCTCGTCTATCACTCTTCATTAATTAATTGAGTACCTACTATGTTCCAACTATTAGGTAAGACATAATAAGGAAGATGAAGCCTCTGTCCTGTTAGCTTTAGACCTAAAGCCACTAATCAGGCTTTATAGACTAAATTTAAAAGCAGTATCTCTCACAATCTGGAAGAGAGTTCTTCATGAGGACCTGCAGGTTGATGACTTCCACGTTTAGCCTGCTAGGTTTTTCATGCAAGTCCTTGTATTATTATGTCTTGTGTGCTTCCTCTCCATTGACCTCCTCAAACTCTACTTAGCTATAAATTTCTGACAAATTAAGAGACTAACTTCCATTTGTATCTTTCCCCTAGCTTCTGTTTCTCAGCTTCTGACCCCTCTCATTGCCAGAAATCTTATTCTTCACATTGCAGGAACGCCATAAAGATTGTTAAAATATAAAGTTTAAATAAACAAAGCACGCCACCAGAGAGGGGCAGATGAATTATTATGGCTATTTAAAGAGGAAATTTCACAAAACTGCACAAACTGGTGCAAAATAAAAAATAAGCAGGTAGAACCTCGTATTGGGTGAGGTAGAAGCATGATTATAAAATCTGTTTTCTCTGTGGACCAAAAAAATGATGCACCCTGTCTGAGCATTGCACTCTGCTCTTAGTAAAATAGGCATATTTTTTCCTTTCTCTATGTCCCTGGACTGCAGGAGCATAAATTGGATAACATGTGTGAAAACAATCTGAACTCCTTGGAAGTCAGGAGTGACAGACCCAAAGCATGGTATTATGCTTTTCTTACTGAAATTTGGCATTTAAAATAGTGGCCTAAATAACATTATTTGAAGTTAAAAGGATTAATATACTTTATTTATGGTAATCTTTTAATTGCAAGACCCAAAAGGCATGTAAAACATTGGTTCAAAAGCATATAAAACAGAGCTTCATGTTAAGAATGGGATTCAATGTTTTTTGAATTAAAGTAGTTGCCTTACTTTATTAGTCAGGAGAGGCTAGGCTAATGCTGTGGTAACAAACAACCCCCAAATCCCAATGATTTAACACCTCAAGTTATTTCTCACTACCACAAAATCTGCTGGAAGTCCAGACAACTCTCCAGGGCAGCTGCCAGGGCAGTGATTCAGCAATCCATGCCACCTTGGTCTTGTGGCGCCACCATCTCAATGTGAGACTTTCTCCATGATTGCTGGAACACTGGGGAGAAAGACTGGAAAATCATGCAGAACTTTTCACTGACTCAGCCTGGAAGTGCCACATCCCATTCCATTATTATTAGTAGTATTTTATTAGTCAGAACTAGACACATGACTCCCCCAGTCCCCAAAATGCTGGGAAGCATAGTCTCCTGTATACAGAGGAAGGAAAGATCTGGGTATTGGTGAGATGCAGCAATGTTTACCATACTACCATACTTACAAATACTGTTAGAGCATGCTCCCGGTTCTACGGATCATAAGGCATGACAGTGATAAAGATGAAAGGAAATCCAGCACTAACAACTCATTTCAGAGATAGGGAAACTATGGCTTTATGTCCAAGGACATGAGGTCAGTAATGGTGAGTCACCACAAGAACCTAGAGTTCTCGATTTCTAGTTCAGAGCTTCTACCCCATAGCATTCCCCCAGTGCTTTCCCTGGGAGGCTAATAGGTATCTCTCACACACAAAATTGATTCTGTGATTAAATTAATTCATCAGCAACAGGGTTGAAAATTAGGATAAAGAAAGTTTATTTGTAGTAGAACTTCCCAGAGCCTTTAACATAATACAGTATGCTGTGAATCTTAGAGTGCTAGAATATTAAGAAATTAGTGACCAATTTTGAAGACAGAAACCATCCTCTTACCCTGAGTATTTCTTTTCCTCAGAGTCCCTTGTAAGTGAGGATCATACCTCAGAAAATGCTACATTATCACACTGCACTTGCAGAATTGTTATGCAGACAAAGTCAATCTCTGGAAGTTAACATCATCAATATTGGTTAATAAATACATAGTCCTTCTCTCCATCTCTACTTAGGCAACCATTTCTTTCATATCTTGATTTTGAGGACCTTATCCCATTGATGTATACCGTTATTCTTATATTCACACATATTTCAACTCATAGAACAAATCTTTACTGAGAATATACTCTATGCCAGATTTGTTATTAATATTGGATATTTAAAGAAAAACAAGACATAATCTCATTTTTATACTACACATAGACTAAAATGGAGACAGATTCTCAGAGAATGATGCAGCAAAATATTCTACATGCTATTGTAGTCTCTGATAGGTATAATATTCTATGGAAGCACAAAATAGATGTGAGAAAATTCTGTTCTTCCTAGTGAGTTAAAACTCTTAGGAGACTTTTACAGGAACTATTTATTAAGTCCCTTCTATTTTTTATTTGCTAAAATACTATCCAGGATCCCAGCACTGGGCTTTACTCTTATGCCAGTTTCATTGCATCTTATTCATTTTGGCCCACCAGGATAATTAGTCAAGGTCTTTAGGAGGCTCATGTGATAAGTCATGCAGTAGCTCTCCCTTCCTGATCCTGTCATTTGCAGATTTGATCAGCCTCCCTTACATATTTTTATCCAACTCGTTAAAAACTATTTTGTTGTAAGCAGAGCCAATGACCCACATAGTGAACTACTCTCAGTATTAAAAAAATTTCATGTCACTAGAGAATCATCTTCTGTCCTTAAACCAATTTCAGCCTAAATAAAAACTCTGAAAAAAGAAAGCATTTACATTGTTCTAAGAGGACCACTGCCTTCCAAATATTCATCTTACAGAAATTAGAAAAGAATTCTTATAGAAATTGGAAAAGAGATAATGTATTTGTTACTGATCCTTACTTTCTACATCTCCTTTTCTAAATGTTCATGGAGTTTCTACTGGGGTGCCAGACGTTGTGAAAGGAATGGGAGGGATGAGGGATGGGAAATTCAATGTAATTTCCACAGCGACCTTCTAAAGTAAGGTGCTTGTATCCTTATTTCACAGGTGCAGAAACTGAAACAGTAAGAATTGTCATGTGTTTCCCAGGGACACATGGCCAGTAAGTAGATAAGCTGAAACTGAATCTGGGTTTGTCTGAATGCCACATCCAAACAGGTTTTACTTATAACATACTGTGCCTTCTCCTGAGGCCTCACTAGTCTCTAAATGCAAATATGACCACCATTCTGTTGACAATTGAATCCTCTTGCCTTATCACTGGCCAGGTGTCCTCCCATTACCTCTGGGAGTCCACATGGATATCTTATGTATATTCTATGCCACTGGTTCCTAAACCCATCATGATTAGAATGATCTGGGAAGATTTAAAAATTACATTTCTGGGCCCTACCTTTAGAGAATTTTGATTCAATTCATCTAGAGTAGAGCGCAGGAGCCTGTATTTTTAAGAAAACTCAGATGATGTGATGACCATCTAGGTTTGGAACCTGGATGGTCATTAGTATTGTTACATTAAGTTACTTAACTAAGCACAAGAGTTCCTGGTTGATGCCCACCATTTCCTGGTTGATGAAATAGTGGACACTGCCACTGCTTTGCTAGCAGGCACCCAAAGACCCCAAAATTCTACAGTTGCAGGGTATTCTTTCCATTAGGTTAGACTTTTAGTTTCAAAAGTGATAATGCTTGAGCTCTAATATGTATTGGGTCTGGTTCTCAATCTCAACTTACAGTCTTCTCTCTGTTCAGGAATCAGGCATACACCTAGAGGTCTGGGCCTGAGGAAAAGTCAAATAATCTTGTCTCAACTTGGATTCCCCATGAAGTAGATCCTGAGATGTTAGTGTATGGGATGGGTAGTTAGTGTATGAGATGAGTTAGTTAATGTATGAGTGTAGAGTTAGTGTATGGGATATTTATTAAGAAGTGACATTGAGATCCATGTTATATTAGTTTGCCAGTGCTGCTGCCATACAAAATATCACAAACTAGATGGATTAAACATCATAAATGTATTTTCTCACAATTATGGAGACTGGAAATCCAAGATCAAGGTTATGGTAGGGCTGCTTTCCTCTGAGGCCTCTCTCCTTGGCCTTCAAATGGCCATCGTCTCCCTGTACCTTCACTTGGCTTTTCCTTTGTGCATGTGCATGTCAGTGTTTTAATCTCCACTTATTACAAGAACACCAGTGAGGCTGGATTGAATTCCATCCTAACAGCCTCATTTAAACTTAATTACCTCTTTAAAAGTCTTATCTCCACACAGACATTTTCTGAGATACTAGGGGTTAGGGTTTCAACATGTGAATTTGGGTAGAAAGAAAATTCAACTCCTAAGACATGTAAATATCCAGGACCCTAGATACCCTGGGAGGAGAAGGATGCCCCAAAGAATAGAGAAAGAATTTCACAACCTTGTGGGATATGGTTGCAACATATTGATAATGGATATTGATAACAGGATGTGGGGGTGATCATGGGTAAATTAAATTATGTCTTAGTCTGTTTTCTGTGGCTTATAAAAGAATCTAAAACTGGGTAATTTCTAAGTAACAAAATTTATTTCTTAGAGTTCAGGAGTCTGGGCAGTTCAAGGTAGACAGGATACATCTGGTGGGAGCCTTCGTGCTGATGGGGACTCTGTGCAGAGCCCTGCAGTGGCACAGGGAATCACATGGAAAGGGATGAGTGTGCTAGCTCAACTCTCTCTTCCTCTTCTTATGAAGCCAACAGTCCCATTCCCATGATAAACCATTAATCTCTTAAACCATGAATCAGTTAATCTATTCGTGGGTGCAAAGCCCTCATCACCTCATCACCTCTTAAAGACTCCACCTCTCAATACTGGCACATTGGAGATTAAATTTCCCTGTGAGTTTTGGAAGGGACAGATGTTCAAACCAGAGCAGATTAAATTCATTTATTGGAAATAAAGTGTTTATTGCACTCCCAAGTCTGTACATACTGTAAGATGGAAATACACAGGGGGCTATGAGAATCTTCACACTCAGAGTCAGGTTGGTTGGTAGCAAAGACTTCCTGGGAAAATGCCCCAGAGACACTCATACACAATGCTATTTTGCTTGTCCATATGCCTGTAAAATATTCCATGATGTCAGGCAAACTAATTTGTTAATAGTAGTACAGACCAGGAATAAGTGACCTATGAAATGTCACTTACAATTTTAAATATTATGAGAAAGACATTATCTGTCAGTATTTTATTTAAGTGATATTTATTAATAAGTCCAGTCTTAAACTTGAATGTAATACACTGGTGTGCTGTAACTGGTGAAAACATGTTTCATGCTTTCTCATTTTTGGCAAGAGATTGTGACCTCCTTGAGTGCAAATCTGCAAAGTTTTAAAATTTAATTTAATATTTTTGCATTGCGTAGAACAGTGCCTGACATTAGTGGGCTACTGACAAAACTGAAAAAAGAGTGGAAGAACAATAAATATCAAAAGAGTAGAGAAGAAAGAGGTAGATGAAAGAGATATAGGTAAAGGAAGAAGATGGTAGAGAAAGAACAAGAAAAAAAAAAGTAGAGGGAGAAGGCAAGAAATAAGAAAAGGACAGGAAGGTTACAAAGGAAGAGTGAGCACTTGCTAAGGAGGAAAAAGTAGAAACAGGCCAGAGGGGTTAACTAATTTCTCCCATTTCTCCATCACAGCAGAGCAGGTTGTGGCTCCCAGGAACCTTCAACCTATATACAAGGTCTCTTCTGCTTCTTTTGGAGGGCCAAACTATGCAATGAGCAATTCCATAAAGCTCGGAGAGCCACTGGTAGCTCTTTACTGACAGGTTTGAAACCGCTCCTGTAGAGTACACAAGATTCAGAAGATTCTCACTTCCTATGTGAATGTTGTGATTTTGGGCAAAGTCATATTGTATTCAGAAAGGGAGATAGGGTAAAACTCACACACTCCTTAAGAGCCAAAGCACAGAGGTGAATTCTAGGTGTTCAACAGAAGGATCTTCTATTCATATCACTGTCACCAAAGTTGAATGGAAACATTAAAGATATGACATGTTTTCCCATCCTAGAAATATGAAAGTAGGCCAGGTGTGGTGACTCACGTCTGTAATCCCAGCACTTTGGGAAGCTGAAGCAGGCAGATCACAAGGTCAGGAGTTCAAGACCATCCTGCCAACATGGTGAAACCCCGTCTCTACTGAAATACAAAAAAAAAAAAAAAAATTAGCTGGGCGTGGTGGCATGTGCTTGTACTTCTAGCTACTCAGGAGGCTGAGGCAGGGGAATTGCTTGAACCTGGGATGCGGAGGTTGCAGTGAGCTGAGATCGAACCACTGCACTCCAGCCTGGTGACGGAGCGAGACTTCGTCTCAAGGAAAAAAAAAATGAAATAAAATAAAAATAAAAATAAAAGTAAGTCTTTGTTTTTGCTTCCTGGGAAAATTGCCTTTTCTCTAACCACATTATTGATTCTCCTCTGTTTTTCAAGCATAAACCCAAACAATTTTATCTTGTTTACATTTCTCTTTTTATGCTCATCATCTACACTAACAGGAAATCTTAACAAATTGGATTCATTAGGAAGTTTGTGCTGTTACAGTGGCTACTTCCCTGATAATACATGTAAACATAGTCAGGAATTGGCTCACATGGCCTTGGCAAAGTCACTATGGAAAGAAAAGGGGGAAATTATAGGTATTTATTTGGGTAGAGGTGCCTAATAGTCTCTTGGAAATGAAATGTGTATCACTTTACAGATCCAGTATGTCAGTGCATTAAGCTTCTTTAGAAATGTGCAGCAGTCTTTGTAAGGTTAGATACCTTTATGAAAGCCATTATTCTGTATAAATGAATTATTCTCATAACTGAAACTGCTCATTTCAAGTCCCAGACTGAAAAATGAAAACAGATATTAGTGTCCAAAAATGTATTCTCTGCATCTTTGCTTTGTTGAGCAGGAAAATATAATTTTTTCTGATGAAACTGAATCAATCTTATAGACTTCTGTGATTTGATTTGATAGCAATAAAAGTTTGTGTGGCATTGCAGTTTCTGTCTTCTCTTATGTTAAACAATAAATTGAGATTTTCAAATTTTCTCTTTCTCTTTCACCTAAGTGTCAAAGCACAAGTTTCTGGTGGTAGATTTTTGGAATGTGATGGCTATTTCATGAGTTAAGAAACATTTTTTTTTTTTCTTAAATCGAAGGCATATTTGGAGGACAGAGTTTATTAGAACTATGAAGTGAGGAAAATAAAGCATTGCTTTCTCTCAATTCATACATTGATTATTAACCACTGCAAGAAACTCTCCTAATAGTCATTTATTGCTTTTAATTACACAGGATTTTTATAGTTTAAACTGCTCACCAAACGACTTCTTTAACTCTCTGTCAAATTACTACCTTGTGCCAATACAAACTGTACATTCCAGAAAAACAAACTTGTCAAGTACTGAGCTACTCTGTGTGTGTGTGTGTGTGAGAGAGAGAGAGGAGAGAAAGACAGTGGTGCTTGTCTCTAAATCTATTCTATTTTTAACACAAATTTTGCAGAAGTAAATTGAAATCATTGGGATCTTTGTGACTTAAGCTTATTTTTTAAAGCCACCATTTAGAAATAAACTGGTATATCACCAATTTTGCTTTTGTATTAGATATAACATGAACTCTTTCTATATGTCGGTTTCAGACATTCTGATGACAAAGGCTTATGTTTAGCAAGAAGAGATTGAAATTACATTCACTGCAAGCTGAATTTCCGCCACTCGTCATCAATGACTTTACCCTGAGACTCAGTTGATTCTGTCCCACAAACACATGTAATTATAGTTGTAGAATTCACAGGGCTATCATATTCATAGTCTCTTAATGTCAGCTTTTCTTTTATATTGACTTTGACTGAACAGCAGTTGAAAAAATATCTTCCTGTATTGCAGATGTCTCACATGATCTCTCCTACTCAGCCATGTTGCAGCATAACATGATACTTGGCTGCCATGTGTGTTTCCAGTATAAGACCTCTACACTTTGGCTCCAGTTTGACCAAATTGAGTTGCTTCCAGAACACAGTATAAAAAATTGGAGAAAGCCTATAATCAGTGGAGGATTTTTGTGGCTTGCGAATGCACCCCAAATTGCCAATAATGAATATTCCATAAGAAAACTTTTTTTCCAAATATCATTAGAAAAGTACAAATTCTGTTTAAAAAATACTTATTTTGCTAAATACTTTTGACCTTAGTAGATGACTTCAGTGATTAAGTAGAAAGACTCCAAGCAAGGGTGCCATTAACATCTGAAGTGGGATTTTCATGTACAAGCTGACTTCAGATGAAACGTTTTAAAATCATGCTCATCTTCCAAAGGAGATGAGAGATTTGCTCATATTTTCCGAAAGCTCAATCTCCAGGTTCAATCAATGTTGTTTATGTTACCAAAGGATTTCTATTTATAAAAAATTGGAAGTGCTTCTGCCAGTGATTAAGAAATATATTGCTTACTGTTTGGAAGATAATTGACTTTCTCAGGTGGCTAGAGGACTTTGTCTGCTTTGGGGCTTTGCTGAAAAAGTAGAACAACATTAACACTGTTCAATTTCAGACAGAAATGTTTGGAAACTTTCAGAGCTGAATGGGCCTTTGAGAGTATATAGTTAAGAGGCATGATTTTAAAAACAAGAAAACGAAAGCCTAGAAGTGAAAGAAACGTATCCAAATTTATGCTGTAAGTTAGGTTGATCTGATTCTTCTGAGTTTCAGTCCCTCAGGCATTCTATCACATTAATATATCATTTTCCACCATTTCTTATCAGTTAATTATTTAGGACATATAATGTGGCAAGCACTGAGGTAGGTCCTGGAGATATAAAGATATACATATGAAAGTTTCTATATCCAAGGAGGTAAATAATGTAATGAGAGAAAAGCAACAACTACAAACCCAGTAGTACGTTAAAAAAGTTGCTGTATTCAGGGTACTATCAGTGCACACAGTAGAGTGTGACTAGCTTGGTCGGGTAGGTAAGAGGAACTAATAAAGACTCAGAAGGGGAAGTGAGAGGTGAGTCTTAAAGGCTAATTAGGGTGAAGGATATTTCAAACAGAGAGGAGAGCATGTACATGGAGCATTTTAAGGAGAGCAAGTAGTTTAGTGCACACTAGAGTAAAAAGGAGAAGCTAATTAGATGGACCGTAGTCTGATAATGAAAGGCTATGCATATTGTGTCATGAATTTGGACTCTATCAGTAGATTATTGAAAGATTCTGAAAATTTTAAGTTGGGGGTTATGTGATACTATATATTTTCAATTTAGAATCACATGGATATCACTGTGGAGATTGTATTGGAGAATAAAAGACCAGAGGCAAGGAGAACACGTTGGAGGCAATTGCAGCAAGGCGGCAAGAAACGATGATGGCATGAAAGAAGAGTGACAGTGAAGATGGCGAGAAGAAAAATGAAGGGGATCAACTTGATAGGTGTTTTTTTTTTGTTTTGTTTTTTTTTGTTTTTTTTTTTTTTTCCTGCTGGGAAGGTTTCTTCTCAAGTTTTCTTCCTGATTTTCTCCCTTGTTTTATTCAAGCTTTTGCTCAAATATATTTTCAGAGTGGTTTTACCTGATCACTCAATTTAAAGAGTAACCCTCTCCCTGTATTATTCCTTACACTCTTCTTGTGCTTTATTTTTTTTTTCTTCTTGGACCACTTATCACCCGTAATATATTATGTATTTATTTTTCAAATTATTGTCAATCAGATACAATACAATGTAAGCTCCATCTTAGTTTTAGTCTTTGCCTGGCACATATGATCAGCACCTATATTTATTGTAAGGACCTAAAAGGCACCAACAATGTTACTACTCTACATAAAATAAGCTATTTAAGTGTACCCTGCTGAAAATGAACAGCATGTGTTTCTCCTTTAATCTATACCAGGGGATAAGCTAGGTATGTTTAATAGAATAATATGATGAGATTCTTTCCGTTTTCATGTTGGCTGATACTCCAAAGGCTGATAATGACACAAGAAGTTCTAAGTGCCTCTACATGTGTGAGA
>NW_012107587.1:783317-803255 GCF_000951045.1 Mandrillus leucophaeus | reverse complement strand
TATTTAGGACATATAATGTGGCAAGCACTGAGGTAGGTCCTGGAGATATAAAGATATACATATGAAAGTTTCTATATCCAAGGAGGTAAATAATGTAATGAGAGAAAAGCAACAACTACAAACCCAGTAGTACGTTAAAAAAGTTGCTGTATTCAGGGTACTATCAGTGCACACAGTAGAGTGTGACTAGCTTGGTCGGGTAGGTAAGAGGAACTAATAAAGACTCAGAAGGGGAAGTGAGAGGTGAGTCTTAAAGGCTAATTAGGGTGAAGGATATTTCAAACAGAGAGGAGAGCATGTACATGGAGCATTTTAAGGAGAGCAAGTAGTTTAGTGCACACTAGAGTAAAAAGGAGAAGCTAATTAGATGGACCGTAGTCTGATAATGAAAGGCTATGCATATTGTGTCATGAATTTGGACTCTATCAGTAGATTATTGAAAGATTCTGAAAATTTTAAGTTGGGGGTTATGTGATACTATATATTTTCAATTTAGAATCACATGGATATCACTGTGGAGATTGTATTGGAGAATAAAAGACCAGAGGCAAGGAGAACACGTTGGAGGCAATTGCAGCAAGGCGGCAAGAAACGATGATGGCATGAAAGAAGAGTGACAGTGAAGATGGCGAGAAGAAAAATGAAGGGGATCAACTTGATAGGTGTTTTTTTTTTGTTTTGTTTTTTTTTGTTTTTTTTTTTTTTTCCTGCTGGGAAGGTTTCTTCTCAAGTTTTCTTCCTGATTTTCTCCCTTGTTTTATTAAAGCTTTTGCTCAAATATATTTTCAGAGTGGTTTTACCTGATCACTCAATTTAAAGAGTAACCCTCTCCCTGTATTATTCCTTACACTCTTCTTGTGCTTTATTTTTTTTTTCTTCTTGGACCACTTATCACCCGTAATATATTATGTATTTATTTTTCAAATTATTGTCAATCAGATACAATACAATGTAAGCTCCATCTTAGTTTTAGTCTTTGCCTGGCACATATGATCAGCACCTATATTTACTGTAAGGACCTAAAAGGCACCAACAATGTTACTACTCTACATAAAATAAGCTATTTAAGTGTACCCTGCTGAAAATGAACAGCATGTGTTTCTCCTTTAATCTATACCAGGGGATAAGCTAGGTATGTTTAATAGAATAATATGATGAGATTCTTTCCGTTTTCATGTTGGCTGATACTCCAAAGGCTGATAATGACACAAGAAGTTCTAAGTGCCTCTACATGTGTGAGATGTTGATTGCCTATGAAGATTTATATAGGAAATAATTGAAAATAAGTTTTGTAATTCTCAACAGGTTCCTCAATGGTACCTCAGATGTTGGAGAGACCAAGAGGGAGGAGAACACCTTTTCAGGTAATTCCTGTGAAGAGAGCTTTTGGACATTAGCAATGTTCTACGTCGCTCTATCTGTTCCAGTGCCTTCTGAACTGGTTGGATCAGGTAAACTTATCTTATCTCTTAAGCCAAGTAGCAGTGGCTCCAAAAAATCATTCAGGGACTTCTACCTGTATGCTGAAATTTGTGGGGTACAGAGATGTTGCTAGACCCATATTTATAAAACTCCAAAGTTAATAGATGATGGCTTTCTAGCATCTTAGAACGGCTGTGTTGCCAATAGCAAAGACATGGAATCAACCTAAATGCCCAGCAATGGTGAAAATGTGATACATGTACACCACGAAATACTATGCAGTCATAAAAAAGAATGAGATTGTGTCTTTTGCAGCAACATGGATGCAACTGGAGGCCATTATCTTCAGCAAACTAGTGCGGAAACAGAAAACCAAATACCACATGTGCTCACTTATAAGTGGGAGCTAAACATTGAGTAGATATGGACCCAAAGAAGGAAACAATAGACACCAGGGCCTACTTGAGTTTGGAGGTGGGGAAGGATGGTGATGTTCAAAAAGCTACCAATCAAGTGCCATGCTTATTACCTGGGTGATGAAATAATATATATGTCAAACCCTTGTGACGTGCAATTTACCTATATAACAAACCCGCACATGTTCCCCTGAGTAAAAGTAAGAAGAAGAAAAAAAAACTTTTTACTTTTATTTTTTACTTAAAATAAAAGTTTTAAAAAAATAGGAAAAGAATGGCTGCGTTGAGAGGTAATTTGACTTCTACTGATACTGAATTCATGATGTATATTTTATTAATGTATCATTTTAGACTGTAGATGATGCCAACTTGGGATCATTCCGGATTCTTCTCTGAGGAAATTCTAGAGGGATAATAAAACCCCTATCACTGCCTCAGCTGAAAAAACCATTTACTTATATTTCATATTTGGGGCTTCCACAAATGTTCACTGAATAATTTTGAATGGCTTAAAACAATAGCTTGAAGTCATCTGATATGTTGGCAAAAAATCCTCCCCCCAAATAATCACTGTACAATATGATAAATGTTATATATCTAGTTGTTATAAGGTGTTGGTGCCAGCAGAGAGGTGGAAAATGAACTCTTCCTGGAGAAAACTGTCAAGGTCTTCTTAAGGAGGTAAGCTTTCAGGCAGGTTTTAAAGAAAGAAGCAGAGAAAAGACAGTGTCATTCTGAGAAGAATAAACATTATGTAAAAACTCAGAGGAAGAAAAGATGTGAAATTCATTGAAGAATAAGTATACAGTGTATGGTTGTGGAGTTGAGATTGTGGTTAGAGATGAGATTAATAAAAAGAAGGGGCTTGGCATGATGGCTCATGCCTGTAATCCCAGGACTTTGGGAGACCTAAGAGGGAGGATTGCTTAAGCCCAGGAGTACAAGATCAGCCTGGGCAACACAGGGAGACTCCATCTCTACAAAAATATACAAAAATTTGCCAGGTGTGGTGGTGGCACACACCTACAATTCTAGCTACTCGAGAGGCTGAGGCTGGAGGATTGATTGAGAGCAGGAGGTAGAGACTGCAGTGAGCTGTGATTGTGCCACTACACTCCACTGGATAACACAGTAAGACGCTGTCTCAAAAAAAAAAAAAAAAAAAAAAAAAAAAGAGGTTGTCTAGAAAGGGTCACAGATGAACATCTGATATACTGAATTTTTCTGGTAGTTAAATTCTAGAGTATTCACTGGTACTATTGTACATTAGCTTCTTAAGGACTCTCCTCTCATTTACTTCTAATCTTTTTTCTAATCTGTCAGTGCAAATATGACTTTTTTTTTTTTTCTGAAGTCAAGCTTGCTGTAATGATGCGGATGGAATAGTAAAATCTTACCATGGCTCACCACATCCTGCCTGGTCTCACCTCCATTTGATGTGCCAACCTTGGGTATTCCAGGCTGCTCTCTATTTCATTTTTTTGTTTGTTTGTTTGTTTGTTTGTTTGTTTGTTTTGAGATGGAGTTTCACTCTTGTCACCCAGGCTGAAGTGTAGTGGTGCAATCTCGGCTCACTGCAACCTCTGCCTCCTGGGTTTAAGCGATTCTCCTGCCTCAGCTTCCCGAGTAGCTGGAACTACAGGCGTGCGCCACAACGCCCGACTAATTTTTTGTATTTTTAGTAGAGACAGGGTTTCGCCATGTTAGCCAGGCTGGTCTTGAACTCCTGACCTCAGGTGATCTACCCGCCTTCGCCTCCCAAAGTGCTGAGATTACAGGCATGAGCCACTGTGCCCAGCAGCTGCTCTCAATTTTTGTACTCCCGCCACATGCTGGCCTTCTTTTATCTCCCTTAGTGTGCCATTCCGCAGGGCCTCTGTTGTTTCTTGTGCCTGGAACTCACTGTATTTGGCTGCTTCCTACTCCCTGAGCTCTCTAATACCTTTTGCATCTAAATTTGCAGCTGCCCTCTTTCTGTCTCTTAATGGTACTGTCAGTTCCTCAGGGCAACACTTCCATAAAATCTCACGAGCCTATGACTCACAGTCTCACTGCATCATGTATCTGTTTCACTGTTCTAATTGTACGTTATTTGTTTGATTACTGTAAGATCATTTAGGGAAATTACCGTGTATTTTCCTGCTCACCATTGTCTTTTTAGTGCCCAGCACACGGGTTCTAACACCCTCCCATATAGTATGTGTTTAATAAATATCTGTTGAATGAATTAATAAGGAGTTCAGTTACATATGAAATGAATGTGGGTAATGATTTTTATTTAAAACAAAAATTTGAAATGATAAATATGGTTAATCAGGTATGTCCCCCCAAAATCCAATCCCCACTTTCAGTATCCACATTTCAAGAATGTATATTCTCCTTATGCTGAAGGAAATATATAAACTGTTTCTGAAGTAATTTTTACAAATCAGAATTGAATGCATTCCAAAATATGTAATGGAGACAATCTACTGTGATAATAAAAATAAATAGACTGAGTAATACCAGATGTTTTTGTGTGGCATATTTATGAAAGCTTCTTCTAAATAACCACTGTCAAAAATAATTTGTTTTATATAAAGCACTAAGATACATTACACCTGAAGATACAAAAGAAAACTGCATGGGTTTACGAGGGCAAGTTTGCTAAATAAAATACAAGATATGGTTTGAGTAATTGAATAGAAGAGTTTTTGTTTCAAAACCTGAATATAATACTAAGAACCAAGCTAACTTCTTTTTATGAGGGCAAATGCCATCACTTTGTGATAATTTTTATCATTTTATGGAATTCAAACAAGTCAATATTTTAGTTCGACAGTTGTTTTACTTCAAACAATATAACATTTCTGTGTGTGTTTTCTTTTCCAGACATATAAAGAGCCCACAAAGTTAAAATGGAACAAAATGAGGCAGAGTGAGGCTATGGTATGCAATTCTTTAATGTATTCATGTAGTCAACACACACGATAAAATTCCTTTAATCAGATTACAGTCTAAAGAGTAAACACTTGAGATTCAGTCATCTAATTAACTGACATCCCCTTTGCCAGCCCCCACTGTCCTCTAGCAACTTTTGTGCATACTAATCACCTTGGATTCCTGTTAAAATGCAAATTCTGATTCAGTTGGTTTGCAGAGAAGCCTGAGATTCTGCATTTCTCACAAGCTCCTTGGGGGCTCCTAGGGGACTCCAATGCTGCTAGTCTGTGATCCCAATTTTGAGAAGCAAGGAGCTGGAGAGTGCCGAGACCAGAAGGCCACAAACAACCAGGGTGCTACATTTTTACTGGGGCTCTGGGTTCGGCTGGATAGATTAAGTGGCACTAAATTTCTGTGTAGGAGAGGTGAGATCATGTCCTCTTGAAGTTTCCACAGTTGTTTTCTTTTCTCTTTCAAACCTGAATTCAATACTAGCTGACAACCTTGATCTATTAATGGCACAACCATTCTCCCAACTATAAATACTTGAATATTCTAAGTTATTTTTGACTACTCCTGCAGCCATTTTTTTCCTATTCCCTACATTCAATCATCTGGCAAGTTGTACGGCTAACCAAGCCCTGTGCCTGCTGCTTCTATCTCTTTTCTCCCCTCACCCCATCATTAATCATCATCACCAGTGATTACTGAGAACTTCCAATATGGTGGGTTTTATATGCATTGTGTAATTTAAACCTTAAAGTATGTATGAGTTAGTTATTTTTAAACCCGTGAGGAAACTGAGGCTGAGAGCACCACTTGCCAATTCACATAACTAGTAAGTAACGACGTGGGGATGTACACCCAAGTCTGACTGGCTACAGATGTTGTTCCTAACCAGTATACTTTGCTGCTTTTCCACTCGAATCTCTTTCTTCACATCTGCATTAATTCTTACTAGGATCTAAGCAGATTTATTATGCTTGCCATAGCCATAACTAGTATGCCACATGTATGTGACAACCTTTTACGACCTTAATGGTATTATAAATATTTGTCATTGCCACTTAATCTACTGCAGAGCAGTGTCAGAGTTTGCTTTCGTGCATTCATGTCTGATAATATCTATGCTGCGACCCAAATGTTTCAGTTGTATTTGAGCTCCTACATCATATGGTTGCATCTTACCTTCCTTTAAAATCTCAGTGCCTTCCTTCCATATCTCAACGCCTATTACCAGGGCTGTAATTTCCCATATCAACAATTAAGACTATATCACAGAGTCAAGGCTAAAGTATTAACTATTATCTTCTTCATGAAGTGTTTTCTGGTTATTGTACTAAACACATTCTTTTACTTCCAGAATATCTGTACTACTTTGTATCATCTTTTGGCACTTATTATAAGGAAGCAATGAAGGGTTATAATTTAATGTCTAGTTAAAAAGCTGAATTCAAGACAGGACACTGTTAAATTAAACAATTCTTTGGGTCACTGTATTTTTAAATCAAATTGCTATAAAAATTACCTTGACTCAGAACCTAAACTTTCATCACTTTTACACACTGACCCTAGGTCTGTATTTGAAAGCAATTTCGTCTCCCACATGCTATTACTTCAAATAATATTACTTCAGAAGGTTGAAGAAAATTATAGTCCTTCACTTATTTTAATCAAAATAAAATGTTTTAGTTCTTTCTGCTGTTTTTCATATAATTCAGTCTTCATACTTGTTATCAAAATTATTGCCTTCAATTATAGGCTCTAGAATTGGTCTACCTAGGTCCAATCCCAGGTCTGCCATCTAGTATCTGTATAATCTCACGAAAGTTGTTTAATGTTCTAGTGTCTATTTCTTTATATGTAAAATGGGAGTAAAAAATAACATTTACCTAATAGTTTTTATGGGGATTGAGGATGTATGTAAAATGTTTGATTAAAAAATTAACTCAATGCACAAGGTATAGGTTTAGACAAGTTCAGGAATAAGAATGGAATTATTTCTGATGTAGTATCGTATTTATACTCAAGAAGTAAAGATTTCATTAGTTATTTTCGGTGTTTCACTACATTATTAGGTTACTGCTTTTGTAGTAAACTGAAAGTCCAAGTAAAGCTCTTGTTGACCCAAGGCTTCCTCAAGCTGTGGTTGGGCAATTGTCTTTTAAGAGCCAAATACATAACTTTCCACTGATTCTTACTACAGTTAACATTTTTTGGTCTTTTGTTACAGAATTTTGAATTTTCTTTGATTTTTTTTATAACTATCCAAAATACGTACTACCTTTCTTAATTATGGCTAGTCACTTTAAACTAATAGCAGCCCACAGTTTGGTTTACTGTTTTCCTTAGTGTTTCTTTTATTATTATTATTGTTATCATCGTACTTTAAGTTCTGGGGTACATGTGCAGAATGTGCAGGTTTGTTACATAGGTATACATGTGCCATGGTGGTTTGCTGCGCTCATCAACCCATCATCTACATTGGTATTTCTCCTAATGCTATCCCTCCTCAAGCCCCCAACTCCCTGGCAGGCCCTGGTGTGTGATGCTCCCTGCCCCCCGCTGTGTCCATGTGTTCTCATTGTTCAACTCCCACTTATGAGTGAGAACATGCAGTGTTTGGTTTTCTGTTCTTGTGTTACTTTGCTGAGAATGATGGTTTCCAGTTTCATCCATGTTCCTGCAAAGGACATGAACGCATCCTTTTTTATGGCTGCTTAGTATTCTATGGTGTATATGTGCCACATTTTCTGTATCCAGTCTATTATTGATGGGCATTTTGGTTGATTCCAAGTCTTTGCTCTTGTATACAGTGTTTCTAACCTGCTAATTGAGATGCAAGAAACCTCTACAAGAGGGTCTCTGTTTTCCTTGGAGGCAATAAGGAGGTTTACCATTGTGGGGCTCATAAATAGCATATGCAGATCTATTGTCTGCTGAATTTCTCCTCTTACAAACTGTTTTTTAAGAATGTAAGTAATTGTTCTTTCCAAAAGCAAGAAGCAGGATGTTTTCAAATGATGACACTGTTTGGAGTAATTGATAATTTCCAACTGGTCCAAATTTCTGCTTCGTATGACTGCTGCAGTAAATTTGATAGACATTACATAGTTCTACATTACAGTCCATTGCAGGTACTGCTCTTAGCAGTTTTTAAAATGGGAGTTATAAAAGCAATAACTTGATTTCTGATGTCTAGACGTTCTTTCCCACATGACTCCATCAAGGAAGGCTGAGACTTAGGCTGTCCCAACCTGCATAATTTATATAGTTGAGGCCTATTTTCACTGTCAAGAATCCAAATCCCTGAGGCAGCCTTGCCAAGAACTGTTCCACTCATTTTATTTTTATCCCTGAGGCCTTCATTCTAACATTGGCTCCCCTTATTAACAAAAAGCAGGAAACAAGTTCCTATTTGTGAGATAATGTATTTTCCACTAGGAGGAGTTGGGTCCTTAGAGGAAATCATCTCTTTTCAAGTTGTTAACTTTTCCAGGAAGTTGACTGTTTATGTATCTAATGTTCACGACTTGATTCTGAAGTATGCCTTCAAACATATTTGTTGGACTTAAATAACTAAATGGATACGACTGTATTTCTGGTAAAATGGCATCTTTATGGGTGAGATCTTTCTAAATATCAATGAATAATGGGGGTGTCTTTTCTAATAACTTCTATACTAGCTTTGTAGGGGGCAGAGATGAGAGACAGGAAATGAGATCCTCAAATCCCAATTTATAAAATTATAAAGTCATAATTAAAAATTACTTTTATATGATAGGTCATATGTTAAGTCTTTTTGTTGTTGTTGTTTTTGTACAACAAGGCACGAGGGGAATAGAAAGAAGATTTGGCTGAAAATGAGAAGATCTAGAATGTAGTGCTATTGTGGCCAAAGTATGGTTGTGTTAACTTGGTCTAATGACTTTTTCTCTCTGGTCTACAATTTACTTATAGGTAAAAAGAGGAATCTGGACTTGAGTAAGCTCTATAGCTTTTCTCAGCTCCAGTAGTTTAGAAGATATAGCCTGAGGCTCCACCTTGAACAAATACAGTGCAGGGAGTGTAGAGAGTGAGAAAGGAAAAAAGAGGGAATTTGGGGTCAGGGAAATGTGTCAGATCCTGAGGATCAGGAATGAAGAAGTAGAAGAATGAGGTAGGTCATATAAGATCAGCTTTGCTTGTAGCACCTACTTCTACACAACAGAAGAGTAAGAAGATCTTTCATGATTAGAGACATGGGGGAAGTATGTATCACCAAAATGTGGCCTTTCTATCTTTCCTCATTTCCCACCCATGGAAGCTATGATTTCTGTACCTTAATAATAAAACATAACTAAGAATCAGAGACCAAAATCTGGTGTAATGTTGTAGGCCTAGTGAGGGTTCTGTGGTGTACTTGATTTTAAGAGCAGCAAAGAGCATGGAATGTGCTGATACTTTTTGCCCCATGATTTAATGGGAACTGGATGATTGACTCAGAGACATCATGTTTTTACTGCCAACAGGAGCTCTGCTACACTTCATCTTTTTTGTGATCCCATGATATCAAAGAAAAGATGGACCAAGGTGTGTTAAGAAAATCTTAGGATGTTTTTACATGACAGTTTCATTGGAGAAGGCAAAGAAATGTAGCACATTTAGTGTAAAGGGTTTTTTTTGGGGGGGGTAAAGCTTTATTTAGTTTTATATAGTTAACATTTATGGTTAAATTATATACTAACTTAAAACCTTTTCTTTTCAATTGCCACAGTGATCCAAATCCCACAACAAATAGTGATAGGGCATGCTCAGGAGAAATAGGAACAATGAAAACTCAAAAGTGTCTCTTTTTAGGCCCTCTCTGGTACTCTTGTCACTTTTTTGTGGGCTCTCCACATTTTTTGACATAATGCACTTATTCATAAAGACTATAAATATCTCCAGATGAATTCTAGCACACCCGACATTATGTTGTCAAACATATTACTTATATTTAAATTTACTTAAATAAGTTTCTTCCATTATGTTCCTCACTGGATGAAAGATATTAGACTATTTAACTTTTTCATATCAAAAAGGATCCCAGTTTGATTTTCCAAAACACCTTAAAACAAACAAAATGAAGTTACATATAAAATTATATGGCCTTTTCAAAAGAAAGGAGATCATAGAACAATGAAAAATATAGCCATATGATGCCTGATTATAAAATTGAAGGAAAAGGGAACTTACTTGGGGTAACTCCATGGATTTCTGAATATTGACCCTTCATTGAGTAATTCTCAGTCAAATTGCAACTCCTGAAGATACTGTGAGTCTATTAAAGTTTTACTTATTATGCTTGAAAGCAATGACTGATGAAATTTGACTTGGGACCTTGAGTTGAAATGTGTTTCATGAATAATGACAAAGCTATATAAACTGGTTCTATTCAGGAATCTGTTCATTCCTCCCAAAAATCTATCAGATCTCATAAATCTTAGAATCCTACAGATCTTAGAAAGCATCATTACAAGTTCTGAATCTCAAATTTTCTGTGGAATGTTAGAATTCCATAATCTTGGGGCTCTTTGAGTGTACTATGTGCTATACTCATTGCATGCTATTTAATAGTCATCATTTTAGGTAGGTTGGGCTCAACAAGAAATAATACATCATGTTAAGTCTATGTGCATGTCCTGAGGCACAACACAATACTAAAACCATGCATCTATCCAATCTAATTGGTGTGACTAATAGTCAAACAAGGTGGGGATCAAGGGCTTCCACTGATCAGCTCACGGTCTTTATAAAGTTTTTACTTTTGACTCTGCTGCTGCTGGTCCAAAGATCACACTTTTAGTAGCAAGAGCTGGTCAGTTAAACAGGTATCTTTCATTTCCTCTCCTCCTAACAATGGAAGAGTGTCAGCCTTTGCCAGCTATTGCCAGTATTATTATTTTAGGAGATGATCAAACAGAGTTTATTCTCATGATAGCTGCTTGGCCTGGATCACATGTGTGGACTTCTGTGCTTCCTGACAATCAAAGACTGCTGTCACTTAAGGTACCCCAACAACTGTACCTAAAATCTACTGATCAGGCAAATGAACCCAACAAACAGGGGGAAAAAATAGAAGACAGAGAAAAGACATATTCAAGAGGAATGGTAGTGCTAGAGGAGACAACGTATTTTTAAAATGTAAAATATTACCTATAATGAATCAATTTTTTTAAAGCAACCTTTTTCTGTTGATAAACATGACTTGGGACCTTAAAAAGCATGTAGACAAGTAGAAGAAGGCAAGGGTAATGGTTAAGACCAGTTAGGACCTGGAATAAATATCTCAAAACAAATAAAAATACCAAGAAATAGAAATGATTATGGAAACGTTTCCTAGAGAAGAGATCCAGGATAGTTACCATGTTAAAATAATAAAATTTCCAAAGAAGGGAAAGAGAATAGTTGAAGAAAAACAACAAATAAATTAGTAATTTATCATGAATATTATAAAGTACCAACTGAATGTTAGATTGTGATGATAAGAGAAGAAACATATCTAGGTATATTCTGGTAAAATTCCACAGCTCCAAGAATAAAGAGAAAAACTCATGAACTTTTGATGCAAAAAATATATATCTACAAAAATGAAAATCAAATAAGCATTTGATTTTCATATGCAACACTGGAAACTAAAAAATGGTGGAGTAACTTGTACAGAATATTAGCAGAAGGACTGCAACCCAAGTATCACATTTGTTCTTCATGATGAGAGAAAGATATGTCCAGATATTCAGGATACTAAAGAGTACCTACCACTCAGTTACCCCATCTGAGGGAATATTTCTCTATAAACTAAACAAAAAGCAAATAGATCAGAATTGAGACTTCCATATAGTAGAATAAGAGTCAGAGAGTAAAGAAGGGTGATAAATATTGCAATAGTTATAGTCAAAATCTAAGTGGATAATTGGAGTGTAACTGGGAACGTGGAATTTAAGCCCCAAACAGGAATTGTTAAACTAGAAAAGACAAATTGCAAGTGAAAATCTAATAATAAACTCAAACCAAAAGTACCAAAGGAATAGCAAACTGAAGAGTTTCATGAGAAAGAGGGATAAAATAAATGCCTTTTGCAGATGTCCCAGAGTGAGGGAATTTGGGAAAGGCAACCTCTTTAGTGGGCTAGCTGCACTGGAGAAAGGCAAATCAATAGAACACCTTGGACAAGGGGCGTTCTTGGACAAGCCTCCAGCATTTAAAAAATAATTTAAAATGTGTCTTGTTACTGTGTTTAGAAAGAAAAAGTAACTCTAAATAGGGTGTAAAAGTACAGTGGAAATCTCAAATTACAAGGGGAAATGAATAACTGTTTCACCAAACTAGCGGAAATAGGAAAGAGGAACAAGACGAAAAAGGTGAAAAATAAATAGTAATAGATTAATTTATGTGGAAGCAGGGATCACAGTCTAATTTATTTTCATAATACTAGAGTCTATTACATGGTATACTTTCATGAAATATTGATTGGTTGAGTGAAAAAATCATAAATGTGAGTTTCACCTTCTTGGCCAGATTAGTTACATTCCAGGTTAACAGCATTTTAAATAAAAAATCCTAAGTGAAAATTATGATTTTTCAGCAGAAGATATTTCCATTGGCCACCCTGTCCCTCAGTTTTCATGCTCAGCACTAAACAACATCTGTGGAATTGCTATAAAAATGTATTGGAACAGCAATTCCAGATTCCCAAACTGGGTGGAGTTGCAACACTTCATTTTTTGCATTCTGATGGTGGCATTCCATCACCCCAAACTTTAAAGCCTTGGGAGTTAAATAGATTGGAATCCAAAGATAAGCAGGAATTATTTTCTAGTTGGGTGGCCTTGAGCAAGTCATTTAATCTCTTTGAGCTTCAATTTGATGATAATAATTAATGATGATAAGGTGATGATGATTTAAAAATGTCTATCAGTTATTGCTCACTTTGTGGCAAGCACAGTGCTAAGTATTTTGTATATGACATCTCATTTAATTCTCTAATAAGTCTGTAAATGTGAATATTATAATCATATTATAAGACTCACTGTACATTCTGAAATAGTAAATGTCATCCTAAGGTTTCCAAGGGATTACAGCCAATTGACTTAAGAATTTTTGGGAAAACCTGCAATTAACACAGAAGCCCCACTTACTTTCTTCTGTGTATATTCTTCCTATTAGTTGTGCTTTCTCATCATGCACATCAGTTACCAAGTAAGGGGATATCCTGTTGGATACTCTCCAGTCATAGACCAGTTCTGAATGACTCTAATCCACCTACTTCATGCCCTCATTATGTCCTTTCTTAAATCACCCGGCATAAATTTTGCTCTTTATTCTCCATTTTCTAACCGGGTTTGCCCTAAAATTTCTGTGTTCTCTTTTCTTTCTTCCTGCAACATTCTATTACTTTTAAATTTAAAAAATAACCGTTAATTTTTTACAGAAAAACAAAATGTAAGAAATAAAGGAAAAAACTATTTTAACATTAAGCATTTCACCTTTTAAAATATAAATATTTTCCACATCATTAGTTTTTGTTTTGAAATGTCATTTAAAAAGTTGACTTTATTCTTTTTTTGTCATTTTATTTATTTATTTATTTATTTATTTATTTTATTATACTTTAAGTTCTAGGGTACATGTGCACAACATGCAGGTTTAGAGCAGCTTTAGTTTCAAAGCAAAATTGAACAGAAGGTATAGAGATTTTCTCTATGCACCCCCCTGTAATTCCTCATGCATGATGTGTTAGGCTGTTTTTGCATTGCTACAAAGAAATATCTTAGACTGGGTAACTTATAAATAAAAGAGGTTTAATTAGCTCATGATCCTCTAGGCTTTAAAGGAAGCATGGTGCTGGTATCCGCTTGGCTTCTGGGGAGTCCTCAGGATGCTTACAATCATGACAGAAAGTGACGGGGGAGCAAGCATGTCACAGGGCCAGAGCAGGAAAAAGAGAGAAGCTGTGAAATCCCACTTTTTTTTTTTTTTTTTTTTTGAGACAGTGTCTCACTCTATCACCAAGGCTGGAGTGCAGTGGCATCATCATGGCTCACTATGGCCTTGACCTCCCAGCTCAAGTGATCCTCCCACCTCAACCAGCAACCTGAGTAGCTGGAACTACAGGTGTGTGCCACCATGCACAGCTGCCACACACTTTTAAATGACCAGATCTAATGAGAATTCACTCACTATCTCAAAGACAGCACCAAGTCATAAGGAATCTGCCTCCATGATCCAAACACCTGTCACCAGCCCCTATCTCCAGCATTGGAGATTACATTTCAACATGATATTTGGGTGAGACAAATCTCCAAACTATGTTCTACCACTTACCCCTCCAAAATCTGATGTCCTTCTCACATTGCAAACTACAATCATGCCTTCCTTATAGTCCCCCAAAGTCTTAACTCATTCTAGCATTAATTCAAAAGTGCAAAGTCTCATTTCATACAAGCCAAATCCCTTCTACCTATGAGCCTCTAAAATTAAAAACAAGTAATTAACTTCCAAGATACAATGGGGATGTAGGCACTGGGTAAGCATTCCCATTCCAAAAGGGAGAAATTGGCTAGTAGAAAGTGGCTACAGGCCCCATGCATGTTTGAAACTTGGCAGGACCATCATTAAATCTTAAAGCCCCTAAATCTGTTTTGATTGCATGTCCCACATCCAGGGCACACTGGTGTAAGGACTGGGCTCCTAAGGCCTTGGGTAGCTCTACCCCTGTGGCTTTGCAAGTTTCAGGTCCTTAGGATGCTGTCAGGTTTTGTAATGCCTATGACTTTTTGAGACACAAGGTACACCCTGCCAGTAGCTCTATCATTCTCAGGTCTAAAGGAAGGTGGCACCCTTTTCACAGCTCAAACAGGCAGTGCCCGAGTGGGGACTCTGTGAGGGTTCCAACCCCACACTTTCATTTTTGGCACTGACCTAGTAGAGGTTCTCTGTGGGGTCTCTGCCCCTGTGGCAGGATTCTGCAATGGCACTCAGGCTTTCTCATACAGTGTCTGAAATCTAGTTGGAGACTAGAGCAATCTCCACTCTTGCACTCTGCATGGCCACAGACTTAACACCACAGGGAAGCCACTAAGGCTTACAACTTGTACCCTCTGGAGCAGTGGTGCAAGCTGTATCTGGCCACCTTGAGCCAAAGGTGAAGCCAGAATGGTTGGGATGTGGGGAGCAGTGTCCCAAGGCTATGCAGGACATCAGAGCATTGGGCCTGGACCTGAAATCATTCCCCACAGGCTTCTGCGTCTATGATGGGAGGGGTTGCTGTAAAGTACTCTGAAATGCCTTTGAGGTCTTTTACCCAGTGTCTTCACTTTGCTCCCTTTTAGTTATGCAAATATCTCTTACAAGTGGTTGCTCCACAGCCCACTTCCAAAAAATTCCTCTTCCAAAAAAACTTTTTCTTTCTCTTTCACATGGCCAGGCCACAAATTTTCCAAACGTGTAAATTCTGCTTTTCTTTTAAATACAGCTTCCAACTTTAAGTCAGTTTCTTGCTCCTGCATCTGAGCATTGGCTGTTGTAATCAGCCAGGCCACATCTTCAACACTTTGCTGTTTAGAAGTTTATTCTGCCAGATGCCCTAAATCATCATGGAAGTTAAAACTTCTACAGATCTCTAGGGAATGAACAAATGCAGCCAAGCACTTTGCTAAGGTATAACACACATGACCTTTGCTCCCCCATAAGTTCCTCATTTCCATCTGAGACCTCATCAGCCTGGACTTCACTGTCCAAATCACTATTGGTGTTTTGGTAACAACCATTAACCCGTCTCTAAGAAGTTCCAAACTTTCTTTCATCTTCCTATCTTCTTCTGAGCCCTTCAAACTCTTACAATCTCTGCCTGTTACCCAGTTCCAAAGTTGCTTCCACATTTTTAGGTATCTTTATAGCAATACCTCACTTGTGGTACCAATTTTCTGTGTTAGGCTGTTCTTGCATTGCTATAAAGAAATACTTCATACTGGGTAATTTACAAAGAAGAGAGGTTTAGTAGGCTCACAGCTCTGCATTTTGTACAGAAAACATGGTGCTGACAGCTGCTTGGCTTCTGAGGAGGCCTCAGGAAGCTTACAGTCATAAAAGAAGGTGAAGGAGGAGGAGTGTCACATGGCTAGAGCAGGAGAAAAGTGGGGAGATGCCACACACTTTTAAATGACCAGATCTCATGAGAACTCACTACTGTGAAGACAGAAACAAGCCATGAGGGATCTGTCCCCATGATCCAAATATGTCCCATCAGGCCCCACCTTCAGGACTGGGATTACATTTCAACAAGAGGTTTGGGCAAGAAAAAATATCCAGACTATATCAGGTATCTTCCTCCATTATCAACATCCCCCACCAGTAGGGTGGAGGTTGTAATTTGTTAAAATTGATGAACCTACACTCAAAGTCCATAGCTTACATTAGGGTTCACTCTTTGTACTGTATATTCTTTGGGTTTGGAAAAATCTTTGTGACATGTACCACCAATGTAGTTTCATATGGAGTAGATTTACTGCCCTAAAAATATACCATTCTATGCCTATTTACACAATGTCGTTTTTAAATGATTGTCTAGTAGCATGGTTTGGCTTTGTCCTCACCCAGATCTCATCTGGAATTCCCACGTGTTGTGAGAGGGACCTGGTGGGAGGTAATTGAATCATGGGGGTGGGTCTTTCCCATGCTGTTTTTGTGATAGTGAATAAGTCTCACAAGATCTGATGGTTTTAAAAACAGGAGTTTCCCTGCACAAGCTCCCTTCCCTTGTCTGCTGCCATGTGAGACGTGGCTTTCACCTTCCACCATGATTGTGAGGCCTCCCCAACCTACTGTAAGTCCAATAAACCTCTTTCTTTTGTAAGTTGTCTCGTCTCGGGTATGTCTTTATCAGCAGTGTGAAAATGGGCTAATACACCTAGTTTTCCATTTTAGAACCCAGATTTATTTGATTAGTCTCATGTTAGAAGCAATTTTGAAGCTGTATCCAATTTTTGCTTTTTAAAAAATCAATGTTGCTTTATTGTGGCAAAACTTTGTGTTCATTGACAATTATTGCCTTCAGATAAATCTCTCAAATAATCAAAACTTGTATACATATTTCAAAATTTATCTTAGAAAAATATTAATTTCTTCTTCCACTAGAAGAACAAGAATTTATAGTCCCTTAACTCCTTAATAAGAGCAGATATTGAGATTTTATTTTAGTTTAGTTTTTTAAATTTTTATTTCAATAGCTTTTTGGGTACAAGTGTTTCTTTGTTACATAAATGAATTATATAGTGGCAAATTCTGAGACTTTAGTGGACTTGTCACCCAAGAAATGTACACTGTATCTAATCTTTAAAGATAGTAAGATTTAAAAAAATCTTTGTCACATAGAATCAATGGTATATTGAATAAAGAAAATGTAGTACATATATACACCAGAGAATACTATGCAACCATAAGAAAGAATGAAATCATGTCCTTTGCAGCAACATGGATACAGTAGGAGGCCATATTACTCAGTTAATTAATGTGGGAACAGAAAACTGAATATTGTGGTTTCTCACTTACTATAAGTGGAAGTTGAATACTGAGCACATATGGATATAGACATGGGAACAATAGGCCCTGCAGATGACTAGAAGGAGGAGGCAGGGAGGGGGCAAGGGTTGCAAAACTACATGTTGGGTACTATGCTCAGGGTAAAGAGATCTGT
Source organism: Mandrillus leucophaeus (assembly GCF_000951045.1). Taxonomy (NCBI): domain Eukaryota; kingdom Metazoa; phylum Chordata; class Mammalia; order Primates; family Cercopithecidae; genus Mandrillus; species Mandrillus leucophaeus. The sequence continues at coordinate 785,780 of NW_012107587.1, read as the reverse complement.
ACCCCAAACCTTAGCATCATGCAATATTCCCATGTAACAAACATGAACATGTACCCCCCACATCTAAAATAGAGGTTGAAATTACAAAGAAAAAGCATTATGCTAAGGATAGAAGCCAGACTGAAAAGGCTACATACTGTATTATTCTTTTGATATAACATTTTGTAAAACACAAAACTACATATCGAGAGAATAAAGATTGGTGATTGCAAGGGGCTGGAAGTCATGGGAGGAGGGGGTAGACTACAGAGTGGTACAAGGGAAATTTTCATGGTAATCACAATATTCTACACATCTTAATTGTGATGTGATCACATGACTAGATGCTTTGGTGAAAAAGATGAATATATAAATTATATCTCAATAAATTTAACTTAAAAAACAAAAACATCTTTGCCAATTTTATGGAAGAAAGTGGCATCTTATAATGTACTTTGCATTTGCTTGTTTAATGAGATTGAAAAATTTAATATGTTTATTATTCATTTTTGTGATTTTGTGATTTGCCTATTGGTAGTGTGATGACTCCAGCTTTGTTCTTTTTGCTTAGGATTGATTTGGTGATTCAGATCCATTTTTGATTCCAAACAAATTTTAGAATAGTTATTTCTAACTCTGTGAAGAATATCATTGGTAGTTTGATAGAAACAGCACTGAATCTGTATATTACTTTGGGAAACATGGCCATTTTAACAATATTGATTCCTCCTATCTATGAGCATGGATGTTTTTCCTGTTGTTTGTGTTGTCTCTTGTTTCTTTGAGCAGTGTTTTGTAACTCTTGTTGTAGAGATTTTTCACCTCCTTGTATTCCCAGGTATTTTAATGTTTTTGTGGCTATTACAAATAGGATTGCATTCTTGATTTGCCCCTGAGCTTGGATGTTATCGGTGTATGGAAATGCTTCTGAATTTTGTACATTTATTTTGTATCTTGAAACTTTGCTGAAGTTGTTTGCAAAATCAAAAAGCTTTGGGGCAGAGACTATGGGGTTTTCTGGATATAGTATCATGTCATCCACAAACAGGGTGTTTTTGTCCATTCTCATGCTGCTAATAAAGACACACCTGACTGCATAGTTGCAAACTATTGCAAGGACAAAAAACCAAACACCACATCTTCTCACTCATAGCTGGGAATTGAACAATGAGAACACTTGGACACAGGAAGGGGAACATCACACACCAGGGCCTGTCGTGGGGTGGGGGGAGGGAGGAGGTATAGCATTAGGAGATATACCTAATGTAAATGACGAGTTAATGGGTGCAGCAAACCAACATGACATATGTATACCTATGTGTCAAACCTGCACATTGTGCACATGTACCCTAAAACTTAAAAGAAAAAAAAAGACATACCTGAGACTGGGTAATTTATAAAGAAAATTAGGTTTAATGAACCCACATTTCCACGTGGCTGGGGAGGCCTCACAATCATGGTAGAAGGTGAATGAGGAGCAAAGGCACATCTCACAGGGCAGCAGGCAAGAGAGCATGTGCAGGAGAACTGTCCTTTATAAAACCATCAGATCTCGTGACGCTTATTCACTACCATAAGAACAGTATGGGAAAAACTTGCCCATATGATTCAATTACTTCCCACTGGGTCCCTCCCACGACATGTGGGCATTATGAGAACTATGATTCAAGGTGAGATTTGGGTGGGGACACAGCCAAACCATATTATTCTACCCCTGGATCCTCCCAAACTCATATCCTCACATTTCAAAACCAATCATCCCTTCCCAACAGTCCCCCAATATCTTAACTCATTTCACCGTTAACTCAAAATTCCACAGTCCAAAGTCTCATCTGAGACAAGGGAAGTCCCTTCCACCTATGAGCCTGTAAAATAAAAAACAAGTTAGTTACTTCCTAGATACAATGAGAGTACAGATATTGGATAAATGTACCAATTTGTTTTGTTAATTATTATTATATTTTAAGCTCTAGGGTACATGTGCACAATGTGCAGGTTTGACACATAGGTATTCATATGTCATGTTGGTTTGCTGCACCCATCAACTTGTCATTTACATTAGATATTTCTCCTAGTGTTATCCCTCCCCCAGCCCCCTACCCCACAACAGGCCCTGGTGTGTGATGTTCCCCGTCCTGTGTCCAAGTGATCTCCTTGTTCAATTCCCACTTACGAGTGAGAATATGTGGTGTTTGGTTTTCTATCCTTGTGATAGTTTGCTGAGAATGATGGTTTCCAGCTTCATCCATGTCCCTGCAAAGGACATGAACTCATCTTTTTTTATGGCTGCCTAGTATTACATGGTGTATATGTGCCACATTTTCTTAATCCAGTCTGTCATTGATGGACATTTGGGTTGGTTCCAAGTCTTTGCTATTGTGAATAATGTTGCAATAAACATACGTGTGCATGTGTCTTTATAGTAGCATGATTTATAATCCTTTGGGTATATACCCAGTAATGGGATTGCTGGGTCAAATGGTA
>NW_012107587.1:781196-782722 GCF_000951045.1 Mandrillus leucophaeus | reverse complement strand
GGTCTATATCTCTGTTTTGGTACCAGTACCATGCTGTTTTGGTTACTGTAGCCTTGTAGTATAGTTTGAAGTCAGGTAGCGTGATGCCTCCAGCTTTGCTCTTTTGGCTTAGGATTGTCTTGGCTGTGTGGGCTCTTTTTTGGTTCCATATGAACTTTAAAGTAGTTTTTTTTTCCAATTCTGTGAAGAAAGTCGTTGGTAGCTTGATGGGGATAGCATTGAATCTATAAATTACTTTGGGCAATATGTCCATTTTCACAATATTGATTCTTCTTATCCATCAGCATGGAATATTCTTCCATTTATTTGTGTCCTGTTTTATTTTGTTGAGTAGTGGTTTGTCATTCTCCTTGAAGAGGTCCTTCACATCCCTTGTAAGTTGGATTCCTAGGTATTTTATTCTCTTTGTAGCAGTTGTGAATGGGAGTTCACTGATGATTTGGCTGTTTGTCTGTTAATGATTGATAGGAATGCTTGTGATTTTTGCACATTGATTTTGTATCCTGAGACTTTGCTGAAGTTGCTTTTCAGTTTAAGGAGATTTTGGGGCAGAGACAACGGGATTTTCTAAATATACAATCATGTCGTCTGCAAACAGGGAAATTTGACTTCTTCATTTCCTAATTGAATACCCTTTATTTCTTTCTCTTGACTGATTGCCCTGGCCAGTACTTCCAAAACTATGTTGAATAGGAGTGGTGATAGAGGGCATCCTTGTCTTGTGCCAGTTTTCAAAGGGAATGTTTCCAGTTTTTGCCCATTCAGTATGATATTGACTGTGGGTGTGTCATAAATAGCTCTTATTATTTTGAGATACTTTCCATCAATACCTATTTTATTGAGAGTTTTTAGCATGAAGGGCTGTTGAATTTTGCGGAAGGCCTTTTCTGCATCTATTGAGATAATCATGTGGTTTTGGTCGTTGGTTCTGTTTATGTGATGGATTACATTTATTATGTGATGGATTTGTGCATGTTGAACCAGCCTTGCATCCCAGGGATGAAGCTGACTTGATAGTGGTGGATAAGCTTTTCGATGTGCTGCTGGATTCAGTTTGCCACTATTTTCTTGAGGATTTTTACATCGATGTTCATCAGGGATATTTGTCTAAAATTCTCTGGTTTTTTGTGTGTGTCTCTGCCAGGCTTTGGTATCAGGATGATGTTGGCCTCATAAAATGAGTTAGGGAGGATTCCCTCTTTTTCTATTGATTGGAATATTTTCAGAAAGAATGGTACCAGCTCCTCCTTGTACATCTGGTAGAATTTGGCTGTGACTCTGTCTGGTCCTGGACTTTCTTTGGTTGGTAGGCTATTAATTATTGCCTCAATTTCAGAGCCCATTATTGGTCTATTCAGAGATTCAACTTCTTCCTGGTTTAGTCTTGGGAGGGTGTGTGTGTCCAGGAACTTATCCATTCTTCTAGATTTTCTAGTTTATTTACATAGAGGTGTGTATAGTATTCTCTGATGGTAGTTTGTATTTCTGTGGGATTGGTGGTGTTATCCCCTTTATCATTTTTTATT
>NW_012107587.1:773627-779573 GCF_000951045.1 Mandrillus leucophaeus | reverse complement strand
GCATTAAGCCCAATTACATTTAATGTTAATATTTTTATGTGTGAATCTAATCCTGTCATTATGATGTTCACTGGTTATTTTGCCCATTAATTGATGTAGTTGCTTCATAGTATCGATGGTATTTACAATTTGGCATGCTTTTGCAGGGGCTGGTATCAGTTGTTTCTTTCCATGTTTAGTGCTTCCTTCAGGAGCTCTTGTAAGGCAGGCCTGGTGATGAGAAAATCTCCCAGCATTTGCTTGTCTGTAAAGGATTTTATTTCTCCTTCACTTATGAAGCCTGGTTTGGCTGGATATGAAATTCTGGGTTGAAAATTCTTTTCTTTAAGGGTGTTGAATATCGGTCCTCTCTCTCTCTTCTGGCTTGCAAAGTTTCTGCCGAGAGATCTGCTGTTAGTCTGATGGGCTTCCCTTTGTGGGTAACTCGATCTTTCTCTCTGGCTGCTGTTAACACTTTTTCCTTCGTTTCAACCTTGGTGAATCTGACAATTATGTGTCTTGGGGTTGCTCTTCTCAAGGAGTATCTTTGTGGTGTTCTCTGTATTTCCTGAATTTGAATGTTGGCCTTCCTTGCTAGGTTGGAGAAGTTCTCCTGGATAATATCCTGAAGAGTGTTTTCCGACTTGGTTCCATTCTCCCCATCACTTTCAGATACTTCAATCAAATGTAGAGTTGGTCTTTTCACATAGTCCCATATTTCTTGGAGGCTTTTCATTTCTTTTACTTTTTTTTTTTTTTTTTGTAACTTTGTCTTCTCCCTTTATTTCATTAATTTGATATTCGATCTCTGATACCCTTTCTTCCACTTGATGGAATTGGCTATTGAAGCTAGTACATGCATCACCAAGTTGTCATGCCATAGTTTTCAGCTCCATCAGGTCATAAGGTCTTCTCTACACTGTTTACTCTAGTTAGCCATTCATCTTATCTTTTTTCAAGGTGTTTAGCTTCCTTGTGATGGGTTCAAACATCCTCCTTTAGCTTGGAGAAGTTTGTTATTATCGTCCTTCTGAAGCCTACTTCTGTCAACTCATCAAAGTCATTCTCTGTCCAGCTTTATTCCATTGCTGGCAAGGAGCTGCAATCCTTTGGAAGAGAAGAGGTGCTTTGATTTTTAGATTTTTCAGCTTTTCTCCTCTGGTTTCTCCCCATCTTTGTGGTTTTATCTACCTTTGGTCTTTGATGTTGGTGACCTGCAGATGGGGTTTGGTGTAGATGTTTCTTTTTGTTGATGTTGATGCTATTCCTTTCTGTTTGTTAGTTTTCCTTCTAACAGTCAGGTCCCTCATTTGCAGGTCTGTTGGAGTTGGCTGGAGTTCCACTCCAGACCCTGTTTGGCCGGGTATCACCAGTGGAGGCCGCAGAACAGCAACTATTGCTGAACAGTAAATATTGCTGCCTGATCCTTCCTCTGGAAGCTTCATCCCAGAGGGGCAGCTGCCCATATGTGGTGTCTGTCAGCCCCTACTGAGAAGTGTCTCCCAGTTAGGCTACACAGGGGTCAGGGACCTATTTGAGGAGTCAGTCTGTCCGTTCTCAGAGCTCAAACGCCATGCTGGGAGAACCACTGCTCTCTTCAGAGCTGTCAGACAGGGACGTTTAGGTCTGCAGAAGTTGTCTGCTGCCTTTTGTATAGCTATGCCCTGCCCACAGTCTAGAGGCAGTAGGCTTTGTTGAGTTGCAGTGAACTCCGTCCACTTTGAGCTTGCTGGCTGCTTTGTTTACCTACTCAAGCCTCAGTAATGGCAGATGACCCTTCCCCAGTCAGGCTGCCACCTTGTGGATCGATCTTAGACTGCTGTGCTAGCAGTGAGCAAGGCTCTGTGGGTATGGGAGAATCATCTTGTCTGCCAGTTGCTAAGACCTTGGGAAAAGTGCAATATTTGTGTGGGAGCACCTGTTTTTCCAGGTACTCTGTCATGGCTTCCCTTGGCTAGGAAAGGGAAATCCCCCAACCCCTTGCACTTACTGGGTGAGGCGGACCCTGCCCTGCTTCAGCTTGCCCTCCATGGGCTACACCCAATGTCCAACCAGTCCCAACAAGATGAACCAGGTACCCTAGTTGGAAATGCAGAAATCACCCATCTTCTGCATCGATCACACTGGGAGCTGCAGACTAGAGCTGTTCCAATTTTGCCATCTTGGAACACCCCCCAAATACATTCATTTCAAATGGGCAAACTTGGCCAAACAAAGGGTCTATAGGCCCTATGCAAATCAAAAATCCAGCAGAGCAGTCATATCTTAAAGCTCTGAAATGATCTCCTTCAACTCCATGTCTCACATCTGGGTCACACTGATGCAAAAGGTGGGTTCCCATGGCCTTGGGTAGCTCCAACCCTGTGACTTTGCAGGGTATGACCCTGACTCTCAGATATTTTAATGGGCTAGTGTTGAGTGCCTACAGCATTTCCAGGTGCACGGTGCAAGCTCTTGGTGGATCTGTCATTCTGGGGTATGGAGGATGGTGGTCCTCTTATCAGAGCTCGATGAGGTGCCTTCTGAAACAATGGCCTGAGCTGCATGATGGCCCATTTCAACCATGGCTAGGATGCAGGGCACCAAGTCCTGAGACTGTGCAAAGCAGCAAGGACCTGGGTCTGGCCCACGAAACCATTTCTTCCTTCCAGGCCTTCAGGCCTATGATGGGAGGGGCTACCATGAAGACCTCAGAAATGCCCCGGAGACATTTTCCCCATTGTCTTGGTGATTAACATTTGGCTCCTCATTACTTATGCAAATTTCTGCTGCAAGCTTGAATTGAACCTCAGAAAATTTATGCTCTGTTTCTCTTTTAAATATAAGTTCCAATTCCAAACCATACCTTTGTGAATGTATAAAACTGAATGGTTTTAGGAGCACCCAAGTCACCTCTTGAATGCTTTGCTGCTTGGAAATTTCTTCCACCAAATATGCTAAATCAACTCTCTCAAGTTCAAAGCTCCACAGATCTCAGGGCAGGGGCCAAATGCCACACAGAGTCCCACTAGGATGTTTGTGTCTATGTTGATCAGGAATAGTGGCCTAAAGTTTTCTTTTGTCATTGTGTCTCTGCCAGGATTTGGCATCACAATGGTGCTAGCTTCCTAGATCGAGTTAGGGAGAAGTCCCTACTCCTGGATTTCTTAGAATAATTTCAGTAGGATTGGTATTAGCTCTTCTTTGTTCATCTGGTAGAATTTAGCTGTGAATCCATCTGGCCTAGGATCTTATTTGTGTTGTAGGCCTTTTATTATTGGAACTTATTATTAGTCTGTTTGGGCTTTTAATTTCTTCCTAGTTCATTCTTCAGAGGCTTTGTATTTCCAGGAGTTTACCTATTTCTTCTAGGTTTTCTAGTTTGTGTGCAATAGGTGTTTGTAATAGTGTCTGATGATTTTTTGTATTTCTGTTGGGTTAGTTTTAAGGCTGCTTTTGTCATTTCTGGTTGTAATTATTTGGATCTTCTTTCTTTTTTTCTTTATTAATCTAGCTAGCAGTCTGTCAATCTTGTTTAATCTTTTGAATAATCAAAATTGTCTTTTGGTTGCATTAATTATTGTATGGATTTTAGTGTCTCAATTTTGTTTATGTCAGGTTTGATTTTAGATATTCCTTTTCTTCTGTTAGCTTTGGGGTTGGTTTGCTTTTTTTCTAGTTCCTTGAGGAGCAACATAGGTTGTTAATGCATGATCTTTCTAATTTTTTGATGTAGGCATTTAGTGCTAAAATTATTCTTAACACTGATTTAGCTGTGTCACAAAATTTTACTAGGTTGTATCTCTGTTTTCATTAGTTTTCCAGAACCCTTTAAATTTCTGTCTTAATTTATTTTTTTCTTTTTTACTGAAAAGGCATTCAGGACCAGGTTGTTTAACTTCCATGTTACTATATGGTTTTAATTGATCTTCTTGATATTGGTTTGTATTTTTGTTGCACTGTTGTCCATGATATGGTTGGATGTTCGTTCTCTCTAAATATCCTGTTGAAATGAGATTCTCAATGTTGGAACAGGAGCCTGGTGGGAAGTAATTGGATCATGGGGTCAGATCCCACATAGAGGTTTAGCATTATCCCCTTGGTGATAGGTGAGTTCTAGCTCAGTTAGTTTATGTGAGATCTAGTTGTTTAAAAGAGTCTGGGACCTTCCTCTTCTCCCTCTCTTACTCCTTCACTTGCCTTGTGATATGTTGGCTCTCATTTGCCTTCCATCATGATTGTAAATTTCCTGAGACACTCACCAGAAGCAGATGCCAGCACTATGCTTTCTGTACAGTCTACAGTACCATAAGCCAATTAAACTTTTTAAAAAATAAATTACTTATTCTCAACGATTTCTTTACAGTGACACAAAATAGATGAATACAGAAAATTGGTACTGAGGAGGGGGCATTGCTATAAAGATACTCGAAGATGTGGAAGTGGCTTTGATACAAGTAATAAGAAGACATTGGAAGGGTCTGGAGGGCTTAAAGGAAGACAGGAAGATGAGAGAAGTTTGGAATTTCTTAGAGACTGGTTAAAAAATTGTGACCAAAATGTTGATAGTGATAAGTTCAGTGAAGTCTAGGCTGATGAGGTCTTAGATGGAAATAAGAAACTTATTAGAAGCTAGATAAAAGGTCATGTGTGTTATGCCTTTGCAAAGAGCTTGGCTGCATTGTGTCCATATCCTAGAGATCTGTGGAAGTTTGAAATTAAGAGTAATTATTTAGAATGACTTGTGGAAGGAATTTCCAAAGTATTCAAAATATGATCTGGCTGCTTCTACCAGTCTATGCTCAGATGCAGGAGCGAATGAATGACTTAAAACTTATACTTAAAGGGAAGCAGAGTATAAAAGTTTGGAAAATCTGCAACCTTTCCATGCCACAATAACAAAAAGCAAGAGAGAAATTCAAATGGGCTGTGGAGCAACCACTTGCTAAGGAGTATAGCATGACTAAAAGGGAGGCAAGTGCTAAAATCCAAGACAATGAGGGAAAAGTACTCAAAGGCATTTCAGAGACTTCATGGCAGCCCCTTCCATTTCTTGCCCAGAGGCCTAAGAGGAAGAGAAAAATGATTTGTTGGCCAAGCCACGTGCCCAGGACAGTACTCCCTGTATTCCAGCCACTCGGGCTTCAGCCTCAGCTCAAATAGTCCCAGGTCCAACTTGGGCCACAACTCTGGAGGGTGCAGCTCATAAGCCTTGGTGGTTTCCATGTAGTGTTGAGTCTGTAGATGCTCACAATATGAGTGTGAAGAAGGCTTAGCAGCTTCCATCTGGATTTCAGAAGTGGTATGGAAAAGCCTAGGTAGAAGCATGCCACAGAGGTAGAGTCCCAACAGAGAAGCTCTACCAGGGCAAAGGCTCAGAGTAATGTGGGATTGGAACCCCCATACAGATTCCCTGTCAGGACACTGCCTAGCGAAGCTGTGGGAAGGAGGCCACCATCCTTCAGAATATAAAAGGGTAGATTCACTGGCAGCTTGTATTCTCTCCCTAGAAAAGCCATAAGCATTTAACTCCAACCAGTGAGAGTAGCCTGTACCACACTGCAAAGCCACACAGCTTTTGGAGCCTACTCCTCATACTGGGATGTGGAAAATTGTGTCAAGACAGATTAGTTTGGAGATCTAAGATTTAATGATGACCCTGTTGGATTTCAAACTTGTGTGGGGCCTATTGCCCCTTCCTTTAGGTCAATTTCTCCTTTTTGGAATGGGAATGTTTACTCAATGCCTGTACCACCATTTCAGCTTGAACTTAAATACCTTTTTTGGGTTACACAGGCTCATGGGTGGAAGAAAGAAACTCCAAACACCGCATGTTCTCACTCATAGGTGGGAAGTGAACAATGACATCACTTGGACTCGGGAAGGGGAACATCACACACCAGGGCCTATGATGGGGAGTGGGGAGGGGGGAGGGATTGCATTGGGAGTTATACCTGATGTAAACGATGAGTTGATGGGTGCTGACGA
>NW_012107587.1:765532-767814 GCF_000951045.1 Mandrillus leucophaeus | reverse complement strand
CCTTCCTTCCTTCCTTCCTTCCTTCCTTCCTTGCTGCCTTCCTTCCTTCCTTCCTTCCTTCCTTCCTTCCTTCCTTCTTGGATTCTTGCTCTGTTGCCCAGGCTAGAGTGCAATGTCACGATGTCCACTCACTGAAACCTCTGCCTCCCAGGTTCAACCAATTCCCCTACTTCAGCCTCCTGAGTAGCTGTGATTACAGGTGCCCAGGACCATGCCTGGCTAATTTTTGTATTTTTGGTAGAGACAGGGTTTCACCATGTTGGCCAGGCTGGTCTTGAACTCTTGACCTCAGATGATCCACCCCCCTTGACCTCCCAAAGTGCCAGGATTACAGGTGTGAGCCACAGTGCCCAGACTTCTTTTTATTAAATTTCTATAGTTTTGAGAGAACAGGTGGTTTTGGTTACATGAATAAGTTATTTAGTCATGATTTCTGAGATTTTGGTGCACCTGTCATCTGAGCAGTGTACACTGTACCTAAGATGTAGTCTTTAATTCCTCACCCCCCACTCACCCTTTCCCCTGAGTCCCAAAGTCAATTGTATCATTCTTATGCCTTTGAATCCTCATAGCTTAGCTCCCACTTATAAGTAAGAACATACGAAATTTGGTTTTCTCTTCCTGTTACTTCACTTAGAATAATGGTCTCTAACTTCATCCAGGTTGTTGTGAATGCCATTATTTTGTTCCTTTTTATGGCTGAGTTGTATTCCATGGTGTATATATAATATATTTCTCCATCCACTTGTTGGTTGATGGACATTTAGGCTGGTTCCATATATTTGCAATTGCAAATTGTGCTGCAATAAACATGTGTGTGCAAATGTCTTTTTCATATAATAATTTTTAGTTTTCCTCTGGGTAGGTACCCAGTAGTGGGATTGCTGGATCAAATGGTAGTTCTACTTTTAGTTCTTTAAGGAGTCTTCATACTATTTTCTATAGAAGTTGTACTAATTTACATTCCCACCAGCAGTGTAAAAGTTTACCTTTTCACCACACCCATGCCAACATTTAATATTGTTTTATTCTTTTTTTCTTTTTGAGACAGTCTCACTCTGTTACCCAGGCTGGAGGGCAGTGTCTTGATTTCATCACTTCAACCTCCACCTTTTGGGCTGAAGTGATCCCTCTGTCTCAACCTCCCAAGTTCCTCAGACCACAGGTGTATGGCAACACATCAGGTACTTGTTTTGTAGAGATGGGGTATTTCCATGCTCCCAGGCTTGTCTTGAACTCCTGAGCTCAAGTAAGCCACCCACCTTAGTCTCCCAAAGTGTAGGGATTACAGTCATGAGCCACTATGCCTGGCCTTGATTTTTAAATTGTGGCCATTTTGCAGGAGTAAGGTCGTATCTCATTGTGGTTTTAATTTGCATTTTCTTGATTAGTGATGTTGAGCATTTTTTTTCATATGCTTATTGACCATTTGTATATCTGCTTTGAGAATTGTTTATTTATGACCTTTCCCACATTTTGATGGAATTTATTTTCTTGCTGATTTGAGTTACTTATTATTTCTCAATCTTAGTCCTTTGTTTGATGTAGAGTTTGCAAATATTTTCTCCTGCTCTGTTGGTTGTCTATTTGCTCTGCTGATTATTTCTTTTGCTGTGTAGACACTTTGTAGTTTAATTAGGTCCTATCTATTTTTGTTTTTGTTGCATTTGCTTTTGGGTTCTCGGTCACAAACTGTTTCCCTAAGCTAATGTCTAGAAAATTTTTTCCAATACTATGTTCTACAATTTTTATGGTTTCAGGTCTTAGATTTAAGTCTTTGGTCCTTTTCGAGTTAATTTTTGTATAAAGTGGGAGATGAGGATTCAATTTCATTCTTCTACATGTGACTTGCCAATTGTCTCAGCACCTTTTGTTGAATAGGGTGTCATTTTCCCAATTTATGTTTTTGTTTGCTTTGTTGAAGATCAGTTGGCTGTAGGTATTTGGCTTTATTTCTAGGTTCTCTATTCCATTGGTCTATGTGCCTATTTTTATACCAATATCATGCTGCTTTGGTAACTATAGCCTTGTAGTGCCGTTTGAAATTGGGTAATGTGATGCCTCCAGATTTGTTTTTGCTTAGTCTTGCCTTGGCTACGTGTGCTTTTTTTTGGGTTCCATATGAATTTTAGAATTTTTTTCTACTTCTGTGAAGATGATGACGGTACTTTGATGGGAATTACATTAAACCTGTAGATGCTTTTGGCAGTAAGGTCATTTTGACAGTATTGATTCTGCCCATGCATAAGCATGAGATGTGTTTCTTTCTTTTTTTTTTTTTT
>NW_012107587.1:760938-763042 GCF_000951045.1 Mandrillus leucophaeus | reverse complement strand
ATAATAATAATAATAATAATAAAAGAAAGAAAGAAACTCATTTCCAGATGATACTTGAGACTTCAGACTTTTGAGTTAATGCTGAGGAGCTATTGACCTTGAGAAACTATTGCAGAGATATAATTCTATTTTGAAATTTGAGAAGGGCATGAGAAGGCCAGAGGTGGAATGATATAGTTTGGATGTTTGTACCCTCCAAATGTCATGGTGAAATGTGATTCTCAGTGTAGGAGGAGGGACTTTGTGGGAGGTAATTGGATCATGGGATTGAATTTCACATGAATAGTTTAGCACCGGCCTTTTGGTGATAAGTGAGTTTTCTCTCAGTTAGTTAACATGAGATCTGGTTGTTTCAAAGTGACCTCCCCATTTTCCCTCTCTTGCTCCCTCTTTCACCATTTGATTCACGGCTCCCCTTTGCTTTCTGCCATGACTGCAATCTTCCTGGGACTCTCACCAGAAGCAATTGCTGCCACTATGCTTCCAGTACAGTCTGCAAAATCATGAGACAATTAAACTTTTATTTAAATAAAATAATCTCAGATATACTTTATAGTGATGAAAATGGACTAATACAGTCTAAGACTGTGGTTGGCATGATTTTGATTTTTAAAAATTTTTGGTACATTCTTCATGGCTGAGCGTGTGGTTGATCTTGGAGTATGTGCTGCTTCCACATGAGAAAAGTATTTATTATGTTATTGTTGGTTGAATATCCCTTAGATGTCTATTAGGTCCAATTGGTCAAGTGTAAAGTTTAAGTTCAGAATACACTTGTTAGTCTTCTGCCTTGATGATCTGTGTAATGCTGTCAGTGGGGTGTTGAAGTCCCCCAGTATTATATTGCGGTTGTCTAAATCTCTTCATAGATTTCTAAGAATTTGCTTCATGAATCTTGGTGCTCCAGTGTTGAGTGGGCATTTATTTAGGATAGTGAAGTTTTCTTGTTGGATGGAGACCTTTATCATTACATAATACCCTTCTTTGCCTTTTTAAATCAAGGTTGGTTTAAAGCCTGTTTTATCTGATACAAGAATAGCAACATCTGCTCTTTTTTGTTTTCCATTTGCCTTCCTCTATCTTTTACTTTGAGCCTATGAGTATCATTACTTGTGAAATGGGTCTCTTGAAGACAGCAGACAGTTGGGTCTTGTTTCTTTATGCATCTTGCCACTCTATCTCTGCCTTTTAAGTGAGTCATTTTTTAGCCCACTTATATTCAGAGTCAATATTGATTTGTGAGAATTTAATCTTGTCAACATGCTGTTAGCTGGTTGTTATGTAAACTTGATTGGTATAGTTGCCTTTATAGTGTCAGTTAGGTATGCACTTAAGTGCATTTTTGTAGTGGCAGGTATTCTTTAATTTCCATGTTTAGCACTTCCTTTCAGACCTCTGGCAAGTAAGGTCTAGTGGTAATGAATTTCCTTAGCATTTACTTGTCTGAAAAGGATTTCATTTCTGCTTTGTTTATGAAGCTCAATTTAGTGATATATGAAATTCTTGGTTGGAATTTCTTTTTTAAAAAAGACATTAAAAATAGGCCTCCAATTTCTTTCTTGTCAGGTTTTCACTGAAAGGCCTTCTTTTAGCCTAATTCGGTTTTATTTTAAAGTGATCTGCCCTTTCTCTGTAACTGCCTTTAAGATTTTTCCTTTCACATTAACCTTACAAAATCTGATGACTACGTGTCTTGGAGATTATGTGGTTCTCTAAATCTCTTTGAAGATCTCTAAAAACTGAGTGCTCTAATGTTGGGTGCATATATATTTTGGATAGTTAAGTCTCCTTGTTGGTTTGAGCCCATTATGATTATGTACTGTTATCTTTTATAATAATCTCACAGGGTTTTTTGAATGTCTTAAATTTGCATGCCAACCTGACTAGTGAGATTGGGAAAATTTTTATGAACTATATCGTCAAATATGTTTTCCAAATTGCTTGCTCTCTTGCCTTCTCTTTCAGGAATGTCATTGAGGCATAGATTTGGTTTCCCTATATAATTTCATATTTCTCAGAGGTTTTGTTTTCTTTTTAAATTTCTTTCTTCATTATTTTTATTAAATTTCCCTTTCCCTCCCTCCCTCCTTCCCTCCCCTCCCTC
>NW_012107587.1:751459-760888 GCF_000951045.1 Mandrillus leucophaeus | reverse complement strand
GCACTCCCTAGTGAGGTGAACCCAGTACCTCAGTTGAAAATGCAGAAATCACCGGTCTTCTGTGTCACTCGCGCTGGGAGTTGGAGACTGGAGCTGCTCCTATTCGGCCCTCTTGCTCCGCCCCCTTCCGGCACATGTGACTTTAACTTGCTTTTCCTGATTTCTAATGACGTTCAGCATATTTTTATATGTGTACTGGCCATTTGGCTATTCTCTTTTATGAAGTGCCTATTTAAGTTTCTTTCACATTTTCAATTTGGGTTGTCTTTTTTCTCACTAGTTTTTAGTCATTTCTTGTATATTCTGGGATATGTTATTTTTTGCTATGTAAAGAACTACCCTAAATCTTAGTGACTTAAACATTTAGTTTTGTTTGTAAAACCTTGCGGATCAGGAATTTTAGAAGTGCTCATCTGGGAAGTTTGTATCTGATCCTCATGGCATCAGCTATAGGGGCTGGGGCTGAAAATGTACTTCCACGCTGGCTTCTTTATCCATATGGAACTTCAGTCTTCTGGCTTTTTCCAGGATGGTGGGCTGAACATGGTAAGCTTCTTAGATAGCTGTTGTGTCCAAGAGGCAGAAAGAAGAAGCTACCACGTATTTTAAGAGTTTTTGCAGGCACTGGCACTGACAATGTTAATTCTGCCATATTCTACTGGCCAAAGCAGTCATAGGGTTGGGCCAGACTCAAGGAGGTTAGAGAAATAAACTTCGACATCTCATGGAGGAGCTAAGTCATTTTGCAGAAGAGCATGTGTAACAAGAGATATTGTCATGGTCCTCTTTGGAAAATACAAGTTCTTGCAGGGAAGAACAAGGCTTTTTAAGTAGAGGTTTAAATGTGATTTTATGTACGTTGACTAAATCAGCAAATTGTTTGACTATATCATTATAACACTGGCAAGTTACATAAATCAAGCCTCATCACTCATACCTGCGTCTCTTTGGTTCTTCCTTCTGTCTTCCCTCCCTTCCTTCCTTTTTCTATTTTTGTTTCCACTGTCCAGCTTCTAAAACTCTTACATGCAGTTTTCGATAAACTTTCTTCATTAAGTCCAGAAGCCTAAGGTTAATTGAAAATAAACATTGCCTCATCATCATTCTGAACCTCAAGCAACAGACCTCTTTTTTGAAGGAATGAATAAAGGCTTACATACAATGATTATTTTTTAAAAGAATTTTAATTTTTCAGAGTCAGAATCATTGCACAACTTGCCCATTTCCATGATTTTCTTGTAGGATTGAAAGTACAAGTAGCTATATAATCATGGCCTAATTTCAAACTTGAGACTTTTTTTGTGTCAATTCTGAAACTAGTATTTATAAGAATAATTTAAATTTTCATAACAGAGATTATAATGTAGAATAACGGAATGAGAAAAAAATAATATTAAGATTTTGCTTTGTCTCATTAAATCTGTAATAACCCCATGAGGTTATTTCACACAAGGAAACAGGATGATTGAGAGTTGGCAGCTATATTCAAATTACAGAGCTAGTAAGGACTGTACAGGGACTTCAAAACAGTACATCAGATTCCATGCTGTTTTTATTACCTAAATGTTCTGTATTAAAATGCAATGTAAAACTGTTATTACAATGACAGGAAGATCCCTTCTTTCCACTAAAAATGTATGAGACACATCATCGCAAGAAATGCATATTTGATGATGCTGATGATAAGAAATCATTTGGTTCTCTATTATATTCAGTAAGAATATAATTATTCAAAGTGGTGGCTAGGTGTTGTGGCTCATGCCTGTAATCCTAGCACTTTGTGACACCGAGGTGGGAGGATTGCCTGGATCCCAGGAGATCAAGACCAGCCTGGGTAACATGGCGGGACCCCGTCTCTTAATTTTTTTTTTAATTAGATGGGCCCGGTGGCTGAGGTGGAAGGACCATTTGGGCTCAGGAGGTCAAGGTTGCAGTGAGCCAATATGGCACCACTGCACTCCAGCGTGGGTGACAAAGAATGCCTCTGTCTCAAAACAAAAACAAAAACAAAAACGAGCAAACAAAAAATACCTGCATTCTGAGGCTCTGAAAGTTCTTCAGTCATCAAAGAAATATTTAAACATATCCTAATTAAGGCAGAAGACTTAACTGGAAGCCACAATGTGTCAAGTACTGTTCTAGCCTCTATGAGACCCAGAAACATCACTGGTGTGATCCTTGCCTTCAGAACACATAAAATTAATTGGGGAGACAAGAACATTGCTTGAAATAATTAAGGAATACTTATGTGGCATAGGTTGAGTAAGAACAGGAGGTTGATAATTTTACAGATCATCAAACTGTGGACAATAGTGAGATACAGTGTAAGAGAAGAAATATGATATCTGTGCTGGACCCTTAAATGTTCAAATGTATCTGTGGAAACACTTGATAGTTATGGCAGTCTTCCAAGGCTGAACCAAACTGCTTGCTTAGTCTCTGATAGTATAACTGATTTGATGTCCCAAAGAGGGAACAGGGATGGGAAAGAAGGTCAGTCCTTCATTCCTTGGTCCTAGAGACTTGGCTATGTGAAAGGGTGGTAATTTGCATGTTGTCATGGGGCAAGGGAAGAACCTAGGTTTGGTTGAGTATTGAGTTAGAAAAAGGTAAAAATTTCATTTAGAGTAAAAGGAGTGATCCCTCCAGTTCCATGGAAAGAAGGTAGGAAAGGGGTGTCTTCTAGGACACACTT
The DNA here is from genome assembly GCF_000951045.1 of Mandrillus leucophaeus. NCBI lineage: Eukaryota > Metazoa > Chordata > Mammalia > Primates > Cercopithecidae > Mandrillus > Mandrillus leucophaeus. The sequence goes on along the minus strand of NW_012107587.1, from coordinate 758,193 downwards.
CCTAAACTCAAAGATTTATGAAATGCTTCTAAAGATCTTGTTTAAAAAATACTAACTCAGTGGACTTGATGTGGGAACTTGAGATTCTGAATTAAAAAAAAAAATCTGTTGAGAAGAGTCATATGCAGGGAGAAGGTTCAGGAAATTTAGAAGAGGACAAGGTTGGATTGGAAAGTGGGCTTGGAAAGAGGCGTAGGGATGAAAGCTTTTGTGAGTAGAATGAAGCATCTATGTGGCAGGGAGAACAGAGTATAGGTAGGACCAGAGATGATGTGGCTGTGAATCTAATGGCCCTAAGCCTCAGGGCTTCTTGCTTAATAAAGTTGACATAGTAAAATATTTTTAAGCATCACTGCTTAAGATTATTGTCTTTTTCCATTCTCACTCACATTTTTGTCTGGTGATGCTGGAGTGGCTATGGGTATTTTGGGGATTCAATTAGTGGGAAATTGATTGGGGATGCATTTGTTTTATTTTTATCAGGATATATTTATATGGTTTATCAGAATATATTTATATGGTTCACTTCCATGCATAATTAAGTTATTACTAGCCATCTCTGTGCAGTAGAAACTTGCAGAAATAATCATAGTTCCCACTGTGCCATCTTACACAGCAGTGTAACTAAATGGTGCAGGGCCAGATGTCATATCATGATATCAGCTTTCCTAGTGCACTTGGGTACTAATAACTCTTAATTGCTGCAAAGGTAGAAAAGACCAATCAAGGCTGGCCTAAATCAGAGAAGGCTTCATGAAAGAAATGATTCAAACTGAAACCTGCAGGATAAACCAGCATTTAGATAAGCAATTAAAACAAGCAAATCATGTGATGTGAGTGGAAAGACATGCACAATTCACTGTTATCGCTTGTGGGACCAGAGCTCAGAAATGAAAAGAAACAAAGCCTTGCCCTAGCAAATATTTTGACCTAAGTTAGAAGTAGGCATGAACATGCTGTTCAAGCTTCTCTCTTAAAAGAAATGGAACGTCATGATTGAAGTCATAAGTTTTACTGGCTAGACTTTCAAGAGTAATAGCAATAGGTTATTGTGTGTGCATATTTAAAGGACAAACGGCTCTCCTTCAATGGGAAATTATTTTAAAATTATACAATAAAGTGATGGAAGAATATGAGTCACTTTTTGCCAAATCAAACTACAAGGAATGTTCCGATATCAAAGTTTACCTGTACTTTCCCTGGCAGAAAAGCTGTTATTGAGATATATGAGCCTGGTTGTAGAAGAAATAGTTCTACCAGTTCTGGGGAAATCATAACTCACAGTAATTCAGTCCTCCTGAGATCTTGGCAGAAATCAAGTGTTACTTCACAACAGCTGTGCAGTCTTCATGGGTTACCTCTGTGAATGGTCAATGATGAATGGCCAAAGGGAACATGGGGCTTTGATTTAGTTGAAAAGGTCCGAACAGACATAGCACACCTGTGAGTACAGCTCTGTATTTTGGGAATAGCAACAAATGTTTCTGATTCTTTGGTGCCTGAACATCTAGTTAAATTTATTGACTGGATAACTGAAACAAGACGACTGTGACATTTCAAAACATTGTTGAAATTTTGGGACTTTTTTTTCAAATCTCAGAGCCAAAATCATCACTTCATTTTGAGCTCCAAATGATCTCAGTATGATATTTAGCCTGACATTGATCTTTAAATGTAAAAACTTAAATTATCTGAGTTCATATTAACTCGACTATCTTGCCAAGTGCTGTTACCTTCTTGGGATGACTTGGGCCTGGAGGAGGAGTAATTTGTGTAGTAGAGTGGCACTAGGGGTATGTGATTTGCTTTTAAACTACTTTACTGGGCTCTCTAGAGATTGATTCAAATTGTTATTATATGTGTCTGTCTTCAAGGCATCTTCCTAAATAAATTTGTTTAGTAATTAAGGAGATATGGATCCTTGGCTCTTGAATTTAGAATTTTAAGAGAAAACATTTTAGGTCTATTTTTTTTCCAGTGCCGTTTTCCCTCACCTAGGGTGATAGTTAAAATATTTAACAACTAGGATGGCTGTACATTGACCAATAAAAGCAGCACAAAGGTAGGGGCAGGGTGGCCACAAAGCAGAACCTTAGAAACTTTAGTGCCTGAACAAATTGGTCCACTGTTCTATTTAAAATCATTACAACCATTTACAGTCAGAAAAACTTACATACATAACCAAGTTCACATTACCAGCTGTTAGAAAATGAGGATAGGAAGCATAGACTTATAACTCACTAAGGCTGAGGTCCAGTGGAAAGAGCCTTGGTTTGATCAGAGTTTGCATCTGAGGTCTACCACTTAGTATAATACTAACATATGAGCCAATGAGAACAGTGATTGTGTATATATTAACTCATTCACTACATATTTATTAATCACCAACATATACCTGGCTTTTAAACTAAACCTTGAAGGATAAGTCAATAAGCACATTTCAGATGCTTAAGATATATATTTGTTGAGTGATTTGAATTTTGAATGACAATGTTATCTGTATTATAAGGGGAAGGTAGATTAAATGAGAGGACATTTTAGTACCTGGAAGATAGTAAGTACTCAATACATGCTCAATGTATATTTATTAATTTATTTGATTTCTCCATGTTACTGCATTCTTTCTTAATATTTATATATATTTGCAATGCATTAAACATATATTTTTCTAGCTTGTAGAGATTTTTGATAGTCTCTTTCTTTCCCTCACTCTTGGATTCAAAAAACTGGTTTGTGGTTACAATAGACTGACATCTACACATCTAAACCTCTACTTATGAATACCCATATCATAGATTTTTCACTCAGACAATAAATCCTTATTAAGTTCCTACTCTTAGCTCTAGCATTTTCTAGACGTTGTGAGAAATAAAATTTATAGGGCATAGTCAATGTTCTTGAATTACATTCAGTCCTGAGACCAAGTAAAATTTATATGTATACCTTAGTGCAGCATATTCTAAACTATTTACTTTGCAATACTAGTGAGTTTGCAAGATATTCATGGACAAATACACTGATAAAACTCTATGTTAAACATTTTTAAATTATAGGACTTAGTGACCTTTCAATATCTTATGACTTGTGAAAGTCTAGAGGTAATTATGCAGTGACTTTGAAACATACATTTTACCAGGATGCCTATTCACATTTATCAGGATGCTAGTATTCCACAGAAGTCACTTTGTGAAATGATGTAAGAGCTGGAAATAAAAAACACCTGGGCACTCATCGTTTCTCTGCCACCACACAATTACATGACATTAGGTAAGGTGCTTAACTTTTCTGTGACTCTCATTCCTCAACCTTTAAACAGGGATTGCAAAGTGATACAATATAGAAGAGAAAGTAGGAAGACAAATGTGAAAGTAATTTTGAAAAGCAAAATGGTATATAATTGTATGTCTTTTATTAGTGAACTGAAAGAAAATAATAGATGATTTCCAGAATCATACTAGAAACTAGTTTATTGTGTGGTTTCTGCTGAACCATTTCCTGTGATGGTCACGAAAAGTCTTTAAAACATTGCTTTTCATAAAACATACAAGAACAGCTATAAATTGTCAGGCAAGGGTTATAATGATTGTAAATTCATCAGTATCTGCATAAAAATGATTCTGGTTTCTACACTATTAATCTGGCAACTTGGTAGAAAACTTTCAGAAGCAGATGGGCCATAGTCTCTAAATAGTTTCACATAAAATTGGACTCATATGTAGAAACAGGCAGCATGATGTAATTCTTGGCTAGTCTTCATAAAACAATAACATGTTTCACTTAACTCCCAATGCATATTCAATTATAGAGTTTTTTTTTTTTTTACTATCAAAAGACAATATGTAATAGTTTTGAAGTTCTTTATAGAATCATTGAATAAGACCAAAATAATTATTTCTCAGTTCTGTGAGATACATGTGGAAACATGTTTTAGATGAACAGTTTCAAGAGAACAGAAATTTTTCTTACAGCACATCACAGAAAAATCTTTACTGTTATGATGGGTGGAAAGATTCCCTAAAACATTACCGGTGTCTTGATTTGGATTTTTAATTGTCTCTGTGGTTTTCTTAACATACAATCATAGCCAGCAAGGCAAACGATTACAGGGATGATATACTGATCCCCAGAAAGCGAGAAGTAAGGCACATAAGGAAAGCAGTGGAAGGGCTGCAAATGCTCAATGACTAGAATGAATGAGATGAGAATAGGCACAAAAGGCAATGCTTGCCTATGAGAGGCGGATAGAAGGCTGCATTAAGAGATTCAGGATGAGTTAGATAAGAATTTTAGCTTTCTCACTTTCAAGCTATATGGTCTTTGGGGAAAGCCACATGGTATCTGAACCCCAGTTTTCTATCCTATAATATGGGGAAAATATTATCTACTTCAGAGGTTGAAAGAGTCACTAAATGAGAAAACAAATCAATAATAGTGGCTGGCATATAGTAGGCCATATGTTCATTTCAGAAGATGTGTTTGGAGGAGAAACTCTTGCTCTTTCACTAAGAGTAGCAATACTCTCATTAATTGTACCACTCATTTTACATGCACAATTTTTATGAGAAATTAAGCCCTTTGAAATCTTTGAGAGTAACAATAAAATAACATAAGAGTGCAGTGTTTACTGTGAATATGCCAAACACTCCCTTCTCTTGCACGTTAGGGACTTCTAGATTGGACCAGGAAACTGTACTGTTTTGTTCTACCTTTTGAGACCACCCAGGAGATTGAGCTGGAACAGGAGACTGGCTCATTTCCCTGGATTGGGAGCCAAGATGAACCTATTACACATCTGCTCTGTTGTCTGTCCTGAGTACCTAGTCTTTCTGTATAGTGTAGTTTCAAGAAGTGGACCCAAAGTCTGAGCCACATGATTTGAAGATTGTCTGTCTTCGTGAAGTTTCTCTTCATTATTCGAGATCAGGGACTCCTGACCCTCTCAAAGCTATAAGAACCACTGTCTTAAATTTTGCCTATAAGCAATGTCTGCTTAAATATTTTTCATTAAATGGACCACTCCAACAGTTAATTAATATATGTTTTCATGATTTTTTAAAAAAATCCTCCAAATCTTTGTTATCTAACATATTAAGGACTCTACCCTTGGGTATAGGTCATATTTAGTGGAATGCTATCCCACTGGTTTACTGAAGGCAATAGCACCTCACAGGTAACAATCAGAAGGCAATGTCATACACTTAACCAAGTACTCTGGAGTATTACAGATCTGAGCTCAAATTGCAGATCTACTAGTTACTATTTCTATGTCATTGAAGAAGACACTTTACTTTTCTGAATGTCACTTTCCTAGTGAAAAGCAAAATGCCTTGGTTGTACCGTCTTCAATTACTGTTAGCTATTCTGATGATTATGATAATAATTCTTATTATATTTTTGTTAATAACAAAATTAGGCATAGGGAGACAAATATAAAAATGCTTTTGGATAAGTTGAGTTGGGGAAAGGAGAAGGTGCAAGCATGATTAGAAATTAGTGAAATAATTTTAGTTTCTACAAACTACCATCAGAGAATACTATAAACACCTCTACACAAACTAGAAAATCTAGAAGAAATGGATAAATTCCTGGACACATACACCCTCCAAAGAATAAACCAGGAAGAAGTTGAATCCCTCAATAGACCAATAACAAGCTCTGAAATTGAGGCAATAATTAATAGCCTACCAACCAAAAAAAGTCCAGGACCAGACAGATTCACAGCCAAATTCTACCAGAGGTACAAGGAGGAACTGGTACCATTCCTTCTGAAATTATTCCAATCAATAGAAAAAAGAGAAAAATCCTCCCTAACTCATTTTATGAAGCCAACATCATCCTTATACCAAAGCCTGGCAGAGATACAACAAAAAAAGAGACTTTTAGACCAATATCCTTGATGAACATCGATGCAAAAATCCTCAATAAAAAACTGGCAAACCAAATCCAGCAGCACTTCGGAAAGCTTATCCACCACGATCAAGTGGACTTCATCCCTGGGATGCAAGGCTGGTTCAACATATGCAAATCAATAAATGTAATCCAGCATGTAAACAGAACCAAAGACAAAAACCACATGATTATCTCATAGATGCAGAAAAGGCCTTTGACAAAATTCAACCATCCTTCATGCTAAAAACTCTCAATAAATAAGGTATTGATGGGACGTATCTGAAAATAATAAGAGCTGTTTATGACAAACCCACAGCCAATATCATACTGAATGGGCAAAAACTGGATGCATTCCCTTTGAAAACTGGCACAAGACAGGGATGCCTTCTCTCCCCATTCCTATACAACATAGTGTTGGAAGTTCTGACCAGGGCAATCAGGCAGGAGAAAGAATTGTTTTTTATAAAGGGTATTCAATTAGGAAAAGAGGAATTCAAATTGTCCCTGTTTGCAGATGACATAATCATCCATTTAGAAAACCCCATTATCTCAGCCCCAAATCTCCTCAAGCTGATAAGCAACTTCAGCAAAGTCTCAGGAAACAAAATCAATCTGCAAAAATCACAAGCATTCTTATACACCAATAACAGACAAACAGAGAGCCAATTCACTAGTGAACTCCCATTCACAATTGTTTCAAATAGAATAAAATACCTAGGAATCCAACTTACAAGAGAGGTGAAGGACCTCTTCAAGGAGAACTAGAAACCACTGCTGAACGAAATAAAAGAGGACACAAACAAATGGAAGAACATTCCATGCTCATGGATAGGAAGAATCAATAT
>NW_012107587.1:748571-750928 GCF_000951045.1 Mandrillus leucophaeus | reverse complement strand
ATTAAATGAAAGAGCTTCTTCACAGCAAAAGAAACTACCATCAGAGTGAACAGGCAACCTACAGAATGAGAGAAAATTTTTGCAATCTACTCATTTGATAAAGGGCTGATATCCAGAATCTACAAAGAACTCAAACAAATTTACAAGAAAAAAACAAACAACCCCATCGAAAAGTGGGCAAAGGATACAAACAGACACTTCTCAAAAGAAGACATCTATGCAGCCAACAGGCACATGAAAAAATGCTCATCATCACTTGCCATCAGAGAAATGCAAATCAAAACCACAGTGAGATACCATCTCACACCAGTTCGAATGGCCATCATTGTACCCTAGAACATAAAGCTTAATAATAATAATAAAAAAGTCAGGAAACAACAGGTGCTGGAGAGGATGTGGAGAACTAGGAACACGTTTACACTGTTGGTGGGACTGTAAACTAGTTGAACCATTGTGGAAGACAGTGTGGCTATTCCTCAAGGATCTAGAACTAGAAATATCATTTGACCCAGCCATCACATTATTGGGAATATACCCACAGGATTATAAATCATGCTGCTATAAAGACACATGCACACATATGTTTATTGCAGCACTATTCACAATAGTAAAGACTTGGAACCAACCCAAATATCCATCAATGATAGACTGGATTAAGAAAATGTGTCACATATACACCATGGAATATTATGCAGCCATAAAAAAGGATGAGTTCATTTCCTTTGTAGGGACATGTATGAAGTTGGAAACCATCATTCTCAGCAAACTGTCACAAGAACAGAAAACCAAACACTGCATGTTCTCACTCATAGGTGGGAATTGAACAAGGAGAACACTTGGACACAGGAAGGGGAATATCACACACTGGGGTTTGTTGTGGGGTAGGGGATGGGGGGAGGGATAGCATTAAGAGATACACCTATTGTAAATGATGAGTTAATGGTTGCAGCACACCAATATGGCATATGTATATGTATGTAACAAACCTGTACATTGTGCACATGTACCCTAGAACTTAAAGTATAATTTAAAAGAAAGAAAAATGAAAAAGAAAAATGACATATTATATTCAGAAGAACAGTGATTCAAATGATTACATATTGCTCAGCAGAAACTGTGGAGGCCAGAAGAAAGTGAACAAGACATTTAGAGGGCTAAAAATAAAAAAAAAAGACAGTCAACCTTGAATTTCATCTTCACCAAAAATGTCATTTGGGAATGAAGGTGAAATAAAGTCATTTTCAGAAAAAGGAAAAGTAAGATGATTTGTTATCAGCAGAACTGTTCAGAAATAAATAATGAAGGTAGTTATTCTCTTCAAGAAAATAAAACATCAGAAAAGGTAAATGTCTACCTGAAAAGTAAGAACATTTATTTCCCTCTTAAATTCAGTTCCTTGAGGTACAAAGTTGTTGGTTTGAGATCTATTTTCCTTTATAATGTAGGCATTTATAGCTATAAAATTCATTCCCTCAGCATTGCTTTTGCTGCATCCCATTAAGTCTTGGTTTGTAATAAGTGTTAAAATTAGAGTATTTAAGTATTACTTTCCTGAAGATTTTTTAAAAGCTATTCTGTATCTCTTGTATTTCCATATGGATTTCATGATCAGGACATAAATTTTTGTAAACAAGACAGTGAGATTCTGGGTGGTACTGCCATTGTAACAATATCCATTTTTCTGATACATGTATCTGTGATATTTCAATTTATTTAGATCTGTTTTAATTTCTTTCATAATTTCATTATCAGAATACATGAAAAATTTCATCTTTTTTTTTTTTTTTTTTGAGACAGGGTCTTGGTCTGTTGCCCAGGCTGAAGTACAATAGTGCAATCAGAGTTCACTGCGGTCTCAACCTCCTGGGCTCAAGTGATCCTCCCACCTCAGCATCCCCAGTGGCTGGGACTACAAGTGCTTGCTATGCTTGGCAAATTATTATTATTATTTTTTTTTTGGTAGAGACAGCATCTTCCTATGTTGCCTACGCTATTCTCAAACTCCAGGGCTCAAGGGTTCCTCCCTCCTTAGCCTCCCAAGGTGCTGGGAATAACAGATGTGAGCCACCATGTCTGGCATCATTTATGATGTTCTATACCTTTCAATGTGTAAGACTTGCCTTTCTTTTTTCTTTTTTTTGAGACAGGACCTTGCCCTGTCTCCCAGGCTGGAGTGCATTGGCGTGATCACAGCTCACTATAGCCCTGAATTCCTGAGCTCAAGTGATCCTCCGGCCTCAGCCTCCTGAGTAGCTTGTACTGCAGGGGCGTGTCACCACGCCCAGTTGATTCGTGTATTTTTTGTAGAGAAGGGGTTTCACCATGTTGCCCAAGCTGGTCTTTTTTTTTTTTTTTTT
>NW_012107587.1:744613-746181 GCF_000951045.1 Mandrillus leucophaeus | reverse complement strand
CATACCATGCTCATGGATAGGAAGAATCAATATCGTGAAAATGGCCATACTACCCAAGGTAATTTATAGATTCAATGCCATCCCCATCAAGCTACCAAGCTGGTCTTGAACTCCTGGGCTTAAGCAATGCACCTGCCTTGGCCTCCCAAAGTACTGGGATTGCAGATGTGACCCACTACGCCTGGCCCTTGTATTTTCTTGTTGAATGTATTCCTAGGCCAGACACATTGGCTCACGTCTGTAATTCCAGCACTTTGGGAGGCAGAGGTGGGTGGATCATTTGGGGTTGGGGGTTTGAGACCTGCCTGGCCAACATGGTAAAACTCCATTTCTGCTAAAAATAAAAAAATTAGCCTGGAGTGGTGACGGGTGCCTGTGGTCCCAACTACTTGGGAGGCTGAGGCGGGAGAATCACTTGAACCCGGGAGGCAGAGGTTGCAGTGTGCTGAAATTGCACCACTGCACTCCAGCCTGGGTGACAGAGAGAGACTTGGTCTCTAAATAAATAAATAAATAAATAAATAAATAAATTTCTATTTTATTCTTTTTGATGTTACTGTAAATAGAATTTTAATTTTTTTCATATTTTTCACTGCAAATACATATAGAACCAATTTTTGTATATTAATCTGATATCCTGCCACCTGATAAAGTTGTTTATCAGCTCTGATTTTTCATATGTGGATTTCTTAGTTTTTTCTATATGCAAAATTATGTCGTTTGCAACAGAAATGGTTTACTTCCTCCTTTATAATTCAGTTCCTTGAGGTACCAGGTTAAGTTGCTGATTTAAGATCTATCTTCCTTTATAATGTAAGCATTTATAGCCACAAACTTCAGGCCAGGACCTGTAGCAAGATGTTGAATAGAAGTGGTGAGAGTGAACGTCCCTGTCTTATTCCTGATCTTAGTTGAAAAGCTTTCAGTTTTTTGGCATTAATGATGATATTAACTGTGGTTGTTTCAAAGATGTCCTTTGCCAGGTTGAGGAAGTTCCTTCTTTTCTTTGTTTGTTGTTGAGTGTTATCATGAGGAGGTGTTGGATTTAATAAAATGCTTTTCTGTTAAAAAAATTAGTTTCTGAAAATAGATGAAAAAATTCCAGAAAATTCAAATAAATATATAATGAGAAGTCTGATATTTCCCCCAAAAGTTCTCTAGCTCTCCTTTATATTTCCTATAGGAAATATATATATATATAAAATAACCTTGTATATATATTTAATATATGTATTAAAAAGCACTTCAGAACAAAGGATAGTTCTCTAACTCAGCTACTTGATATAGTTCATGAGCAACTATATAAAAGATAATTTAGATTTTCATTTTTTTGCATTTTTAGGTTAAAAATTATTTCAGCAATGTTCTTAGAACCTCTTTTTCTTGTATTTGTGTACAAGGTGTTTTTTTCAGATTATTTGGTATTTTTCAAGGATTTAAGAAAATTATTCTTTGCATTGGTGAATTTTAGAAAGTGAAATGAAGTATTTTATCTTCTTAGGTTTATAAAATTTGGTAACATAAGCAGAAAAGTCTCTTATTTCTTTTATATAGTTGATTTCTTCCAA
>NW_012107587.1:725349-744563 GCF_000951045.1 Mandrillus leucophaeus | reverse complement strand
GTCCTTTGCCAGGTTGAGGAAGTTCCTTCTTTTCTTTGTTTGTTGTTGAGTGTTATCATGAGGAGGTGTTGGATTTAATAAAATGCTTTTCTGTTAAAAAAAAATTAGTTTCTGAAAATAGATGAAAAAATTCCAGAAAATTCAAATAAATATATAATGAGAAGTCTGATATTTCCCCCAAAAGTTCTCTAGCTCTCCTTTATATTTCCTATAGGAAATATATATATATATAAAATAACCTTGTATATATATTTAATATATGTATTAAAAAGCACTTCAGAACAAAGGATAGTTCTCTAACTCAGCTACTTGATATAGTTCATGAGCAACTATATAAAAGATAATTTAGATTTTCATTTTTTTGCATTTTTAGGTTAAAAATTATTTCAGCAATGTTCTTAGAACCTCTTTTTCTTGTATTTGTGTACAAGGTGTTTTTTTCAGATTATTTGGTATTTTTCAAGGATTTAAGAAAATTATTCTTTGCACTGGTGAATTTTAGAAAGTGAAATGAAGTATTTTATCTTCTTAGGTTTATAAAATTTGGTAACATAAGCAGAAAAGTCTCTTATTTCTTTTATATAGTTGATTTCTTCCAAAATACGCTGATTCTGAAGTTACATTTCAGTCTAATTGCTAGATTGAAAATACCCGTTAATGTGTCTGAAATGTCATTTTTTATAAACTTTTGTGCTTTACTGCATCTGAAAATGAAAAACTCCATAAAACTTAGAGATTTTCATATATAGTTTCTTTCTTCAAATCCCACAACTATTTGACTAAATCTAAGATTTCATAAATATAAACATAATATTTTCAAGTTTTCCACGGTTAAGTTACACTGTAGATACATGATCCCATAATCTCAGTTTCTGAATCTCTAGTTACATAATGACTACAGTTAGTGGAATAGACACTAAAACTTTTTTTTCAGATTGCAGTTTAGAAATAGAATGATTTTGTGGGCATTCAATATTCTAGTATTTTCAAGAGTAGAGAAAATTACTTGGATATTATATACTGAGAGTGAGGCTTCACCTAATATATTCAGATAATTGCAACAAGTTTTTTTTTCTGCACCTAATTTGCTTTAATCATCCAGTCTGCTGTTCTTAGAGCTACAATCCAATACTGAATTTTGCTGAAATTGCTCGTGTGACAATCATAGGCATGTCAGACCAACTTAGGCCATGTTAAATTCATTAGTCTTATTATTTACTTTATATTTTATGAAAACTATAATGCCTAACCTGGATGTCTAGTAGAGGTTTCCTTTCTTTTCTACCCTATTTCCTTTCTCACCCTACTTTACCATGTCAATATTCACCATGAAGAAAACTTAGGGTATAATGAAATCTGAAAAATAAGACCTACTCTTTTCTGATTTTATATGCCATTTGTGGAAAGCAGACAATAATCAGTGTAGTCATGAAGTCATAAATATAATACCATCTCTATAATAAAACTTGCCTAAAACTATGATCTATCTCACTTTTGAAGGATTTTAAGAATGGTCTCTCATTATCATTCTTAATCACAACTTCTTTGAAAAGTGATTTGATGCATCTGTTAGGCACCAGACAATTATGCATCTTTGTGAGCCAGATTTTTGGTCTGCTGGAAATTTATACCCTATGTGAGCGCAAATGATACCTGCTGAAACATATTTATTGTAGTATTATTTAAACTAGCAAAACTTGTATACAATAAAATTGCCTACAGTGGAGTGGTTTTGGTGGCCCATGCTTTTTCAATTTGATGACATTAAAGAGCCATTAAAAATGGTAGTCATGCAAATTATAATACAATGCCTATATCTATGATAAAATGCTTAATGTTTGATACAGAATCAAAACAGAACTTATTCCTGTTCACAACTGTGAAACTATTCGTATAGGGAAGAGAATATGAAAATTGGAGACTGTTACAGATGGATGACAGGTAGCTTTTCTCTCTTTTGTCCCTCTTCTCCTTCTTTCCCTATTGCTCCCCATCCCTTCCTTCTTTCCTTCTCTTGTTTTTATCTCTAGAATTATTAAATATTATTTGCAAAATACATAAATTAGAGGAAAATTGATATATCATATTTCTCTCAAGATATGTTATCCAAAAAAATTTCTGTTTTGTCTACATATGGATACATAATAGATTTGCTTTATAATATCAGATAGTGGCAATCTTTCACCTGAAATATTGAATATTAAGATAAACACACAAATATTATTGTTTTAATTACTCATGTAATTGTCTTTACTTTTTATGCCAGTATCTTTGGATTAACATAAAGGAAACAGGCAACTGTATAAACATTCAGAACAAACAATTGATCAAATTTGCTAAATTAACTGTTTCAAAGACTACATAATACCAAATTAAACTGGATAATATAGTAAATCCAATTAGCAAAAATTGGTTTCAGAGACCATATTTAACATCAATACATATTTTCCAGGTCAAGCAGGATGTTTTTGATCCAGGAACTGTGAAAAAAATATTTTGAAGGCTAGATTCCAAACATCTGTATCATGTCTTATGTTAAAATCTTCTAATTCTCTATGACTTTTTGTAATATCATTAGAAATCTCCAATTTAGAGACAGGGATGGTAGAAAAGGGATACTTGATAAGACAGCCAAAGTCCTGAGTTCCAAACCCAGTCGGGCACACACTCTGTCATTGACCTTGGACAACTTATTACATCTCTCTGAAACTTGTGTTCTTCAATTGTGAAGTCAAAGAGATAGGCTATAATCTCTTTTAGGATTTGAGATCACAATATTCACCAATAGGACTTCAAAACTAAAGGCCATATTTGGACCTGCTCTTTCACATAAATGGAGTAGATGGTGACCTACTTAGTTCACAGAAAGGACTCTGGGCCAAAAAATATCTGTCTTTATAGTCTTAGAAACTAAAAGTTCCTTAAGGATGTCAGCTGAATTAAGGTATATTATTTCTGAGAATATTCATTTGCTAAATTTTAGCAGATATGAGTTTCCTGGTTAACCTCTCATCTTTTTTCCTCAGTAGGAACTGGGGCTCTTCGATCCCAATAGATTTGGTTGGTAAACAGAGTCTCAAAATATATAGCATTGGCAGGCTCATGGCAGTCTGTGTATGTTTGGGGAAATGGAATTTAATAGGAAATATGATTGGAAAGAAATAGAAACAACAAGACAGCACAATTATTTCAAAATATTGCATTCTACCAGCCCTTTTCGGTCTAAGAGAAAAGTGAGCAAGGAATCCTAGTGGTTTTGAGGGACAGCCTCTGAGCAGATCATATTAACAGAAGTGAATTATAAATTTTGTAAACGTTAAAGCAATCTCAGACTTTCAAAGAAAGAAAGATATACTTAATTAGGTAAATTGTCTCCAAAATAAAGTCACACATTATTCTGTTATGGGCCAGAGTAATTGCCCTTTGTTTGTTTGTTTGTTTGTTTTCCCCAGCCCAAGATAATATATCTCTTTCAATCCTTCTGAATACATTTTATTTCCAAATTGCATGAAATTTTGTTGTAGAAACATTCCCACAATTTGCTTTCTTCCAATTTGGCTCCCTTGTAAAGCAAACAGCCCATTTTACCTTAAATGACTGTAATAGTAAATGCCTGGTTGGCAATGAAGAACAGCTTGTTAATATGAGAAGGTAGCAATTATTTCCCAGTTGAAAAGGGGTCTTACTATGTTCTTTTTCTGATGATCCACTGGTAAAGTTCCTAAGAACTCTGGTAGAAATAACATATTATTAGAAATTTTTCTTGCTTTTCCCAACAGATTCACATGAAAGTATTACCTGGGCATGCTGGAATCAAAAAACTCACTAAGCTTTTAGGAATTAATTCTCGCTATTCATGCTTTCATTTTCTATGTATAATCTCTGTCTAATTTTTAATAAGTTCAACTGAAAATCAAACTGCAAAGTCAACCGGAAACTGGAATTTCCATTCACTAGGAAAGGTTGCGCAAGAAAATATGAATTGCCTTTAGTGTTTCCAGCACTATTAACTTTTATTGGGGGAGAAAAAATGCTAATAATGTAAAATTCTATCACCCATCAGCTATTCTGTCTAAATAGAGGCATAGAGGTTAAGTTTTGTCAATTAAACTTTATTGGCTTTCCTCATAGTTGATTCAAATAATTCAGCAAGACTTGTGAAGTTTATAAATTTTAACAGGTAGTTGTATTATCTTCTAAGTTTTCATCTTCATATACAACAGCTCAAGTAATAATTTACAGAGAAGAAAATAAATAGTAATAGACTGTAACAGTTAAGAATTGTATCTAGGTGTTTGAAGGATTATATTTTATAGAAAGCTATTTGTATCAAGTTTATAAAAGGCAACTTTCAAAACTGTATAATGCAATAATTTCATATTTCAAAATATATATGCATACAAAATATGCATAAATACATAAAATAAAACTACCAATAATTTCATCCCATATATATGCACAAAATATCCATTCTAAAATTTTGCATTCTAAAATTTCTGTATTAAAAGTGTATCCGTGTTGTAATAAAAATGAACAGTAAAAATTATCTTCTTAAAACTAAAATCATTACAATGTTTGTGAATTTTTACAGGTATTTTACATTTCAATACATATAGTATAATCTTGAATAAATTAATCGAACACATTAAAAAAAGAAAAAAAATGTTCACTCACAAATCGAAATAGTGTTTATTACTCCTGTAACTTTCTAACATGCACTATTGCATGTACTTCTTTTCAAATAAACTTTGCATTTAAATTCTAATAAAAATTATTCCTTTTTTAAAAAGGTATTTTAATTGGAAATAATTTCAAACTTGTAGAAACATCGCAAGAATAAGAATAGTATATTGAATACTAAAATACCCTTTACCCAGATTTACCTGTTGATAACATATAGCCCTATTTGCTTTATAAGTTTCTCTCTATCCTCCTCTCCTTTCCCCCTGAACTACATGAAAGTAGGCTGTATACACTATGTCCCTTTACTTCTAAATACTTAAGTGTATATTTCATCAGGATAAAAATATTATCTTACATAACCACAGAATAGTTATTAACTTTAGTTAGTTTAACTTTTATCCAGTACTTTTCATCTACAGCCTGAATTCAAATTTTGTTGATTGGCTCAATGATGATCCTTATACACACTGAACTGTGGTATCTCACTGTTAGGAAGCTGAGCCTCATTCATTTGGAATATTATGATAAAGACAATAAGATGAAAGTTTCTGTAGTGTCTACAATGAAGATGTTGAAAATGGTGCCCACCGTATTCCAGGGTGTTGCCTTTATGAGGATCCACAGTAGAAATATCCGTGCACACTGAGAAGCTTTGATGTTTATTTTGGCTACCAAGGAAATTAAAGCCAGAATTAGGTGACAAGTCTGACAGGGATGTATGGTTTGTTTTTCTTTGTGCTATCACCATAACTTGTTTTCTCTTTCTTTTTGTTAAGTTTTTTTTTATCTAATACTTTACCCTTTAATACTGGTTTAGAGCTGCCTCAATTCCCTCTGGAACAAAATTGGATATAAGTAAACAAATAAATAAACCAAATACATACATACATACATACACATGTACATAACTGGATGAAGGAAATGCCACACATGTAATTCAGACTCAAGACGAATACGTCTCCGTGTCCTAACCACATGTCTGTGGGGGTAGCATCTTCCCACATACTGCTTTCTCCATCAGCTGCTCACATTTCCATCAGAGAATCAAGTACCATAATCACATTTTCTCTGAAGGCTGTCTCTCTGACTCTCTTAGCAACTCCAAGATTCCCGGCATCCCAATCAAGTATCTCATTTCAGCCGACTGTTGCCAACTCTAAGAAGGCACACACAGGTGACGCTTAGATGTGGGACATAGCAAATCCTCTCCACAGTTTGACAGTAAAGAAGGTTTTGTGGCATTTGTTTTGCTAAATGTAATTCCTTTTCATGTCTCAGGTCCCTTCTAAGCTATTCCATGAAGACTAAAGTACTCATATGTAAACCAATTACAGGAAGTGGAGACATTTCAGGCTTTCAAAACAATGGCTTTTGTTTTCCATTTTGAAATCTTTTGGTCAAAATCCTAAATGGAGCTGATTCAATCCAGAACACTCTGGCAGTGAAAAATCAGACACTGCTGGAACAGGTAAAGAAAAATGGTATTTAGAAAAGATTTCCTTTCCAAACAACCAATTTCCTTACAGGTGAGGGGCTGTTCCATGTGTGGGAAGTTCCACGCTGACCTACATAGTGTTGTCTCTATGGAAAAAATAGGAGATTTGAATGGTTTTATTGACTTTTTACTTGTGAATGAATTTGACGGCTTAGCAAATATAACCACACTCATGACCTTTCCCCATTTTCGCAGCAACCCTGTGAGAAAACTACAACATGAATTATGATTCCTACTTTGTAGATGAGAAAATTGTGACCCAGTGAGTTTAAAGCTGTCCAAGATTAGGAAAGGTCTGCCTGCACTTAATTTGTTCTATTGCAAGCCCCAAACCAATCTCATAACTTACTTATTTTACTGATGGCATTATTACATTTTTGGTCTTCCAGGAAAAAAACAAAAAACAAAACCTTAGATTAATCTTCAACTTTTCCTTCTTTGGAACTCTCTACACTTTGTGAAGAAGCCAAGCCCTGTTGTCTCTGCCTCCCAAATGTCCCTGCCATCTGTTCCTGCCTTCTGTTACTTCATTACCCTCTGATTACTATTGCCTTGTTACAGTGGCTCTAAATTACAGTAACCATTTTCTAACTAGTCATCCTGCTACCAGCTTTTCTGATTCCAATGCAAACCTGCTGCCAGAGTGGTCTTTTTAACTTAACAACAAATAATCATGACCTTTCCTGCTTTAGAATTCGTACTAGATTTTTACTGAAAGTAAAAAGCAGATTTCTTAAGCTGCCAAGCAGAGCCATCAACTAATTTTATTGATTTTATTTATAATTTTATTTTTCACTATGCATATATTCTCAACCTGTAACGTTTATTACAAAAACCGTATTGAACTTGCTATTCCAAAAGCATTATGCATTCTTTAGCTGTTGGATCTTTACTCAAGTTACTCATGCCATTCCCAAACCCCATCCTTAAGGATTTAGCCTAAACATACCTCCCGCATAACATCTCCTATATTTCTCCAGCTGGAATTCATCTCCTTCTTTCACATACTTGCATGACTCTTAGTTCAACTCCTATTTTAACATTCCCTGGGATCCAAACTTTTAATAATTATTTCTATATGTCTGTCTTTCATACCAGACTACAAATTCTGTAAGGACCTGAGACCCGAGTCTATTTTTTATCTTTGTAATTCTCTACATCCACTTCAGTGCTTTGCATTAATTAGTGTACAATAAATATTTGCCAAGTTAATTTACTTCAGATTGTTAGGATTTGGATTAAGCCATTGCCTCTGTTTATATTAAAGCGAGGATGTCACCTGAAAGAAGCAATATATTCGCCAAGTGCAACCAATTTTCTCTAACTGTGGTTAGGTTGTCAGAACAACAAAAGGCAGAACAACGTTCTGAGAGACTGGAAGACGAAACAGGCAAATTAGAGCTGGAAAGGTTTTTGTGTCAGTGGCATTTTTGGATGGCTCAGGATAGGAAAAGAGGGGCTAAAAAGAGATACAGAAGCCTACAGGGGAAGTATTATGTAAAGAAGTGTGGGAGGGAAGGACAGAAGGAAGTTAGCAATTTTTTTGTAAGTGTCAATCTTTTATCAGACACTTTATCTTAGGTTTGTATTCGACCCCCACATTGCCGTGAAGAGAAGGTATTCTTATGCCAACTACATATTTATGTATTAATAGAGAGATTGAAACTCAAAGAGGTTTAGTGACTATGAACCCAGGTACATCTGCTTCTACAGCCTTTGTTCTCTGCCATGTTGACTTGGATAAAACAGATGCCTGGCAGAGGAAGAGCAGACGTGCTCAAAAGGCACAAACAGAGGATGGTGGAAAGGACTACCAGGTGTCAGTGGGAAATTCTGTTTCATTTATGACTCTACCTTTGTTTGTTTTATTTATTTATTTATTTATTGAAGAACAAAAGAAAGTATATTCTGAAAGAAAGAAAGAAACCTCAAAGCAGATTTCAAACATTCAGCTCATTAAGGCTCTGCCCGTTTCCCAAATTAAGCTTTCCCATTTCCACTTATACATTCTACAGCTTGTCCTGGAAATGGGGAGCATGGGGTGGAGAGGAGGTGGACATGGTGAGAGAGGAGGATTTTTTTTATACAACCACTTTCTTTTATGGAATGAACTATGGTGTGAAAATTAGTCTTGCTTTTTTAAGATCATAAATCTGAGTGGGGCATGCTGTCTTGGCAAAAACCAGTAGCAACGTGCCACGTGTTTATTGCCAAAAGCAATAGTATCATGACAGCAGATAATTATGAACAGTGCTAGTGAGCACGGCTGGGAGGAGATGGCTCTGAGAGAGCGAGAGTAGAGGCTCTGGCTGAAACCAATCAGACTCTCAAATCCTTGCCACTGATCTGCCTTGAAGCTCAATCCACTTTTTTCTTTATAAAGAGCAAGAATTTGGGCCGGGCGCAGTGGCTCACGCCTGTAATTCCAGCACTTTGGGAGGCTGAGGCGGGCGGATCACAAGGTCAGGAGATCGAGACCATCCTGGCTAACATGGTGAAACCCCGTCTCTACTAAACATACAAAAAAAAATTAGCCAGGCGTGGTGGTGGGCGCCTGTGGTCCCAGTTACTCAGGAGGCTGAGGCAGGGGAATGGTGTAAACTCGGGAGGTGGAGCTTATAGTGAGCCGAGATCACGACACTGCACTCCAGTCTGGGTGACAGAGCGAGACTCCCTCAAAAAAAAAAAAAGCAAGCAAAGAGTTGTCTGGAGAGAAGAAATCTCTTGAGAATTTGGAAACCAGAGATGAACTGGTGATCAAGGGTGAGGGGGTATTTTATTTTTAATGCTGAGCTCAAAGCATCTTTATACTCCCAAACCTGTAAAACGTGTTGGCATTCCAGTGCAGGTTCCTGAGGACCCTTATTATTTAGAATCTTTCATCCAATTTTCTCTCATGATTTCCAGTGGACACATTTTATTAGGTGCAATAGCTGGACCCTGCTGTCTCTTTCTTTTGGTCTGGAGTCAGCTTATGAATGAGGGCAATTCAACCTCCACATGGTCGGGAGAAAAAAAAATCTAATGAATTCAGGCTGTGAGGGAAAATTCTGGGTCTCCCTTTCATGGGGAAGAGAGAAGAAAAGAGGCAGTCAGTCTGCTACCTGGCAGTCGTCTGGAAGCAGGGTGCCGTCTGGACGTAGTGTTTCCTGCTGGAGTTAAACAGGCCCTCTGTTACATAAGACCCTGCTGGCATTGCTCTCAGGCCACACCCCAGCCCTGCTCTCAGGAGCTATTGCCTTGATGCTTCAGTGCTTACTTCATTTTGACAAACCACTCCTGTTTACAAGACTGCTTTTTATCTGAACCTATGCCCTTCCTGGAGCATATTCCTTTAAGAGTAAATGAGGCTTAGCCACCACCAGAACATTCGTTGATTTAGCCTCATCGGGGATTTCAACGTTCTAGCAAGTGAATTGCCCACATAAATCACGATTAACCATTTGATCTGTAGGGGAAAATATTCATTCAGAGAAGACCGAGGTCTTCCTTTAAAGGCATTACCCACTTTCTTCTTAGAACATTTGGAATGTAATTCATTGCTCTCCTTCATGACCTGAGGTCATAGTTAAAACATTGATTTATTACCCTGTGTGATACAATGATTTCCTAAGACAGAAATGAGAGGCAAACTATTTAGTAATGGCAAGTAATAGAACTAACCAATCAGATTGGATGATGGCCATGAATAACCCATTTGGTCTAATTAGTGAGCCCTTGGAGGTGATCAGCTCTGTCTTTGGGGATTAGTGACGTCGAACTTAATGTTTCCTTCTCACTGACATTTATCAAATATCTACTTATCTAACCAATTTAATCCTCAAATGACATTATGGTACAGGTGAAAATATTTACATTTTATAGAAGAAAAAAAGGCTTAGAAAGACCAAGCATCTTGCCTAATATCATACCACAGCTAAGGCACAAGACCAATATTTGGACATTCCTTACCTGCTTGAATCAACGTCACCTCCAATACACTGCCTCATTCATTCCTCTTGCTCCTAGTTGTCTGCTGTAGAGAAACTGCCTGTTAAGCATATTAAATAAGTAGTCTCGTTTGCATACCACGCAGTTCTCTTTCCTTTACTGTTTCAATAAATAAGCATTCATTGAATGCCTACCATGTGCTAGGCACAGAAAAATCAAATGGCCCATACAGTGAATAAACCCTGACCTCTCGCTTAATTAGCACCATATTTAATATCCAACTTACTCATATAATCTTTAACACTTTTACCAAATATGAATGGTGCAATCTCTTCTACAAGGCAAGATTGTTAACTTTTGGCCTAACAAAGATCTTTCAACTTTTATTTTCAATTTCATGTTTGGTGATGAGACAATTGGAAGTCTAATCTTAGCGTAACAGATTATCGGTAAAAGTTCTCCTTTGCTTCCGCCCACCTGCCTGATACCCCTCCCCAACCTATAACACATGACTAAGGAGAACCTGCAGAGCAATTTATATCCACTGGTACCAGTAGAGGGAAGAAGAAAAAGTCTCTCTTCATTTTCATTCATTCCACATATATTAATTGAATGCCTACTACATGTCAGAAACTCTTCTGGGAACTTATCTTAATGTTTGTTTTAAGTCTTTTGTGCTACCCAATCACAGATTCGAAGCAGCCTTCGTGCTTTTGTACTTCATATGCCTGCCTCGAGCCTTTCCCCAGTGATAGCCAAGAGCAACATGAAGTCTTTGAAACAGGGTTTACAGCCTTGTTTTTCTGTTACTAATATAGCATGCTGTTCTCATCATTGGTCTGATTTGGCTACTGACATGGTGACATGCTGGAATGTTTCCTCAGGGATCCAACAGTAAAAAGGAAGCAACAACAACAAAAAAGCACAAAGAGTTCAGAACAAGTAGGTGCCTTCCAGTAAAGTCTACATGAAGGAATTGACTTCCTTGAGTGCCTTAAAAACCAAGTGTTTGCACTATATATAGGACAGGTAAGGATATTTTCTCAAAAATATCAGGAGAGAATCCTGGGAAGAACATGAAGCTGACTCTGTTACTCCTTCCTTTAGCACTCGAGGATTCCTCACCATTTTGGGGGGCAGATACAAATGCCTGAGTATGACATGTGAGACCTTTATAATTCCATAACTGTTTATACTTTCATAATCAGCTCAAGAATTACCTTTTCCAAGCGAAGTTTCTGGATAAACCTGCTCCAATAAAAAACTAGCCAGCCTTTCTTTGTGACCTTACTCTTCTATTCAATAACACTATTCATAGTAAAATTCAATATTGATTCAGCATGTAGGCTTCACAGTCTCGGATTGAAGCCTGACTTCTATACTTCATTTTCTGACTTTCAGCAAATTTTTTGACATCTTTGTGTCTCAGTTTGTCAGTAGAATGAGAATAATAATCATCATCACATCTTTCTAAGGGCATTTTTAAAATAAGAATCAAATGAAATAATATGGATAAAGTGGCTATCACAGTATGTGAAACATAGCCTTCAAAAACATGATTCCTTATTACAATTGCATGTCTACTACTCAGTGAGTTCTTCCAATGCAAAATCTGTGGCACTTAAATTTGTATTTAGTGCCTAATGATGTTCTTATTTATTTAATGTACAAAAGCTTCGCAGAGTAGGAAACAATTAATTATGGCCTATATTAGTTAGGCTAACACCAAACAATAACAAAACGAGAAAAAAATACACGTTAATTTCTTGTCTCTGTAACATTTCTAACACGTGTTTCTGATGATCATGTACCTCGCCTCAAAAATGTGATACAGAAACTCAGAATCCTCTCATCCTGTTGGTTCCTCATTTTCAACATATAGTTTCCAAGACCATCATACTTGTCTGTCTGTAGATAATCAGAGGAAAAAATGTGGGAAAGGCACACTTAATCTTGACCACACTGGCCCAGAAAGAAAATACCTCACTTCTGTTGACATTCCACTGTAAAAACCATGACCTTTGCCACACAACTCTATGCCATGCAATAGGTAGGCAAGCATCCGTTTCTAATAGCCCTTGAAGAATGTTAGGAATTTGATGGAAAGAAGATGACAGGGAATGCTACTCCTGGGAAAAAAAAAAGAAGGTGAATAATGGGCAAAGCGAAGTTTAGGATTATAGAATCAACACGTTTCACATTTCAATGGAAATGCAGGGTACATGATGGGGAAGATAAGAGATAAGAGTGGGAGGCTGAACTCAGTCTGCACACCTTATTATAATTGTTCACTTCACATCATACACAGCCAAGGGCTCTTCACTTCCTGAGCTTGACTTTACATACTGCCTCACACTTCAGTGTAAAATTAGCAAATGTGAAAGTACCTGAGCTTATTAGATAATGACTAATAGTGATCATTTTAAGCACAGTTGTCAGATTCGACAAATAAAAATATAGGACATCAGTTAAGTTTGTATTTAGGGCAAAAACCATTTTTATAGTATGAATAAGCCCCATGAGATATTTGGGACATATATATATTAAATATGTGTTGTTTATCTAAAATTAAAATTCAACTGGGTGCCCTGTATGTTATTGGGGCAACTCTGTTTTTTTTTAAGGGCAAGAGAAGGATCTAAATAATTGCCCTCTTAGTAATAATTGCAATTCTCTGTACTTTTGGTAAAATTATAGAAATTTTCCCTTTCCTTGTCACATTTTTTTCTTTCAAGTTCTGCACCAAAAATTATTATCTGACAATAGTCATTCTTTCGAGTGGCTTCAAAAGGTAAAAAACAGAAATGCGTTATGCAGAATCACAGTTGGTTCTGTGATGGGACCATTATATGATGAGACTGCAAGCAGAAACTACACATTTATCGTCAGTTATTTTCCATGGTATCTACCCTTTTAACAGTTAATACTGATGACTAGCTATAGAGGTTCTTCAACTCATGTAGCCCATCAACTAGATAAACGTATTGATTCCGAACCATTTTTTTTTTAGGAAGGTTCTGTTTTGCTTTTAGACCAGGCTGTACCTCTAATACTAACCAGTTGTCTTGTAAATATATAGTGATAATAAAGCAATGTTAATGTAGCAATAGTCGTTGTGGTAGTCGGAATAACACCTTTATTGATCACTTCCTTTAGGGTAGCTATTTTTACAATTGTTTCATATGAATTATTTAAGCTTAATAAACTTTGCTACACAGAGGTTAACTAACTTGCCCAAGTCTGAACAGCTAGTAAGTGGAGAAGCCAGAACCACCGGATTGAGGATTGGTGTTAACCATCATAGTAGTTGGCTGCAATAGTGAAAACTATCTTCCCATTGGGACAATGACTCAAAGCATCAACATCTCCATACTGAAACACCATCCTGGAATGAGTCAAGTGGCATGGGCTCAAAATAATGCCTTTGGCATTTCTTAACTCGTACTTTGGGTAGCCTGTTTGACTTCTCTGTACTTTAGTTTCTTTATCTGTGAAAGGAAATGATAATGTCTACTTTATAGAGTTATAGTATAAAATTAAGTGCATTTTATGCAAGGAATAAATAAATAGTAACTGATATTATTATGAATATTCATTACATTCAAACAGGTTTACACAGAATTTTCTTGTCCTTATAGAAATGAAGTCCCAATGTTCACATGTAGATAAGGAATAACAACAAATCTCTGCTATTTCTCTACTTCCTGTTCCTTCTATTAGTTTAATTAATATCTTTAATGTTTGCTTTGAACAAGTGATAGATGAAGAGCAACAGACATCACTGTGAAAAATACAGAATATAGAAAATTAAAAGCTAAGTGCTTGTCAATGGTTGGTTAGTACCAAAACATCATTATTTTATTTTTTATTTTATTTTCTAATGGAAGGGTTATATCTGTCTTTTCTCATAATGACTTAGGTACTTGTTCCTACCAAACAAGTTAAAAAAAGAATGCCATTGAAAATAAAATACTGAAATGTTGACATCACACTCAAATTATTACTTGGCATCTACTCTTTGCTCTTGGAACAAAGACTGTATACATGCTGGTCTTTGCACTTTTAGTTATACTATTCTCCTTGTGTCACCTCTTTCTACTTATCCACCCTTTAGCCTAGTTACTGCTTCAAGTTTCACCCCATAGACCTACGGATAAAGATGATGACCATCTCTGAATACCCAATCTTTTCTGACCAATCCCTTTTCCATACTCAGGTAGACTTAGAGCCCATCCAATAATTTGAAAGTTGGCATCTTATTATTGTGTAAAATCCATAAAAATAAAGCTTATCAGAAGAAAGAACATAAAATTGAGAACCTGAGCTTCTGTTGTTCCACTTCCTGAGAATTGAATGAGGTCTATCGTATTGATCTTCCCCACAACTAGTACTGATAGATTGGAGACATTTCATAAATGTTTGTTCGATTAATGATTATAATTTAGGTAACTAATGTGTGACAGTGGCTGACACATAGTAGATGCCCAGAGATCTTAATTTATTTCCCATTTTTATTATAACCATGCTTCTTCCATGCTACACAAGTTCATGGATTCCTAATTAAGTGGTGAGAGCTTGCCTCTGCATAGGCTTCCAATTAGAGTAGCTCTGCAATCAAAAAACTGAATATCTAAAATTCTACTTTTAACTGATTTAACAAGCTGTGGTCAAATAACTAGGACTGTTAGATATTAACAATCTGACAAAATGAGTAGCATGTTGTTTTTTCAGGGATATAGTTTCTTAAGGGATGTGGCATATTGTGGCATTTTTCAAAGATAACCATCTCAAACATTCTTCTTACAATGTAATATTGATAGACCTCCATCATGAGGCAGGATTTTTACCCTCTCTCCACCCCTCCCCTCAAACCTGGATGGACCCTCATAATTGCCTCAACTAATAGTGGATGCCAGAAGTGATGCTATGTCTTCCTAGCCTGGCTCTGACCTTTCTGGGACATGTGTCTTCAGAACTTTAAGTCAACGTGTAAAAATTCAGCTACCCTCAAGCCCCCATACTGGGGAGAACATGGGAAGACACCCCATAGAGTTACAGATGCCCAAGGAGTCCCAGATGAGTCAGCCTACAGTCCTCTCAGATCAGACATCAGAACATGTGAGGGAGGAAGTCTTCAGTATGATCCTGGTCCTCGCCATTGTCTCTTTGCAACCTCATTAGAGACCCCAAGTCAGAAGGCCCATATTGGCTTCTCTTAGATTCCTGACCCATAGAATTGTGAGAAACAGAAAATGATTATTATTGTTTCAAGCCACCAAGTTTTAGAATGATTGTTGCACTGCCATGGAAACAAGCAGGGCAATTGGGGAAAAAAGTTAGTCTAATTAGGTTTAAATTGCAAGACAGATGAGCCATGTCTTAGAACATTCCATCCTTCCATCTCAGTGATCACTGTGAGGGTAAGGCAGAGACTGCCCAGTCTATGAGGTTTCCATTGATTCCTGGGGTTGTGGCAACTGAAGTGGTCTAAGACAATTTTGTCCTGAAAACCTCGTGGCTCTGGAAGAATAAAATATACTTCTTCTTAATAGTTTTTCCAGTAATTAAAGTTTTATTTCCACATCCGTTTTAGTAAGTGTAAAAATACATTTCAAATCACTCTTTCCTTCAAAGTGGGAAAAGAAGGTGGGGGTTGTGGGGGAAGCAGAGCCTATATGTCTCCAAATAAATGCAATTACCAGCCCTGCCTTCACCGAGGTCATACACCTATACTGTGGAGGGCATGGGATGGTGGAGGGAGATTTTCACATCTGGATTTCATCAACCCATATTGGTTATAACTTGCAGACTGCAATTTCTTTGCCAATTTTTTTTGTCATTAATCCCTTGGTAGCATAAAAAGAAAAAAAAAGGTTCTAGACTCTTCATAAACTGCAACTGGGCAATAGCTGTTGTGCACAATAGTCAGCCCAGACTTGCTAAATGTTAACAAAACTTCCCCCTCACTGCCACTAAGGTGAAACAAAATGTGAGGTCTACACAAGTAGAAATAGGTAAATAGCATAATTTTGCTTCTGTCCATCAGTGATGGGACTGAAAACAAAATGTGCAAATCCTACCGGGACTGAGAGCAAGAAACCCACACAGTCCGTGAGTGTAAAAGGTGTTGAATGGTCACTGAGTCCTTCTGGAATTGCTCCAGAGGAAATGGTTTCCTGAGGCCTTGTTCTGGCAGGGTAGAAACAGCATTGCTGATAGATGATTGTTAGGTTTATAAACAAGAGAAAGTATTTAAGAAGGCAAATGCAGGAACATTTTTTTTTCCTTTGTGTTTTACCCTGCCAGTAAGTAGAATCAGAAAAAGAGAAATTATAATTCCCAAATGTAACTTGGGCTTTTCCATCAGGAAGTGGCATGGACTTTATGAATCCAAGGGCAGAGTGAAATGATGAATAAATAAAAATGGGAACTTACTTTCTGCCTTTGGCTCCAATGAATAAAGATCTTTGGTGTATGATTGGTTTGGTTAAAACCCTTTTAAGCACCCTAAACTGTTTTTGGATTAGATGACCAAGTACTTTATAATGTGTTAGTGCCTGATGCTACCAATTAGGTAATACAATGTTTTCCTTTATCCTTACTTAATTTAGAGTCATGTTTAAGAGAATGGGTCCCAAGCTTATACTCAGATTCCACACCCCCTGACTGCTTGAGCAGGGGTCTCCATTTCTCTGTGCCTCAATTTCCCCATGTTTAAAGCATAAGTAATATTTTGTGAGGTTTAAGAGTGTTTTGCGAGGATCAAGTATAATCAAACAGGTAAGAGCCTGGGACTTAGAGCTCAATAACTTTTAGTTATTATTCTTATGTTCAACTATACCTGCCTGACTTATTATGAACCTACACACAATTTTCTATGTTGGTTTTAGTCTTTTTTAAAAGATTTTCTCCCTATTGAGTAGTGAGTTGACTATTACCGCTTGTAATATATGATCCCACAAGCTGTAGGTGATAATTAACCCTCTCCTTTTCTTCTCCTAAGTCTTAGATGATTTGTCTGGAGTTTAAACAGATCTTTCTTTCACATTTGATCTTACTAACAGCATTTAAAAACTGGTTCTTTTAGCTATGCTGAAATAGACAATACACTGTTGTAATTAACTATAGTCACTGCTGTGCAGTAGAGCACCAGAACTTATTCCTCCTATCTAACTGAAACTTTGTGCCTGTTGACCAATATCTCTCCTTCCCTGTTCACCCCAGCTCCAAAGCCTCTGGCATACCCTCTGCTTCTTGAGTTTGATTTTTTTTTATTCCACATGTAAGTCAGATCATAAGGTATTTGTCTCCTTGAGCCTGGAAGTTTAAATGTTCTCCCCACAAATTGTACATATTTGAAGTGATAAATATGCCAATTAGCCTGATTTGCTCATTTCATAATGTCACATGTATCAAAACATCACATTGTACCCCATAAATATATACAATTACTGTTTGTCAGTTAAAAATACAATTTAAAAACCCGATTCTGAAAACAGAGAAACAAATACAAACCTCTGGATGTGATTGAAGAGATGATTATTAGGCCACAAGCTCCGTGAGGCCAGGGACCATTTTTATTTTGTTTACTATTTTGAAATACATAGAATGCAGCAACATCAGTTTCTCTCTCCATTATTTTTGCTATTATCATTCCAGAATAGGCTGGCTGTCTATAGGAACTGTCAGTCAGGGTTCAGTCAGGAAACAGGTGGCTCTACTCAACATGGACACTTTAAGTAGAAATGAATAAAAGCACTATTTTGAAAGATGTGGGCAAGGTTTAGGGAGCACAGCAAAGTCTAGTGTCTTCCCTAAGGGCCATTGAGAGTGGGGGTGCTGGGACTGCCACTGGCCTAAAGAGACTGGGGCAGAGTAGAGTTACCAGGAGCCAGAAAGAGGGAAGCTGTACAGAGGCAGAGGCCAGAAGGGAGCTGTGTGGAAAACTGGCAGGTAACCATCCAGAGAAATGAATACCTTGCTACACTGTGTTCCTGCCTCTGGTCTCCTGCTGGTGTCCCCCACTGGCAGAGTATAACTAGAAGCCAGAAGGCTAGGGAGCCTATGCTATAGTTGCTTAGGTTTAGGCTCCTAGAGCACAGAGGAGGGAGAAGAAGTGTGGAGCCTAGACCTGGAGAGCAAAGGAGGGACTTCTAGCACAGGATTGAATATTCGGTCACTTCTATGGTAAAGGGATCAGTTCAACAATAAGAGCTAACTATCTTAAATATATATGTTCCCAATACAGGAGCACCCAGATTCATAAAGCAAGTCCTTAGAGACTTACAAAGAGACTTAGACTCCCACACAATAATAATGGGAGACTTCAACACCCCACTGTCAACATTAGACAGATCAATGAGACAGAAAGTTAAAAAGGATATCCAGGAATTGAACTCAACTCTGCACCAAGTGGACCTAACAGACATCTACAGAACTCTCAACCCCAAATCAACAGAATATACATTCTTCTCAGCACCATATCGCACTTATTCCAAAATTGACCACATATTTGGAAGTAAAGCACTCCTCATCAAATGTAAAACAGAACTTTTAACAAACTGTCTCTCAGACCACAGTGCAATCAAACTAGAACTCAAGACTAAGAAACTCAATCAAAACCACTCAACTACATGGAAACTGAACAACCTGCTCCTGAATGAATACGTTATTCAACGTATTTCATTTTCTCAAAATTATTATTTTGAGAGATGTTCCATCAATACAGAATTTATTGAGAGTTTTTAGCATGAAGAGCTGTTGAATTTTGTCAAAGGCCTTTGCTGCATCTATTGAGATAATCATGTGGTTTCAGTCTTTGGTTCTGTTTATATGCTGGATTATGTTTATGAAATCTCTTTCATGTCATACATAATGAAATGAAGGCAGAAATAAAGATGTTTTTCGAAACCAAAGAGAACAAAGATACAACATAACAGAATCTGGGACACATTCAAAGCAGTGTGTAGAGGGAAATTTATAGCACTAAATGCCCACAAGAGAAAGCAAGAAAGATCTAAACCTGACACACTAACATCACAATTAAAAGAACTAGAGAAGCAAGAGCAAACACATTCAAAAGCTAGCAGAAGGCAAGAAATAACTA
>NW_012107587.1:723437-725299 GCF_000951045.1 Mandrillus leucophaeus | reverse complement strand
CAACAAGCATCTTTGCAGTCAGAAAACATGTGTTTTGAAAGTGAGAATCAGAAACTTCAACGGAAACTTAAAATAATGACTGAATTATATCAAGAAAATGAAATGAAACTCCACAAGAAATTGACAGTAGAGGAAAATTACCAGATACAGGAAGAAGAGAAACTTTCTAAAGTGGAAAAAAAGATCAGCCATACCATTGAAGGGCTGGAGACCTATAGAAAGCTAGCCAAAGATCGTGAAGTAGAATTGGAAAGAACTATTAATTTTTATCAAAGGCAGGTTATTTCCTATGAGAAAAAAGGACATGATAATTGGTTGGCAGCTCGGACTGCTGAAAGAAGACTCAATGATTTAAGGAAAGAAAATGCTAACAACAGACAAAAATTAACTGAAACAGGGTTTAAATTTGCACTTTTAGAAAAAGATCCTTCTGCACCTGATGTTTCAAATACAGCATTTGACAGAGAGCATTCCCCATATGGTCCCTCACCATTGGGTCGGCCTTCATCTGAAACGAGAGCGTTTCTCTCTCCTCAAACTTTGTTGGAGGGTCCACTCAGCCTCTCAGCTGTGCTTCCGGGGAGAGGAAGAAGAGGCCCAAGAGGCCCAGGGAATCCTCTGGACCATCAGATTACCAATGAAAGAGGAGAACCAAGCTGTGATACATTAACTGATCCTCACAGGGCTCCTTCTGATACTGGGCCCCTGTCATCTCCATGGGATCAGGAACGAAGGATGATGTTTCCTCCATCAGGACAATCATATCCTGATTCAGGTCTTCCTCCACAAAGGGAAGACAGATTTTATTCTAATTCTGATAGACTGTCTGGGCCAGCAGAACTCAGAAGTTTTAATATGCCTTCTTTGGATAAAATGGATGGGTCAATGCCTTCAGAAATGGAATCCAGTAGAAATGATGCCAAAGATGATCTTGGTGATTTAAATATGCCTGATTCATCTCTCCCTGCTGAAAATGAAGCAACTGGCACCGGCTTTGTGCCTCCACCTCTAGCTCCAATCAGAGGTCAATTGTTTCTAGTGAATACAAGGGGCCCGTTCATGAGAAGAGGACCTCCTTTCCCCCCACCTCCTCCAGGAACCATGTTTGGAGCTTCTCGAGGTTACTATCCACCAACGGATTTCCCAGGTCCACCACATGCTCCATTTGCAGTGAGAAACATCTATCCACCGAGGGGTTTTCCTCCTTACCTTCACCCAAGACCTGGATTTTTACCTCACCCTCACATTCTGAAGGCAGAAGCGAGTTCCCTTCAGGGTTGATTCTGCCTTCAAAGGAGCCTGCTACTGAACATCCAGAACCACAGCAAGAAACCTGACGATATTTTTGCTCTATTCAAAAGTAATTTAGACTGATCTCATTTTCAGTTTAAGTAACTGCTGTTACTTAAGTGATTACACTTTTCTCAAATTGAAGTTTAATGGAATTATAGTTCTTTGTATCGTATTTTGTAAATAAAGATTATTTAAACCAAAAGAAATTTAAGTGTGCTGAAGATAACTGCAACTCCAAACCTAATGCTGTGTAGTTCTATGTTTTGCCATCTCGAAGCAAAGTGGAACCAGAAATGAGAGGTAATGGTTTGTGAATCAATTGTCCTCTTTTTTATTGTCTGGTGAATCTGCTGATATATAGGCACTAACAAAATTGGCAGGCTAAATTTATCCCTTATGTGTACATTTGGTAAATGTGAAGCCAGTGTAGAAAGTATTCCAACTTTACTTTTGGAAATTGCAACACTTTGGAATTTTCTAAATGTATAAATTCTAAACTTGTAGCCCAGCTGCCAATGTTATAATACTTATTCCTGGGCTACAAAAAACAAAACAAAACAAAACAAAAA
>NW_012107587.1:669476-721997 GCF_000951045.1 Mandrillus leucophaeus | reverse complement strand
CCCATGGCTCTACCTGGACCCTCCAATCCTGCCCCTGTGGCCCCACCCCCACCCAGAAACAATTTAGCCCACAGGAGGACAGCTTTGACCCCCTAAAATTTCATCTCTGCCCCAACCAATCAGCAGCAAGCCTAACCACTGGCACTCCTTTCCCCAAAATGCCTTTGAAAAACTCCTAACCTATGAGCATTGGGTAGATTGATTTGAGTACTAACTCCTATTATGGGGAGGGAGGAGGGGGGAGGGATGGCATTGGGAGTTATACCTAATATAAATGATGAGTTGATGGGTGCTGACGAGTTGATGGGTGCAGCACACCAACATGGTACAAGTATACATATGTAACAAACCTGCACGTTGTGCACATGTACCCTAGAACTTAAAGTATAATAATTAAAAAAAAAACCAACTTATTTTCTAACTATTTTCTTAAAAGTTCTCTCCCTTTTTGTATTAGTTTCTAAGATGGTTTCAGTGATCCTCATCTCCTGGTATTTATGCCCTTCTATAATCCCCTCTAAGTGCAGGATGAACCTACTGACTTGCTTCTAAGAAAGAGAATATGATAAAATTTATGGGATATACATTCTGAGATTAAATAACTGGCTTCTGCCTTGCTCTTGTCTGTTTATTCTCTCCTGTCCCTCAGTTTCTCTGAGAGAAATTAGCTACCATGTTGTAAGTAACTTGTCTCAACTCATTCCTGCTGCTATAACAAAATATCTTAGAGTGAATAATTTATTAGTAATAGAAAGTTATTTCTCACAGTTCTGGCTGGGAAGTCCAAGACCAAGGCACCGGCAGGTGCAGTGTCTGGTAAGGGCTTGCCCTCTGCTTCCAAGATGGTGCCTGTTGCTATGATCTCTGGAGGGGGACACACCTGTGCTAACATGGTAGAAAGAACAGAAAAGCCAGGTGGGTCTCTGAAGCCTCTTTCAGAAGGACATTAATCTTGTTCCCAAGGGCAGAACCTTCATGATTTCATTTCAGAAGGCCTCACCTTTTATTACCATCACAATGGGATTAAATTTCAACATGAATTTTGGAGGGACACAAACATTCAAACCATAGCATTCCACTGCTCATTCTTCAAAATTTGTGTCCTCACATACAAAATATATTCATTCTATCTCAACGCCCCCAAAGTCTTAACTCATTCCTGCATCAATTCAAAAGTCTAAAGTGCAGAGTCTCATCTAAATCAGATATGGGTGAGACTCAAGGTACAATTCCTTCTGAGACAACTTCCCTCTTTTGCTGTGAGCCCGTAAAATCAAACAAGTTATGTGTTTCCAGAAATCCAGTAGAGGGACAGGCACAGGATACATATTCCCATTTCAAAAGGAGACACAGGAAAGAAGATAGGGGTAATAGGTTCCAAGTAAGTCCAAAACCCAACAGGAAAAATGATGTTAAACCTTGATACTTGAGAATAATCTTCTTTGACTCTATTCTGTCCCTTCTAGACCAACAGCAGTTGGGGGTTGATCCCCCACAGCTCCTGGAGGCCCCATTCTTATGGCAGTTCTCTTTCTGAGCCACTGAAGCTCTCCAAGTCATCCTTTGAAATCTAGGTGGAGGGAGCCATGCCTCCATAGCTTATGCACTCTGCATACCTGCAGAGTTAGCACCATGTGGACACTCCCAAGGTTTAGCACCTGTGCCCTCTGGAACTGCAGCCTGAGCCACACATGGGACTCCTTGAGCCACAACTGGGAAAGCTGAGGAGTGCTGCACCTGAATACAGGTTGCAGATAATTGATAAATGAGGTGGCATTAGGTAGTGAGGGCTGAGGTCCTGTGGGTCCCCACGACCCTTCTTTTGACATGACTCTGTCCCCCAGGCCTTGGCATTCTGGGCCTGTGATGAAAGAGACAGAACCAAGAGTATTTGAAATGACTTACAGTTGGATTTTTATCTGTCATTTTGTTAATTGTTTTCTGTGTATCCATATTTGCTAATATTTTTCTTCCATTTTTTTTTTAAGACAAATTCTCACTCTGTCGCCCAGGCTGGAGTGTAGTGGCACAATCACGGCCTGCTGCAGCCTTGATGTCTCAGGCTCAAGTGACCCTCCCACCTCAGCCTCCTAAGTAGGTGGGAATACAGGTACGCACCATCATGCTGGCTAATTTTTTCTTTTCTGTTGTTTTTAGACATGAAGTTTCACCATGTTGGCCAGGCTGGTCTTGAACTCCTGTGCTCAAGTGATCCAGCTATCTTGGCCTCCCAAAGTGCTGATATTATAGGCGTGAGCCACTGTGCCCAG
This sequence comes from Mandrillus leucophaeus, assembly GCF_000951045.1. NCBI lineage: Eukaryota > Metazoa > Chordata > Mammalia > Primates > Cercopithecidae > Mandrillus > Mandrillus leucophaeus. The sequence goes on along the minus strand of NW_012107587.1, from coordinate 719,727 downwards.
TCTCTTTTATCTTTTGGGTTATATTTGTACTTCCATTTAAGATACAATGTTGAATTATTAGCTATTTCTCCTTTTCATTGTTTTAGTGGTTACTGGAGGGTTAACAATGTACATCTTTAATTTACCAGTCTAATTTCAAATAATATTCCACTACTGCAATTATTTTGCAGTAGAATAATTCCAATTCCTCTCTCACATCCTTTGTGTCATACATTGTACTATATATATACATATATATATATATATATATGCTTTAATACATTATTACTATTTTTACTTTAGGCATTCAAATACAGTTTTAATTCTGAAACATAGAGATAATGTCTTTGATATCATATTTACCTTTATTTTTGCCACTTCAGGCACATTTTATTCCTTTGTATAGACACACATTTCTGTCTTGTATCATAATTCTTCTGACTAAAGAACTTTCTATAACATTTCTTGAAGCACAAGACTCCTGGCAATAAATTCTCTCATCCTTGGTATGTCTGAAAAATTACTTATTTTGCCTTATTTTTGAAAGATAGTTTTGCTGAATATTGTATTTGGAGTTTTTAAGCTTCTTGTAGTTTAAATATTACTTTATTGTCTTGTAGTTTGCATATGTTCTGAGATGTCCTTTGCAAATCATATCTCTGTTGCTCTGTAGGTGCTGTATTTCTTTTCTGACTGCCTTCAAATTTTTTCTTTGTCTTTTCAGTTGTCAAATTATGATGTATTTACGTGTGTGTGTGTGTGTATGTCTTTATTTATTGTGTAAATAGATTTAAGCTCCTTGGATCTATGGTTTGATGTCATTCATTATTTCTGAAAAATTCTCAGTCATTATCACAAAATGTCTATTTGTCCAGTTTTCTCTTTTCTCTCTTTCTGGCACACCAGTTACACTTCTCTTAGAATATTAACATTAAGTGCTCTCGGTTTTGTTGTTGTTGCTTGTTTGTTTGTTTGTTTTTGAATTCACTCTTTTTCCCAATGTTTTGACTTGGACAATTTCTATTTATTCATTTTTTACTCAAAATCAGCCCTTTGAGGTCCATCTGAGTTGTTGAGTATACCAATAGTTTACTCCTTTTTATGACTAAATATTGACCCATTTAGAGTTTAGTGATTTTTTCCCCTTAGCTATCTTAAGTCTATTGATGAGCTTTATAAAGAATTTCTTCATCTATGATGTAATGTCTTATTTCAACTTTTCTATTTGACTTTTCTTAAGTTTTGTTCCTTCAGTTAAAATTCCCCATCTGTTCATTCATGTTGTTAAGGTTTTCCACTAGATTCTTTAACATGTTAATCATAGCTACATTAAAGTTCTCATCTTATAGTTTCAATATCTCTGAGTCTGGATTCATTAATCTTTGTCTTTCCAAATTTTTTTTGTATATTTCAGAATTTTTTACTGAATTATAGACCTCATGATAGAGACAGAGATAATATTTTTACTGGGAAATGGCTACACTTCTACTTTTGGGCCAATAATATGATGGTTCAGTCATTCTAGACAGGAGATGATTTAGGTTTGGGTTTTATTATCACTAAAGTTAACTTCTTGCCCTATATGCTTCAAATTTCTCTGCCAGAAACCTGAATTTGTGATTAGGGTAACCCTGTGAGTGTAGCTCTTGTCCTCGATTGTAAACAAATATCTGAGCATGATCAGAAATTATTTTGTTGAATTTCAGGTATAACCTAGGGTTATTGTATTCAAAATGTGATCCTATAGGATGACTACCCATTCCATTTTGCCCAGAACCATTCCAGGTTTAGCTAAAAACTCCATATCCTATGAAAAACCCTCATAGTTCCAGGCAAACTGGATAGGTTGGTCACCGTATGACAAGAGACTAGCATCATTGATATTATCTGGGAGCCTGTTATTACATTGGTGCAAAAAACAATTGTGCCATTAATGGCAAAACCAATTACTTTTTGCACCAACCTAATAGTAATAAAGAATCTTGGCTCCACTTCAAACCTACTAAAGCAGAAACTATATTTTAATAAGATGCACAGGTGACTCATAGGCACATGAAACTTTGAGAGGAATTGCTATAGACATAGGAGTCGAGAAGCTACATACCTGAAATTTATATTTCGAAGACATTTTGGATTTTATTTTTAAATGTTTCTATTTTCCACTCTCTTTGCTCTACTACCAGTGTCACTCAACTTATGGAAAAATCTTCATTTATCTCCCATCAGGACTTAGTTTATTATAATTATCTTGTGGAAGCACAATGTCAATTGCCCTCTAATAAGTATCAGCTGTTTTAGTTCCATTACTCTGTGTGTGTGTGAGTGTGAGTGTGTGTATGTGTGTGTTCATGTACTTTCTAATTAAATTCACTTTTTAAAGAAAATTTTTTAATTCAGATACACTCAGGTCTCTGGAGAGTGATTATGGGATTTGCTAAAATGCACAATAAGCAACTCACCATACTAAAAAACTAGCTAATGAATAAAACTTTAGTAATTTTCTTCTATATTCTGATAATTTGGGGTTTGAAAATTATATCAATGAACTTCTCTGGAAAAATGGATGAAATTTTTCTCATCCATGTCTGGCTTCTTTGGGGATAGAAATGCCTTTAATTTTCATTTTTGTGCAAATGATTATGTGATAATTTTATTTAAACATTCATGAAACCAGTAGTCAAAGTTATAAAGTAGATCTTTTGTATATAATGAAAGACTTTTGTAGATCTGCTGATCTCTGTATGTAATCTAACCATAAGGATTTCTTTCTTTCCCCTTTGGATGGCAACATCCATTCTATAGAGTAGTACAAAATGTAACTTCTGTGTTTTGGTTGTGTCTTTTCTAAAATACATTTCTTTAGCATTGTGGGTTTTCACACTCTGCTTTCAGACCCATGGAATACTCCCCTGAACCTCCAATGTTTGTTTAAGTTGGCATAAAATCCTAGAAAAATTCCAGCAAGGCTCCCTGTGGCCACCACCATCCAGAAACAAAGCCCAGATTCACTACTGGCCCATTACCTGAAGCCTTGACTACTAACTGGAACGGCAGGGTTGACTTCAGCTCAGGAATGAATGTATGGCTTTGTGGAGTAATTAGGTTTTCCTGGCCTTTGCTTCATGGCATATGTATTCCAGTTTAACTAAAGTATTAAACAACATAGCTTCATCAGACAAAACACCCAAATTTACTTCCAAGGAAAATAGTATTGTTAATAATAAAAGATTTAAATTAAGACTCTGCTTTTTCTCCACCATTGAGAGTTGAATAACTTAGGAAACAATCACAGGGATTCTATGAGCTTCAGTGTCCCTATCCATAAAATGAATAATAATAGGCAATATCTTGCAGTGTTACTGTGAGAATTCATTGAATAAGTAATGAAAAACAGAATTCAATGGCTCAGCATGTTAGTTTCCCACTCTGAAGTGTCACCACGGTAGGTCTCCATGGTATTTGTAAAATGATACTGTTTGCTGTCCTGAAAATACAAATTTAAAAAAGCTATAATTCTGTACATATGGCTAGGCATATGTATTCAAATATGTTCATGTGTTTTCCACAACTATAATTTATTTGCATAATCTTTTCCTAGTCTGCTGCCCAAAATTTTAAGTGTCTTTTGGGGAAAGGACATAAAACAGCACTTGCTCTGACTTGTCCCAGGCCAATTCCTTAATTTTTAGATGGACAATATCAAAATAACAGTGTTTTCATGGACTATATATGCATACACATGAAAGCTTACACCAGAGCCTTGCTAGTCTTGAGTACTGGTCTACATTCTTTTTATTTTAGCATATGGTGAGTTTCCCCTTGACACCATTTAAGATAGTACAAATGTTCCAATTTTTACAAAGGTTTAAATATCTATTCTACCCTCTTGACATAGGAAACCATATGATGAAGGGATTTGGAGCCAAAATACCTGCCCTTTATTGATCCTAGTCAAGTCATTGAATCTTTCTCAGCTTTAGTTTTCACATATTTAAAGTAACAATAGTGATAAATTATTATTACAATAATAAATATATCAATGATTAAAATTGCCATGAACATTTATTGACTGCTTATTATGCTCTAACCCTCTTATATTTGTAATCCATCATAATATGCAGCATGATGAGGTAAGTACCTGCATTCACTCCACTTCATAGATGATAAAACTGAGGCTCAGAGAGGGTAAGTGGCATGATCTTGATTAGCCAAATTGTAAGCATGAGAACTGGGGTTCATAGTTTATACTTCTATGTACTGCTCTCTACTACCCTCCACAAAGTGAGCACAATAGCTTATAGTTGCTTCTCAGGGCTGTTTTAGGAGGTAATTTGTTCGTGCAGAAAGATAGTGGTTTCTAAACTATAAACTTATATAAATGTTGGTTATTATTAGTAATTTCACAGGACTCTGGCCTTTGAAGTCAAAATAAAAGCTACTCTAGTATCAGGGAAATTTTAAGGAGGAAAACATTTTGCAAATCTACAATTTCAGGATCTTAAACCATTGAATATTTCAGAGATATTAGTTTCCTTGCCACAGGCCATTTCCAAAGTTATTTTTCATTATAGACTGAGCTCATTTCCTCTAGTAGGATCAAATTGCTAGATACATATTTTTATCTTCCTTTTATTTTCCATAGGGATGATTATATTAGTTTCCTAGGGCTGCTGCAACAAATTAGAGTAAACTTGTTGGCTTAAAATAACAGAATTCTTTCTTATAAAACTAAACATACTCTTAACATATGAGCCAGTATTTGCACTCCTTGGTGTTTACCCAAATGAATTTAACACATTTGTCCACACAAAACCCTTTACATAGATGTTTGTAGCAGTTTTATTCATAATTACCAAAACTTGGAAGCAACCATGATGTCCTTCTGTAAGTTAATGGGTAAATAAATTTTTGCATATCCAGACCATGGAATATTATTCAATGAACAAAATGAGCTTTCAAGCCATGCTAAAACATGAAGGAAACTCAAATGAATATTTCCAGGTGAAAGAAGCATATCTAGAAAGTCTGTATATTTGTGATATTTGTGATGGTTAACTTTGTGTTAACTTGACTGGGACACGAGGAGCCGAGATATTTGGTCATACACTATTCTGGGTGTTTCTGTAAATGTGTTTCTGGATATGATTAACATTTAAATTGATAGACTGAGTAAAGCAGATTGCCCTCCGTTAATGTGGATGGAATGGGACTAATTTAATCAGTTGAAGGTCTGAATAGAAAACAAAGGCTGACCCTCCGCAAAATAGAATTCTTCCTGCCTGACAGCCTTCAAACTGAAACACAAGAATTTTCCTGTCTTTGGACAAAAAACAGAAACATTGTTTATTGTTTTCTCCTGGGTCTCCAGCTTGCCAATTTACCCTGCAGGTCTTGGGACTTGCCAGGCTTCATAATTGCATAAGCCACTTGCTTATAATAAACTTCTATCTTTCTTTCTCTCCCTCTCTCTTTCTCTCCCCCACCCCCCGTGTGTGTGTGAACACACACATACATACACACACACGCTATTGATTCTATTTCCCTGGAGAACCCTGCCTGATAAAAAAACGTGTGTGATTTTAACCTTATGATATTCTGGCAAATGCGAAATTGAGACAGTAAAATGATCAGCGGTTGATAGGGCTTGGGGGATGGAGGGTTAAATAAGCAGATCACAGATAATTTTTAAGGCAGTGAAACAATTCTGTCCAATATTCTAATAGTAGATACATGTTATCATGTATTTGTCAAAACCAGTAGAATGTACAGCACTAAGATTGAACCCTAAGGCAAAGCATGGACTTTGGGTGATGATGTACCAATGTAGGTTCATCCATTGTAACAAATAAGGTACCACTATGGTGTGGGATGTTGATAGTGGGGAAGGTTGTTATTTGGAAACAATGGGTACCAGGGAATTAGCTGTACTTTCCATTCAATTTTGCTGTGAACCTGAAATTGCTCTAAAAAATAAAGTCTATTAAAAGCAAACAAGACAAAGTCTATTAAAAACAAAAACATTAAAAACAAACAAACAAAGACATAAATTTATTCTCCCACAGTTCTGGAGGCCAGAAGTCTGAAATCCAGTTTGTCAGCAGGGCTGCATTTCATTTCACCTGGTGTCTCTATGGAATAATTCTTTGCATCTTCTAGCCTTTGTAACTGTGGGCTGTGGGCATTCCTTGATGTGTGGCTGTATCATTCCAATCTCAATCACTCCTATGATCATATTGTCCTCTCTTTCTCTTTTTCTCTCTTTGCTTACTTTCTTTTCTTTCTTTTCTTTTAGATGGAGTCTCACACTGTCGCCAGGGCTGGGTGCAGGGATGCAATCTCGGCTCACTGCAACCTCCACTTCCCAGGTTCATGCGATTCTCCTGCCTCAACCTCCCAAGTAGCTGGGATTACAGGTGCCTGCCATAAGCCCGGCTAATGTTTTGTATTTTTAGTAGAGACGGGGTTTCACTATGTTGGCCAGGCTGGTCTCAAACTCCTGACCTCAAGTGATCTGCCTGCCTCAGTCTCCCAAAGTGCTCTTTTCTTATAAAGATACAGATTTTTGGATTTAGGGCTTACTTGGGCAAACTGGGATGCTATCTTCATCTGAAGTTGCTTATTGTAATTACCCCTGCAAAGATACTTTTTCTGCCTAAGGTAAGATTCATAGGCTTCAGAGATTAGGGCATGGGCACATATTTTTGAAGGCTATCATTCTGACAACTACAATGGTCATTTACCCAACCCTGGTCAAGAGACCTAAGAGAAAATCTACTCAATGACTTGTAGAAAAGGCTTTCTCCTTTATTTCTCCTCTATTTATGTGTTTTCTCTATGCAAAAGAAGAAACTAAGTTTTCTTTCTAACTTTCTACACAGTTTAAGAGGGCAAGAGGGCTGGAATAGCAGCAACCATCTTGGGTCCAAGTGGTGACAAGCCTGAAGACTTGCTTGAGCTACTGAAACAAGCCTGAATTTTATTTCATCTGAGGCTATAAATGTTCTGATAGTTTAAATTGTTGATCATTATGATTATTTTTGTTACTTGTAGTTCAAAGTATACTAACTACTAAAATGGGAAAATATAACTACCACACAAGGAAAAAGAGACCTTATGTTACTTATGTGGTAATTAAAATATAACAGATTTAGAATTTGGGAAAATAAACAACTATCTTAATGGTCAAGTTGGCTGAAGAGAGGGTAGTTTGGTGGTTATTCCAAGAACACAGACAGAAAGAGCCTTATTTATCCTTAGGAATAGGAGTCAAGAGAAATAGCCTAGCTTGAGGATAAGAAAAGGTGGAACCAACTGCTAGACTGTCAATTCTGTGAAGTCAATCAGAACTATATAAAGCTTTGCATAACACATAGGTGGAGGGTGACGCCTAAAGCGGGCATCAAAGCTTCAAGGTCAAAGGCTCAGGAAAAGCTTTGGGCATCATCTGTGGTAAAAGCTAGAAAGCACCCTGGTGAGTGAAAACTTGATGGTCTATCACAGCTTAGCTCTTGAATGGAAGCTCAAATTCTAGGTACTTCAGGAGACACAACAATGAATTAAATGTTATAACTATCCTACTCTCAAGATAGTTACCATTTCTTGAAGAGAAAATACACATACACAAATGGTAATAAAGTAGGAAAGTTCCCAAGAGCTGTGGATGTAAGAATTTAGGTCTGGGTAGGAGAAGAAAGTGGGAATTCTGATATGGAAAGAGAAAACTGTACAAAGACCTAAAAGCAATTTGGGTTATCATCAATTTGTCTAGTTAGAGGATCTACTCTGGTACCCTAGCCACTAAAATCACAAACTCCTTGAACTCTTTCTAGATCCAAAGTCTAAGCTTCTATGTTACTGAATTATGCTACATCCTTAAAATGGACACAGCAGATATAGCTGCACTTGATATAACTTTTCATTTTTGTTTCACAAAATATAAGCTAATATTGAATGTAACTGGCCCCTAACAACCAGCAACGACAATAATTCTCCATAAGACAACTTACTCCTTTATCAACCACTGACATTCACAAAGGTTTTCTAATGTATTGTCTTTTTGTATCCTTTCAGAAATCGAGAGAGTAGAATACTTCAATTTTAAAATTAAAAAAGAAAGCATATAACATGGCCAGATTATAAATGTACACATGAATTATATCAAGCCTAAAGTATCTACTTATTTTGCTTCTAAACCTCACAGATCTCATGGGTAAACTTTGAGAACATACTGGTTTTGTAGTAAAGATGTGTATTCAACAAATGGAAAAGCTCAGATTTTTACATGTAGCCACATGTGAAAACTATAGTAAAGTGGACAGATCCTGAAATAGTATTGAATAACTGGAGCTGGATTTGACACAAATCTTATATAATAAAATGCCAGTCTACTTCTGCTCATACTCCAACCATCACTGGCTCCCTCAGCAGTAATGAAAGCAGTAATGACCCAGACAAGTCCTTTTATGCACAGCTTGACAGGCAGCCAGGGGAAGTTTGTGAAAATTATGAAATAACCCTCCATTATGAAGATCATGTAGTCATCCCCTCAATGCGGTTAAGTAGCTTTAATTTTGATTGCTGTCAGATTTTACAGCTCTCAACACCTGCAGCTCCTTGGCAGACTTAAGATAGGTGTTTTGCAAAATTATTTTTTATTTTCCACATCTATTGAACAGAACTTCATTTCACTGGAGCCATAAAATATCGTCCATTCTGCAACCAGTGGGTCTTCAACTTAAGTAGATGAATTAGTTCACTGATCGGACAGTCAGATTGTCTTTTTTTTCTGCCCCACTGTTAAATCTCTGCCTCCCAAAGCTCTCTGTCTATCTTTACTACTATGCACATCTGAAAATAAAAATTTTTTTCTGCCCTATTTCAGAATCCTGACACATTCTCAGAGTCTCAGTCTTAGTGTCATGAAAACCATGCCATTTAAAGGAAGTCCCTGTGCCGTATCTAACCACCCTTATCACTACCCCTCCAATCACCAAAAATATACCCTTGTAGTTTTGTTTGTACCTGAAGAATAGTCCCTGACCAGTTTTAAGTTTCAAGTTTCAAGCAGCCTCTATTTTAGAAAGATATTATAATACTTAACCAAGTCTATTGCCTTTCCTTAATAATTGCTGGCATCTACTAAGAATTTAGCATGTGATATTCACATCTCCTTTAATCTTCACAATTACCTTATTCAGGAAGGACCTCAATTATCCATTTTTTCCAGCTGAAAAAGTCCTGCTTAGAGGACAGATCACTTAAATAGCATTACATAGCTTGTAAATGATGGAGATGGGGTCAAATTCAAACTTGCCTGTGCTCTTAACTTCTGTGTCTCCTCACGCTGTTGAGGTGTTTACTAGAGCTACATTTAAACCATAACTCTGCCAACCTGTGCTCTAACAGTGATTACTCCAGAGAAGTTTCTACCTAACCAACCTTTATAAGAAGTAGAGAATATTTTCTGTCAGGAACTGTTGAGGTACAAATCTGTTAAGTTGAGTTGGGAAAGATAACCAGCTACAGTTAAGCAGTTTAACTTTAGGCTCTGTCCATGTCATAATTTTACATGTTTCCAAAAGAATAGGACCAGAAGTACAACATGTAAGCAGTCTCGGTTAGGTTGAAGACAGTCCCTTTAGTCTGCAAGACTCTGCATAACTGCAGAGGAAAATGTGAGTTTAAAGGTCTGAATGTGAGACCAAAATTAGAGAGAGAAAGCAAAGATAAAGTCCACGAAAAGAAGCAACATGTAGATAATAGAAGTGGACTCTGCAGAGGACACAGATTTCAGTGTCCCCATATGCAAGCAATGTGAGGATCTAAGATAATCCTTGGGCCTCAATGGGACAGCTGAGTAATATAATCTAGATGGGGAGACCCCACACAGCCATCTTCATGATAGTAAAACATAATCCAGCCCTTTTGTTCTAATAAAATGGCTGGATATTTTGAGGGCATTGATGTGTTAGGTTCTATGCTAAGCAAATTACATGTCATCTTATTTCATTCTCACAATTCTCTCACAAAAGACATAGTGTTATATATTTTATTTTTCAAGAAGTTGAAGCTTAAAGCAATTAAGTTCCCTGACCCTCTCTAAAGTTCACTTTTGGATTTTTATTCTGATTTAAAGTATGAGAGAAAATTTTACTCTTAAATGATATATGGTCTATCTTAATTCATGTTTACTAATCATGTACAACATTCACAAAGAAATGAAGAGCTGAGCTCTAACACATATTCCAAAATGTTGGTCCACATATGTTGCTAGTTTAAATGTATTAAGTTTGCCTGGTTAGCTTTTTTTTTTTTTTCCCAATAGCTTAAAAAGAAAAATTCTGCCCTCCCAGGATATTGGAGAATGTGACCTACTATGCATTATCTAAATATAACTTGGAATGGGCAAAGACAGCTTGAGAGTAACCCGTGTAAAAAAAAATCTTAAGAAATCACCAAATGAGTCTATGTTATAAATAAGCTTGCAAAATGAACTAATTAAATCTAGGCTTCCTAAATAAATGGAACAATGTTTTTTAAAAATTCTCCCGAAAATATGCTTTTAAAAAAATCCCTAAAAGGCATTTTTGTTCCTTGTAACTTTTCAAAGCCTAGGCTTAGTCAAAAATTAAAACTTTAGTAAAACCTACATTTTTTTTTTCCTTGAGTCCTAAACATTGAGCTACACCACAATGTCTGGTCCAAATATCACAGAATGACCCTACATGGCTCTTATGATTTCCATGATGCTCTATTCACTAAACACTCAGAGAATATTCCCCGGAGTTCTCTGGTGCCTCAGGAACAGATTCTATCTTACCTCAAGTTCAAAGATCCATTTCCTTTGTTGAGACCTTCCTATAACATCAGCCATGCCCTCTGTCCAGTCATGAATATTCATTCCCCCAAGGTCTGGAGGTACTTCTTAGGATGTCAGAAGAACCTACTTGAATGAAGTTTTTCGAGCAGGTGCTGTAATTTCCCCATCTTCACTGCTTTTGCATGAATCTTAGCATCTGGGAACTACTCACTGTTGAATTATATTAAACTGTTTGTGTGTGTCAGATTTGGATAAAGACATTGTTTGAGCATGACACTTAGCACTGCTAATTGGCTTGAAGAAACAAAACTTATTCTACTGAAATTTTTTTATGACAAAATGTATACCACAATTTACCTAATTTATTCCATGCCCTTTAGTTAGTAAAATGTTTATAGTTTTAAGTTGGGTAAGACAGAATTTTCCAGGAATATGTAAGTGTTTCCATTATGCCCTTTTTTTTCACCCCAAAGTAGCACAAGTTTATTACTGTGTCCATAAAATTAATATTCCACTGAAACTTGGCACCAAACCATAAAGTAAATGTTTACATATGCCTTTGAATATTAGTTGAGTTGTTTCTACTAAATGCTAGACCTGCCAGGCGTGAAAATTGTTAATCTGTAGCCTAATGTCCACTAATTCATTTGGGTTACTCTTTCAGTAATTAAACTTAGCTAAGAAACAGCACCTGAAATGGACAGGAAACCAGAAAAGGGCTGACAGAGAAGGAGTTTATTAATTATCCAGAAGCTTCTAACATGAGGTCATCCTGAAAAGTGAAAACTATCAAACAAGGCAAATATAGCCAAGCAGGCAGGATGACTTGCACCAAAATATATATCCCTGTTCTCTGTCAACTGCATGTCAGCTGTCAGGAAATGGCCTAAGGGCCAACCCACATGCGGCATCTGAGGGGAACGTGCTCAGGAATGTGTTGCAGATGGAGGGCTCATTGAGCTCCCAATACATTTGGCTGACCCAATAGTGGGGAAGCCAGGCCTTCATAAGAGTTTAAAACTTTGTGTCCATTATAGGAAGGCTGAAAATTCTTTGGATGATTAAGGAGTCAGTGAGTAGAGGAAAGGAAAGTGTGGGGAGCTCAAGGATACAGAAAGAAAAGAACCAATGAACTGAGCTAGTCTCTTCTTTTGTCAGCTCCTATCCTGGTTCTGCATAGGACGAATTATTATTCTAAATTGTCTGCCTTACTACCTCCTTCCATGCCTTTCTCTATACATTTGTATTGAAAAGAGTACGAGAATTAAAAGACTTATTTGATTCAAGACTTGCCTTCACCACTCACTAGCAGTGTGATTTCCAGCAAGATAATTTACTACCTAAATATTCATTTATTATTTATTTATTTATTTATTTTGAGATGGAGTCTTGCTTTGTCACCCAGGTTGGAGTGCAGTGGCATGATATCGGCTCACTGCAACCTGTGCCCCCCGGGTTCAACTGATTCTCCTGCCTCAGCCTCCCGAGTAGCTGGGACTACAGGCACGTATCACCACGCCTGGCTAATTTTTACATTTTTAGTAGAGACGGGGGGGTTTCACCATGTTGGCCAGGCATGTCTTGAACTCCTGACCTCAGGTGATCCACCTGCCTCGGCATCCCAAAGTGTTGGGATTGCAGGCGTGAGCCACCGTACCTAGCCCATTTTTTTATTTATAAAGTAAATATCTCATGAAGAGTTCTCAATAAATGTTTGATGGTACTAAGTCCTGCTCCATTTACATGGCTAGGGTCAGAAACACATAAGCTGGCACATGTGAAGCCGTTTGGTTAATAATAATAGTAATAGAAATAATTGTAGGGATTTATTATGTGCCAGGTAAGGTCAAGAATTTGGCGTAAAATATCTTACCTATCTATCCAACACATATCTAAAGTATTTTTTGACTTTGCAGATTAAAAAATCAGAGGCTCTGAAAGTTTCAGCATCTTTCTCAAGATGTTTATTCTCCCTAAATCGACCAAAAATTTAACCATCAAAATTCCAGATAAATTACGTTTTTTGTACATATTGATAAGTTGACTCTAAAATTGATACAGAAATGCAGAGGGCACGGAATAGCCAAAACTAATTTTGAAAAATGAAAAAGAAAAACAAGCAAAAAATTGGGGGATGTACATTACCTGATTTTAAAATTTATGATAAAGATGTAGTAATCAACACAGTTTGGTATTAGCGTAAAGATAGATACACAAATCAATGAATCAGAAAGGGAGTGTAATAATAGACCCACACATGTATGATCATTGGTTTATTTAAAGGCAATAGGGTAATTCATTGGGGAAGAATAGGTTGTTTTTAAAAAATGTAATGTGATGATAACTGTATCCACATGGAACAAAACATACTTTGGTCCCTACCTCATACTATACAAAAATATTTCAACATTCATTATAGATCTAAACATAAAAATTAAAACTGTGAAACTTCCCAGAGAGAATTTTTGTGACCTGGAGGTAGGCAAAGAGTTTTTTTTTAAATAGAACACAAAGCACACTAACCATAATAGAAAAAATATACATAACATAAACTTAATCTAAGTTAAAAACTTATACTCTTCAGAACACATTAAAATAATGAAATGCAAGGTACAGGTAAAAAGGAAATTTTTGCAATGCATACAGCCAACAAATAATTTGTACTAAAAATATATAACCTTCCACTTCAATAATAAGACAAACACATTATGTTAGTATTTAAATGAGGTTATTGAACAGCCCAAACTAATCTATAGCATTAGAGACTAGACCAATGGTCACCTGGGCCTGGAGAGTGATTACCTGAAAAAGGAGAAAGAATAAACTTTCTATATTGATGGAAGTTTATCATTTTATGAATGTGTGTTGGTTATACAAGTGTACATATTTCTTATCAATCTTCCAAATATCTGCTTAAAATACGTGAATTTTATTACATGTAAATGAGGTTTAAGTAAAGATGACTTTAAAAATTTACCAAAGTAGTCATCAATTGATTTTGTATCTCTTCTTCTGTGTTGATTGAAATAAGAATTGCTCATAAGAGATGCCAAAATAACTTTGAGTGTACAATTTGTTCTAGTATGGCACTGTCACTAAGGATAATATCATTCATGAGAATAGAATAGCCAGGAGAAAGAGAAGGTTCTGAAAAAAAATAGTTAAAATTTTAGAACATTTAGTATCTCTTGTCTATGAAATATCTAAATAAAACAGGCCAGTAAATAGGTAAGCATGTGGGTCAGTATGTTATCAGATAACATGCAGATATATGTTTACAATATATGTGTATGATATGGTTTGGCTCTTTGTCCCCACCCAAATCTCATGTTGAGTTGTAATTCCCAATGATGGGGAAGAGACCTGGTAGGAGGTGATTGGATTATGGAGACAGATTTTCCCCACCCTGTTCTCACGATAGTGAATTGGTTTTCATGAGATCTGATGATTTAGAAGAGTGTGGAACTTCCCCCTTTGCTCTCTCTCTTGCTTTGCCATGTGAAGATTGTGCCTGCTTCCCCTTCACCTTCCATTATGATTGTAAGTTTCCTGAGGCCTTCCCAGACATGCCTCTTATACAACCTATGGAACTGTGAGTCAACAAACCTCTTTTCTTATAAATTACCTAGTTTTGGTATGTCTTTATAGCAATGTGAGAATGGACTAATACAGAAAATTGGTACCAAAGAAGTGGGGCATTGCTATAAAGATATCTGAATATGTGGAAGTGACTTTGGAATGGGGTAATGGGCAGAGGTTGGAACAGTTTTGAAGGCTCAGAAGAAGATAGCAAGATGAGGGAAGGTCTGGAACTTCCTAGAGATTTGTTGAACTGTTGTGACCAAAATGTTGATAATGATATGGACAGTGAAGTCCAAGCTGAGGTGGTCTCAGATAGAGATAAGAAACTTATTGGGAACTAAGGTAAAGGTCACTCTTGATATGCTTTAGTAAAGAAACTGGCAGTGTTGTATCTCTGCTCTAGACAAATGTGGAATTTTGGACTTGAGAGACTTGATTTAGGGTATCTGGTAGAAGAAATTTTTAAGCAGCAAAGTGTTCAAGATGTGGTCTGGCTGCTTCTAAAAGCCTACATTTATCTGCATAAACAAAGAAATGACCTGAAACTAGAACTTATATTTAAAAGAGAAGCAGAGCATAAAAGTTTAGAAAGTTTGCATAAGCATTTGGAAAATTTTTGGTAGAAAAGGAAAACTCATTTTGGGGGTAGAAATTTAAGGCGTCAGAAATTTGTGTGAATAAAGAAAAGCAAAATGTGAATAGCCAAGACAATGGGAAAAATGCCTCGCAAACATTTTAGTGGCCTTCACAGCAGCCCCTCACATCACAAGCCTGGAGGCCTAGGAGGAAAAAATGGTTTTATGGGCCAGACCTTCAGCCCTGCTGCTCTGTGCAGCTTTAGAACATGGTGCCCTGCATCCCAGCTGCTCCAGCTCCAACCATGGCTAAAGGAAACGAAGGTACAACTTAAGCCATTGCTTCAGAGGGTGTAAGCCCTAAGCCTTGACAGCTTCCATGTGGTGTTGGGCCTGCAGGTGCACAGAAGGCAAGAGTTGAGTTTTGGGAACCTCTGCCTAGGTTTCAGAGGATGTACAGAAATGCCTGGATATCCAGGCAGAGGTCTGCTGCAGGAGAGTAGCCCTCATGGAGAACTTCTACTATGGAAGTGCAGAGGGGAATTGTGGGGTTGGAGCCCCTATACAGAGTCCTCACTGGGGCACTGCTTAGTGGAGCTGTGAGAAAAGGGCCACTGTTTTCCAGACACCAGAATGGTAGAGCCACCAACAGCTTACACCATGCACTTGGAAAAACTGCAGACACTCAAAGCCAGCCAGTGAAAGCAGCTGCAGGGGCTGCAGAGACACAGGGGTGGAGATGGCCAAGGCCTTGGGAGCCACCTCTTGTATCAGCATGTCCTGAATGTGAGACATGGAGTCAAAGGAGATTATTTGGGAGCTTTAAGATTTAATGACTGCCCTGCTGGGTTTCCGACTTGCATGGGGCTTGTAGTTCCTTAGTTTTAGGCTGATTTCTCCATTTTGAGATGGGAGCATTTACCCAATGCCTGTGCCCTCATTGTATCTTGGAAGTAATTAACTTGACTTTGATTTTTACAGGTTAGTAGGCAGAGACACTTTCTTTGTCTCAGATGAGACATTGGACTTGAACTTTAGAGTTAATGCTAGAATGAGTTAAGAATCTCAGGGACTGTTTTGTAAGCATGATTGTGTGTAGAAGTGTGAGAAGGATATGAGATTTCAGAGGGACCAGGTGTAGAATAATATATTTTCTCTCTGTGTCTCCACCCAGAACTCATGTCGAATTGTAATTCCCAATGCTGAGAGGGTACTTTGTGGGAGGTGGTTGAATCATGAGAGTGGATTTTCCCCATACTATTCTCATGATAATGAGTAAATTCTAATAAGATTTGATGGTTTAAAATTGTGTGGCACTTCCCTCTTTGCTCTCTCTCCCCTGCTCTGCATGTGAAGATTGTGCCTGCTTCCCCTTTGCCTTCCACCATGAGTGTAAGGTTCCTCAGGCCTCCCCAACCTTGACTTCTATACAGCTGGCAGAACCGTGAGTCAATTAAACCTCTTTTCTTCATAAGTTACCCAGTCTCAGATGTCTTTATAGCAGTGTGAGAATGAACTAATACAGTATATTTGAGAGTCAGAAGTGCAGATAGTAATTAAGCCTTAGAATAAATGAGATTATCTGTGGAGAATCTGCAGTAATAAAATAAGAAGCGTAGGGCAGAACTACAAACAATACAGGATTTGGGGAATGAGCAGGAAAGAGATGGCTGCTAAAGAGAGTAAGTTTTTGTAGCTTGAGAGTGAGAATAAAACCAAGAGAGCAGAGTGCCACAGAAGTGAAAGTTGAGTGAAGTATCATAGATGTTAAAGGAAGTGCCACATATTACTTTCACTAGCATTTAATTAAACAAATCAAGTCACTTGGCATCTCTGACTTCAGGGCAGCAGGGCAGTATAATCTTACCTTGTACAGAGAAGAAATAAAACAAAAATATGAGTGAGAGCCATGACATCTATCGCACTTTGTAATGAATTATTCCTTCTGTTTTCAGCCCCACATCTCATTCCTGTCCTCCATTGCTGCACCAATGTTTTTGCTGAATTCCCTGGCTCTCCACGGTTCTTTGTGACAAATTTGCTTATTTCTTCCCTATATTCTTTTTGTGCTAATATTCTAAGCTCTGCTCTGTTCCCACAGTAACCACTGCTTTTGTCCAACAGAATTTAACTGAGTTGCTCATTTACTGATGACATTTCGTGTCCCCTTCATTAACTAGAAGAAAAAAACCTAAAGTTTATATATATAATTTTTAGTAGGAGAGAGGCTATAAATATATGAGTCTAGTTTATTAACTTTCAAAAAACATTACATAATATTTATAACTTTAAAAATTTTACACTGGGCCAGGCACAGTGGCTCGCTCCTGTAATCCCAGCATTTTGGGAGGCCGAGGCAGATGGATCATGAAGTCAAGAGATTGAGACCATCCTGGCCAACATGATGAAACCCCGTCTCTACTAAAAAAAATACAAAAATTAGCCAAGCACGGTGGCGGGCAATATTGTCCCAGCTACTCAGGAGGCTGAGACAGGAGGATCACTTAAACCCGGGAGGCAGAGGTTACAGTGAGCTGAGATTGCACCATTGCACTCCAGCCTGGTGACAGAGTAAGACTCCATCTAAAAACAAACAAACAAGCAAACAACAACAACAAGATTTTTACACTTATCACTTTCTTTGCCCTGAATAAGAAATCTTTGTCTACCTCTAAGCTGTGAAGATATTTTCCTTAAAATTTTATGGTTTTGACTTTTATGTTTGGGTACATAGTTCATGTAAAATTAAACCTTATATAGGGTCTGGGATGACAACAAAGTTTCAGTATTTTTCCATATAAGAATATGGACCATTTGTTTAAAGGATCCTTCCTTTCCCATTGAAACTCTTTTGTCACTTTGACAAAACCCACACTATTTCAGTGTAGTCTATTTCTTTATTTTGTTCCATGATCTATTTGTCTATTTTTAGGATGTTACAACATAGTTTTGATTACTCTAGCTTTGTAGTGATACTTGAAGTCAAACAGTAAATGTCTTCCAATCTTTTTCTGGTGGTAATGGATACTGTATAGAACTGAGATCCTCAGTAGCCATGAAAATTGTAGAATCCCAGAACAGCAGAGGCTAGGCCACAGCACTTAACCATCAAGAGAAAGGTGAGAATAATTCCCAAAATGAGCAGCAACAGAATACAAAATCACAAGCATTTCTATAGTCCAACAACAGGCAAACAGAGCCAAATCATGAATGAACTCCCATTCACAGTTGCTATGAAGAAAATAAAATACCTAGTAATACAGCTAACAAGGGAAGTGAAGGACCTCTTCAAGGGGAACTACAAGCCACTGCTCAAGAAAATCAGAGACGACACAAACAAATGGAAAAACAATCCATGCTCATGGATATGAAGAATCAATACTATGAGAATGGCCACACTGTCCAAAGTAATTTATAGATTCAATGCTATTTCCATCAAACTACCATTGATATTCTTCACAGAATTAGAAAAAATACTTTAAAATTCATATGGAACCAAAGAAAGCTTGTATAGAGAAGACAATCCTAAGCAAAAAGAACAAAGCTGGAGGCATCGCACTACCTGACTTCAAACCATGCTACAAGGCAAGAGTAACCAAAATAGCATGGTACTGGTAAGAAAAATACAGACTTATAGACCAATGAAACAGAATAGAGAACTCAGAAATAAGACTGCACATCTACAATCAAATGATCTTTGACAAACCTGACAAAAGAACCCATGGGGAAAGCATTCCCTATTTAATAAATGATGGTGGGAGAACTGGCTAGCCATATGCAGAAAATTGAAACTGGACTCCTCCCTTACACCTTCCACAAAAATTAACTCAAGATAGATTGAAGACTTAAATGTAAAACTCCA
Source organism: Mandrillus leucophaeus (assembly GCF_000951045.1). Taxonomy (NCBI): domain Eukaryota; kingdom Metazoa; phylum Chordata; class Mammalia; order Primates; family Cercopithecidae; genus Mandrillus; species Mandrillus leucophaeus. The sequence continues at coordinate 700,910 of NW_012107587.1, read as the reverse complement.
AATTATAAAGACCCTGGAACAAAATCGAGGCAATACCATTCAGGACATAGACATGGCAAAGATTTCATGATGAAAATGTCAAAGGCAATCACAACAATGGCAAAAATTGACAAATGGGATCTAATTAAACTAAAGAGCTTCTGCACAGCAAAAGACACTATCATCATAGTAAAGAGACAACCTACAGAATAGGAGAAAATTTTTGCAATCTATCCATCTGACAAAGGCCTAATATCCAGAGTCTACATGGAACTTAAAGAAATTTACAAAAAGAAAAAGATAAAAATAACACATTAAAAAGCGGACAAAGGACACGAACAGACCCTTCTCAAAAAAAGACATACATGCAGCCAACAAACATATGAAGAAAAGTTCAACATCACTAATCATTACAGAAATGCAAATCAAAACCACAATGAGATACCATCTCATGACAGTCAGAATGATGATTATTAAAAAGTCACCTATAGTCCCAGCTACTCAGGAGGCTGAGGCAGGAGAATGGCGTGAACCTGGGAGGCAGTGCTTGCAGTGAGCTGAGATTGTGCCACCGCACTCCAGCGTGGGTGATAGAGTGAGACTCTGTCTCAAAAAAAAAAAAAAAAAAAAAAAAAAAAAAAAAAGAAACAACAGATGCTGGTGAGGTTGTGGAGAGATAGGAATGCTTTTGCACTGTTGGTGGGAATGAAATTGGTTCAACCATTGTGGAAGACAGTGTGGCAATTCCTCAAAGACCTAGAACCAGAAATACCATTTGACCCAGCAATTCCATTACTGGATATATCCCAAAGAAATATAAATCATTCTATTATAAAGATACATGCACATGTATGTTTGTTGCGGTACTGTTCACAATAACAAAGACATGGAACCAACCCAAATGCCCAACAATGATAGACTGGATAAAGAAAATGTGGTACATATACACCATGGAATACTCTGCAGCCATAAAAAGAAATGAGATCATGTCCTTTGCAGGAATATGAATGGAGCTAGGGGCCATTATCCTTAGCAAACTAACACAGGAACAGAAAACCAAACACCATATATTCTCACTCATAAGTAGGAGCCGAACAATGAGAACACAGGAAGGGGAATAACAGAGACCAGGGCCTGTCAGTGGAGGGGAGGCAGAGAGAGAGCATCAGGAAAAATAGCTAATGCATGCTGGGCTTAATGTTTACGTGATGGGTTGATAGGTGCAGCAAACCACCATAGTGCATATTTCCCTATATAACACGCCTGCACATACTGCACATGTTCCCTAGAAATTAAAATAAAAAATTTTTTAAAATGGGCAGAAAGGTCATAATGACCTTCAAAGGTTCTGATTTGAAAGGATCTTGGATATGCCTTGTAGAGCATAGTCTTCCTAGAAGCAAAATAGATGAGCATCCAACAAATGTCAGCCACTCTAATAAAGCAATTTTCCATTGCCTAGTTCCAAACCTCAGGCCAGTTCTAATCCCCAGATCCCATCAGTTAAAAGAAAAGTAAGTTTTCCTTGATAAAGGACCCTGAAATACCATAACAAGCAATAATAGTGGTGTTTCCTTCAGTTCTTCCTCAAACAGACTTAGGAACTTTATCTGGTATTCAGGAAAGGGAAAACCCTAGATTCTCACTATCTTTTGGATACAAGGTCCAAGCTGATGTTAATACCCAGAAAATAAAAATGCCATCATAGCTCTCCTGTTAGAGTAGAGGTCTACAGGGGTCAGGTAATAAATGGATTCCTGGTACTAGCCTGTCTCACAATGGGTCCACTGCATCTAAGAGTTACCCATTGTTAACTCCCCTAGTTTCTGAACATCTATTTAGAGTAGGCAAATGCAGTCAGCAGAATCCTCAACTTAATTTCTTGACCTATGGAATAAAAGCAATTGTAATAAGAATGTTTTTATACTAGCTTAGAGCCTTATGGAGCTGGCTAGTCAGAATTGGTCTTATTGAAGCCTATCTTTCAGGTGGGCTTCCTGATATATGAGGAGTCTTCAAAAAGTTCACAGAAAAATTATATTATGAAGAAATTATGCATTGAATTCACTTTTTTGCACTAGAATAAACTCATACTAAACTTGTTATACCTTATCTGAACAGGATCTAATTTGAGGATAAGAATAAGAGAGTTTCAAAAGATCCACTATCAGAGCAAAATGTATTCTATTAAAATGGAAGCAAGAACAAATAGCAAATTTATAGTGAAACTTGGGTGGAAGAATCGTGAAATCATTGTTGCCTTACAAAAATTTTATGAGGACAATGCCCCAAATAAATCAGCAGTTTTCAAATGGATAATTCATTTTAAAAAAGGACAGGATGATTTTGAAAATGAAGCCCATAGTGGCGGACCATCCACATTAATTTGTGAAGAAAAAAACTCATCTAGTCCATGTCCTCAATAAAGAGGACCAACAATTAACAGTAGAAATAATAGCCAACATCACTGACATCTCAACTGGTTCAACTTATACAATTCTGGTTAAAAAATTAAATTATAACAAACTTTCTCCTCAATCGGCACCAAAACCAGATCAGCTGCAGACAAGAGTGGAGCTTTCAATGTAAATTTTAAACAAGTGGAATCAAGATCCTGAAGCATTTCTTCAAAGAATTGTCATGAGATAAAACATGACTTTACTCATATGATCATGAAGACAAAGCATAATCAAACCAATGGTTACTAAGAGGTGGGCATGGTCCAGCAAAGCAGACTAATCAAGAGTAAAGGTAATGACAACAGCATTTTTGGGATTCTCAAGTCGTTTTGCTTGTTGACTTACTGGAGGGCTAAAGAATGATAACATCTGCTTATTATGAGAGTGTTTTGAAAAAGTTAGACAAAACTTTAGCAGAAAAATACCAAGGAAAGCTTCACTAGAGTTATTCCCCACCACAACCATGCCCCTGCTCATTCCTTTTATCAAACAAGGGCAGTTTTGGAAGAATTTCAAAATTATTAGGCAATGGTTAAGCAACTACCTTACAGTCAGCTTCTGACTTCTGTTCATTTCCTAATCTTAAAAAAAAAAATTTGTAAAAGGCATTTATTTTTCTCCAATTAATAATTAAAAATGACAGCTGGGTGCTCTGGCTCACCCCTGCAATCCCAGCACTTTGGGAGGCTGAGGCGAGTGGATCATTTAAGGTCAGGAGTTTGAGACCAGCCTGGCCAACACGGTGAAACTCCGTCTCTACTAAAAATACAAAAATTAGCTGGGCATGATGGCACATGCCTGTAATCTCAGCTACTAGGGAGGCTGAGGCAGCAGAATCGCTGGAACCTGGGAGGCAGAGGTTGCAGTGAGCCAAGATCGCACCACTGCACTCCAGCCTGGGTGACAGAGCAAGACTCCATCTCAAAATAATAATAATAATAATTGTAACTAAAAATGGTTGCATTGAGGTGGTTAAATTTCCACGACCTTCAGTTTTCAGGAATGGACTAAATGGCCAGTATCATTGCTTACAAAAGTGTCCTGAATTTGATGGAGCTTATGGTAAGAAATAAAGTTTATATTTTTATTTTTATCTTTTAATTCAATTTTTCACAAACTTTTCAAAATCACTTCATAGATGTCTATTGTAAAGTATAGTGATTTGACCCAGACTCATTATTTAATCCTTAATTTCTTTCTTTTTCAAAATTCTTTTGAGTAAAAATCTATTTGTCCATGAATATCAAGAAATAGGGTATCACATGATTGTTTGGAAGTCTAACTAGAAATTACTTATCAAGAACTGTAAAGGGGCTGAGATTTCACCCTACTTGCAAGCTAACAAGTTAGCTTTTCGTAGTTTCATGAATGCTGACAGAAGACATGATATTTTAGGTCAAAAATTGCATTATTCTTGTCAGCCAGCACCTTGGAGGAGGCCAAGCCTGGGCCACAGTGGGAGATAGTGTCCGGACCAAGAGAGATTGTGGGAGCATCATGATGGACAGGAGGCAGGAGTAGATAGCAGCTCCCACTCAGAGGGACAGAGCAGTATGTGGAGGCATACATCATGATCTTTTGCTCCAGAATGACTGCAGGAATACATTAGGAAAGCCAAAGAGGACCCGCAGACCCTCTGAAGGACTTGGGAGGCACCCCAGATACTGTGAATGCCCAAAGTGTGGAAGCTGAAAAGGGAGATCATCTACCCCGGAACACACACCCCCACTAGGGAACCTGAAGGTCTAGATTATGAGAAAAGATTCTGGCCTTACCTGGAGCTGAGTCAACTTAGAGAGCCAAGCTAAACACAGGGGAGAGGAAGCAGCAGGAAAAGCCCTTATGGTCTCGCTGGGTCCTCTAGCAAGCCATTTCTGCCCTGCCTCACAGGCATCCTTCGGGAGGCACTGGGTAAAGGCCACAGAGAGAAGCAAACTTCCAGCTGAACTTTGTTAACAATTTCAACCAAACCAGGAGAAGTCTCCTGGCCAGAACTCAAGGGAGGGAGTGAATCCATTGTGCAGACTCCACAGGTGGGGAAAGAAGGAAAGCCCTAATTGCTTTTGCAGCTGGGAGGTGGGTAGCCTGGGGCAAGTTCTCAGTCCTGCTCACCCACTACCTGGAAGCAGACTTGGGGCTGTTGGTGGGAGGCATGGTGGGAGTGAGACCGGCCCTTTGGGTTGTGTGGATATTGGATGAGGCCTGTGACAGCCAGCTTTCTCCCATTTCGCTGACAACCTGCGTGATGCAGTAGAGACAGCCATAATCCTCCTAGGAACATAACTCCATTAACCTGAGAACTTCACCCTCATCCCCAACAGAAGCTGCAGCAAGACCTGCCCAAGGAGAGTCTGAACTCAGACACACCTGGCCTTGCCCCCACCTAATGGTCCTCCACTACCCACTCTGGTAACTGAAGACAAACGGCATATACTCTTGGGAGTTCTAGGGCACTGGCCACCACCTCTTCCTCCCCATATTACTACAGCTGATGCTCTCTTGAAAGCGCTACCTCTGGACAGGAGATCAACCAGCACAAAAATAGTGTATTAAGCAACCAAAGCCAAGGACTCTCACGGAGTCCCTCTTACCCACCTGCCACCTCCACCAGAGCAGGTGCTGGTATCCACAGCTGAGAGACCCACAGATAGTTCACATCACAGAACTTTGTGCAAACAACCCCAAGTGCCAGCTCAGAGCCTGGTAGACTTGCAGATTGACTAGATCTAGAAAAGAGATAACAATCACTACAGCTCCACTCTCAGGAAACCACATTCCTAGGAAAAGGGAAAGAGTACTACATCAAGGGAACAACCCGGGGGACAAAAGAATCTGAACAACAGCCTTGAGCTCTAGACCTTCCCTCTGACAGAACCTACCCAAATGAGAAGGAACCAGAAAACCAACTCTGGTAATATGACAAAACAAGGTTCTGTAACACACCCCCAAAAATCACACTAACTCACCACCAGTGGATCCAAATCAAGAAGAAAGCCCTGATGTACCTGAAAAAGGACACAGAAGGTTGGTTATTAAGCTAATCAGGGAAGCACCAGAGAAAGGTAAAGCCCGGCCTAAGGAAAAAAAAAAAAGATGCAAGAAGTGAAGGGAGAAATATTCAATGAAATAGATAGCATAAATAAAAAACTATCAAAACTTCAGGAAACAACGGACACACTTATGAAAATGCAAAGTGCTCTGGAATGTCTCAGCAATAGAATTGAACAAACAGAAGAAAAGACTTCAGAGCTCAAAAACAAGGTCTTCAAATTAATCCAATCCAACAAAGACAAAGAAAAACGAATAAGAAAATATGAGCAAAGTCTCCAAGAAGTTTGGCACTATGTTAAACGACCAAACCTAAAAATAATTGGCATTCCTGAGGAAGAAGAAAAATCTAAAAGTTAGGAAAACATATTTGGGGGAATAATCCATGAAAACTTCCCTGGTCTTGCTAGAGACCTAGATATTCAAATACAATAAGCTCAAATAACACCTGGGAAATTTATCACAAAAACATCATCTCTTAGGCATACAGTCATCAGGTTATCTAAAGTTAAGAGGAAGGAAAGAATCTTAAGAGCTGTGAGGCAAAAGCACCAGGTAACCTATAAAGGAAAACCTATCAGATTAACAGCATATTTCTCAGCAGAAACTCTATTATGAATTGGGGCCTTATCTTTGGCCTCCTCAAACAACAGAATTATCAGCCAAGAATTTTGTATTCAGCAAAATTAAGCTTTATAAAAGAAGGAAAGATACACTCTTTTTCAGACAAACAAATGCTGACAGAATTCACCTACCAAGCCACCACTACAAGAACTGCTAAAAAGAGCTCTAAATCTTGAGACTATTCTGGAAACTCATCAAAACAAAACATTTTTAAGGTGTAGATCTTACAGGACCTATACGGCAAAAATACAATAAAAAAGAAAAAGACCAAGGTATACAGGCAACAAATAGCACAATGTGTGGAATAATGGAATAGTATCTCACATCTTAATACTAATGTTGAATGTAAAATGGCCTAAACGCACTCTGCTTAAAAGATACAGAACTGCAGCCTTATTTTATTTTATTTTATTTTATTTTATTTTATTTTATTTTATTTTATTTTATTTTCCAGGATATATGTGCAGGCCGTGCAGGTTTGTTACATAGGTAAATTTGTGCCATGGTGGTTTGCAGCACCTATCAACCCATCACCTAGTTTTATTGCAACAAGAGAAAAAATTAACAAATGGGATCTAATTAAACTAAAGAGCTTATGCACAACAAAAGAAGCTATCATCAAGGTGAACAGACAACTTACAGAATGGGAGAAAAATTTTGCAATCTATTTATCTGAAAAGGGCTAATACCCAGAATCTACAAGGAACTTAACCAAATTTACAAGAAAAAAACAAAACAAAATATTAAAAGGTGGGCAAAGGATATGAACAGCCACCTCTCACAAAAAGACATACATGTAGCCAACAAACAGGAAAATTGCTCAACATCACCAAACATTAGAGAAATGCAAATTACAACCACAATGAGATACCATCTCATGCCAGTCAGAAGGGCAATTATTAAAAAGTCAAGAAACAACAAATGCTGGTGAGACTGTGGAGAAAAAGGAACTTTATTTTATTATTTTTTTGAGATGGAGTTTCGCTCTTGCCAGGTTGGAGTGAGATGGTGCTATCTCGGCTCACTGCAACCTCCACTTTCCAGGTTCAAGTGATTCTCCTACCTCAGCCTCCCGAGTAGCTGGGATTACAGGCATGCATCACCACACCAGGCTAACTTTTTGTATTTTTAGTAGAGATGGGGTTTCTCCATGTTGGCCAGGCTGGTCTCAAACTACTGACCTCAGGTGATCCTCCTGCCTCAGACTCCCAAAGTGCTGGGATTACAGGCATGAACCACCGTGCCTGACTGAAAAAGGAATGCTTTTACACTGTTGGTGAGAATGTATATTACTTCAACCATCGTGAAAGACAGTGTGGTGATTCCTTAAAGATTTAGAACCAAAAATACCATTTGACCCAGCAATCTCATTACTATGTATATACTCAAAGGAATAAAATCATTCTATTATAAAGATACATACATGTGTATGTCCATTGCAGCACTATTCACAATAGCAAAGACATGGAATCAACCCGAATGCCCATCAATGAGAGACTGGATAAAGAAAATGTGGTACATATACATCATGGAATACTATGCAGCCATAAAAAGAAAAAAGATAATGTCCTTTGCAGGGACATGGATCAAACTGGAAGCCATTATTCTCAGCAAACTAACGCAGGAACAGAATATCAAACACTGCATGTTCTCACTGATAAGTGGGAGCTGAACAATGAGAACAGGTGGACACAGAGAGGGGAACAACACTTACTGAGGCCTGTCATAAGAGTGTGGGGGGTGGAGAGCATTAGGGAAAAGAGCTAATGCATGCTGGGCTTAATACCTAGGTATCTTCTTTTTTCAGTTGAATCATAGCCTAGCCCTGTCCAGAATTATTTCAAAATGCTAGTCAAAGACCTGTAAGCTACAACTTAGAAGGCCTCAAGGCTTCAAAATCTCACTCTTATAATGAACTAAGTGTTTTCATACATTGACTGTGTGAATGCATATTGGTAAAATTACTTTAAATGTATACATCTTTTGACTAAGGAATTACACTTCTAGTAATTTATACTAATTAAAGGATAGGACATGTTCCACTAGGTGGATATAGAAGATGTTCATCAAGGCATTATTTACAGTATTGAGTAACAGTCAACTAGTTAAATGACCAATGCGTTATGAAGAATAAAAAGTAGACTATTAAATAGTGTTTATAGGTAAGACATATGTTAAAATAGATTTGTGTGCAGTATGAGTGTGCATGTGTATATCTGTTTCCATACATGACAGAACTACATTTTAAAATGTGGATCAATGGGTTTCCATTCCCCTCTTCCTACACACACATACACACACACACACACACACACACACACACACACCCCTTTCTTGTACCCAATCGTCTTCTCCTAGACCAAAAAATTAACATTGCCTTTCTCTAAACAGACTTTCAGAACCACAAGACTTAGGATCAATTTTTTCTTTTAAACTCAGAACAGATTTAAATCTCCCTTACAAATAGTAATCATAAATAGTAACAAAATACTTTTCACTGGTTGATTTAGGTTGCCCAAAGAAGATCCCTATCATTGGCAGCTTGTATGTTCATTGGAAGCTTAGAAATACTAGAAGTGGTTCTGGTAGATCCTCAAAAACATGGGTCAGCAATCTCTATGTGGACAAAAGTAGACAAGAGATCTGAAGAAACTGTGTGAAAGAGATGCTACTTTTATATCCCATTTTAACTTCAGAGTTGAGAGTTGATAGTGGAGTGCCCTACCCAGATGGGAAAAGAGGTGAAAAAACGCATCATAACCAGAATGCTTCTTTGGTGTGCAAAACAACAAGTTTGGGGAAGATGTTGTGAGGTAAGGAGTTTCCAGGACTTGGCTAAGCTGAAAAGAGATTATTATTTTAGAAATCTTGAAGGACAGGAAGGGAGAGTACGGGAATGGGCCCTAGTAGTCAGGGAGTTAACAAATAACAGAATATAGCAGTGTTTGAAAGACAAGATAAGACTTTATGTGAGTAAGAAACAAGAGTTTCTGATCCAGAAAAATCAGAAGCATGATTCTTGATGGAGCTGGTCAAGTCAAGCCGAGTAGGTAGCGTAGTAGCCGAAAGAATAATGCCAGGATGGGAAAGCAGGGCTTGCTTGGAAGGGGTGGTTTTATGAAGGAGAAGGTATGAAGGGAGATTTTAAAAGCTCTACCTGAATTCATAGGTGGTTGATTCCTCTTTTCTACTGTTTAGGTCATGACTTATGTTTCAGTCATGATAATTGGATTTTTGCTTGGTTCTCAAGATTGTATCTTTACTCTACACCTTCTTTTGGTAATTGTGACATTGACTTGTTTTGATATCCTTTAGTATCCTTCTTGATAAGCTAGTGAGCCTCTCAGCCTCTTTAGAACCCTGACCTGATCTTTTGCAAGGGGTCGAAATTTTATCCTTGAGTCTCAACCTCAGGGCCTGAATATGCAAGGAATAATAATAAATGAAAAACAAAAGAGAGAAAATTATTTTCCTGCTAAGGGAAATAATCGACATCTGCTGCCAGAAACTTTCCATATTATTTATTTTTAAAATTTCTATTGTGACTCTTCACCATCAGTTTTTCTTTCTGGACTGGTTGGGCTATGTTAGGTCTTGATGCCCGGCTAACACTTTATAAATGTCACCACATATCTTGGATATTATATGTTATGGGTTAAATTGTGAACTCCAAAAGTTATATTTTGAAGTCCTACCTGCCAGTACCTCAGAACCTGACTTTACTTGGAAATAGGGTAGTTGTAAATACAATTAGTTAAAATGAGGCCATACTGGACTAGGTGGGTTCCTAATCCAATATAACTGATATTCTTATATAAAAAAAGGAAACTTGGACAGAGAGACACACATACACAGAGAATGACATATGATGATTGTAGTTACGTTTTCACAAGTCAAGCAACCCCCAGAAGCTAGGAGAGAGATTGGAAATCATTCCCCAGTGCGTTCAGAGGGATCTTGGCCTTGAGGACAACTTGATCTCAGACTTCTACCTTCCAGAACTGTGAGACAATAAATTTCTGTTATTTAAGCCAATTGTTTTGTGGTACTTTGTTATGGCAGCTCCAGCAAACTAATACACTTTCTTCCAAGTGCCTGCCTGGAATTCTTCCTTGTATTATTACACATTTGCACTTTTCTCTAGAACAGTGTTATGTAACAAAATTTTTGGTTATGATTAAATGTTCTATGTCTTCTGTCCAGCTAGTAATCATTAGCCAAACATCACTATCAACCACTTGAAATGTGGCTACTGCACCTGAGGAACTAAACGTTTTGTTTTATTTAATTTTAATTAGTTTAAATTTACATTAAATGGCTACACATGACTAGCAGTTACCATATAGGATACTACAGCTCTAGAACTTGTCCTAGCCCACTAGGAGTGTCTACTTCTAAGTCCTGATCCTACCCAATTTGCATTTAGCCTTCTATGATCAGCAATATTTTAAGATCAAATAAGCCATGAATCCCACAATTTATCATTCAGGCTGCTAAACCCTGTTGGTAAGTCTACTACTGAATGGTTGGATTTCAACCAAACTGAAGGAAACAGCTAGCTTTTGGAGGATATTGGATTCTAGTCCATACCCTATTTTCTTTCAGTAGTCACTTTGATTCTGGTGAGCCTACTATCAAATTTTCCAGTTGTGTTAGTGGTTTTAATATAAATTATGACTATGGATTAAGAACTAGATGGTAATTACTGATGAATTTCAGCTTGGTCATGTGACCAGCCATAGAGGAGATTACTCATTACTTCAGTGACCTTAGTTAACATTGAACTGGTGCCCAGAATATACAAGGCTCTAACTCATATTTCCAATTATGTCTGACTTTCATGACTCAATCAAGCAGTATAAAGACTTTTACTCTTCCTTTATACTCTTATTTTTCTGATTCTTGTCACTAGAAAGTTAAGTTGTTTTTGTTTTCCTACAGCTCTTTATTTTGGACTAAAGCTTTCCCTAACATTTTCACTGGCTAAGACATTTATTTCTGTTATTTGAAAAGTTTGCTCAATTAAGTTTTGTATTATAATACCAAATATGCACACATCTTTTTAATGAGACAGGGAATTTGTGCAACTGCATCATAATTTCAAAAGAAATCAGGCTTTTAATCATTGGTGCCTGAACTAGAGTATCTATCAAAAAGTCTTAGCAAATTATTTCTTGACCGTTTACTCTGGTTTTACAAACTTTTACATTGTTTTACATTTATAATCTCATTTTTTTCATGTTACATAATTTTGAAAATTTTATTTTTCATTTGAAACATCCTGGGGGCATTTGATTTCTTTGTGAGGAAATTGTTTAATTAATATTTTATTTTGAAAGAATGAAATGGATTAAAAGAAAATTGAAATGAATGTGCTGCATGAATGTACTTTTTTAATCAGCTTAAAATAATATAACTAAAATTAAAAATAATGATAACACGAAATGCTGGTGAGGATGCAGAGCAACCGGATCACTTATACATTACTGGTGGGAATGGAAGATAGTGTGGCTACTCTGGAAAATAGTTTGGCAGTTCATTTCAAAACTAAAAATAAACTTGCCCTGTGGCCCATCAGTTGCACTCTTGTGCATTTATCAGATAAAATGTTAGACTTATTGTCTCACAGGAATTTATACACAATGCTTATAATAACTTCATGATAGACCCAAACTAGAAACCACTATTAGATAAATGATGGTATATTAGTACCACGAAATACAAGTCAGCAATAAAAAGGAACAAACTATTGATATGTGCAACAACATGGAAGAACCTCCAGAAAATTATACTGATTGAAAAAAGCCAATATTAAAAGGATGTATACAGCACAATTCTATTTATTTTTATTTATGAAATAACACAAAGATAAAGAACAGATGGTTCTTAGTGATTGCAAGCATTAGTGGTTACAGAGTGAGGGATGGGGTCAGGGAAGGAATGCACACAGTGGAGGATGGGGACTCATATAGTGGGAAAGAGTAGATGGGTGTGGCTGTAAAGGGTACTAGGAAGGTGTTATGTGGTAATAGCACAATTTAGTATATTGATTGTTGCGGTGGCTTCACAGGCTATACTTGCAATACAATCGCATAGAGCTATACTCCCCCGCTGACAGACACACACATGTAATTTTAGGTATAACTGATGAAATCTATGGATTGTAGCAATATTTATTTCCTGGTTTTGATATAATATAGTTGTACAAGTTGTTAACACTGTACAAATCTGGAACAAGTGTGTGGGGACTTCTATGTACATTTCTTTGCAAACTCCTGTGAATTTATAATTATTTCAAAATAAAAAGATCTGAAACCATTCTATTGTAACAATATTTCTTCCTTCCCCATAATACTTATGCTCATATCCTTGACCCTACCTAAAATAAGGTAGCATCTAATTTTACTCCTTTTTTGATCTAAAGAATAGAAAATAAGCAAGTACTATTGCACTTGGTGTATATGATTTTATTTATTTATTTACATTTAATTATTATACAAACAATATATAGTATAGTAAAAATAAATTCAGACATTGTAGAATAATAAAGTAAAACTTTTTCTCGCAAGAATGTAGCTTAGTTTTCTAAAAATTACACTCCAAACAATTTCTTATTTGTTACTGAATACCTAGTATACATGGTTTTCTAAACCTGGACAATCCATGGGGAGTAAGGCAATCTGTCTTTGCTTAAAAACAGGAACTTAACAATAAACAAAAAAATAAATAAATAAGATAATTTTAGATCATGCAAAAACATGTAAAGAAAATAAGAAAATATAATACAGAGTAATATGTGAAACCAAGGGAGAAGCATTGAGTAGAATGGCTGAGGAGAGTCATTCAGGAGATGACATTTGACCAAGATCTGAATGACAAAAGGAGTCAGTCACGTGAAGATCTGGAATCAGCTGTGTCTCCAGTAGCAAAAACAGTAAGTACGAAGGCCTGAGATGGGATTGAATCTGGCATGTTACAAAAGGGAAGAAGTCCATGTGGTTATGGTATCATGAAGGGTAGGTTTGGGAGATGAGAAATCAATGACAAGATCACTCAAGTCTATGTAGACACGATAAACAGTGTGGATTACTATAAGTGAAATGGAAAACTGCCAGAGAGTTGTAAGAAGGAGAATATCATGAGATTTTCACTGTTAAAAGATCAATTTGGTTACTGTATGAAGAATGAATAATACAGAGGTGAGTAAAAAAGAGCCTGGAGGAAGCAGGGTGACAAGTTATGTCTAACAGTAGAGATAATGTCAGTTTAGACCAGAGAGACAGCAGTCATAAAATTATTATAATAATTGTAATAGTCCAGGCAAGAAACATTAAAGGTGGGTTTAAGGCAGTAGCAGTGGACTTTGGTTGGAGAAATATATAATTACATATATCCAACTTTTGACTAATTAGATATGGAAAGTGGGTGAGAGAGAGTAAAGTTTAGGATGACCCTCAAGTGATTGACTTGGGTGACTGGGTAAAGGATATTATTATTGACCATTGTCAAAAATATAGAAAAAAGAGCATTTTGGAACCTGAGAGGGCTAATTGCAAGTTTCATCTTGGATATGTGAATTAAGGTCCCTGGAGGACAAGTAGATAGTGGTGGATGTTTGGCAATAGATACATAGATCTGAAATGCAAGAAGAGATGAAGACTCAAAATATAAATTTGAAAATTATTGCATAAGAACATGTCTGTGTATCCAAGAAGAGATCACCGTCCTCAATACTGTGGCATATATACACTGAGTGTAATGAAAATGTGGGTAATATTTAAATTATAGTCTTACTACAACTATGGAAGATATACACACATGTACATTCTGTTTTCATTCAGGACTTTTTAATTTACCCTGGACTTGAGACTAGCGGCTTTTTGTGATCAAAATGCCAATAAAATTCTGAGATTTCTTGGGCCACACAGACCAAAGTAATCTGCATATTCAGTGCAATCGTTATCAAAATACCAATGACATTCTTCACAGAAATAGGAAAAATAATCCTAAAATTTATATGGGACCAAAAAAGGCCCAAAATAGCCAAAACAATCCTGAGCAAAAAGAACAAAGTTGGAGGCATATTATCAGACTTCAAATTATACTACAAAGCTATAATAACCAAAACAGCATGGTACTGGCATAAAAACAGACATATAGACCAATGGAACAGAATAAAGAACTTTTAATGCACTTTCAAGCATCCTATTCTTTCTTTCATAACATTTATCACAGTCTTATATTGTTTAATTACTTGCATAATTATCTGTATTTTTTCCTATAAATCTTAGTAGTGTATAACATTCATGGTTAGGAGTCAAATCTGCTTTGCTGTTCCCTGAACAGTAAACTAGCATAATCTGTGGTGGTGTAGATAGATGGATCAATAGATAGATAGGTAGATAGATGGATAGATAGATAGATAGATAGATATTATTTATATTTGAATAAATAAACAAACAAGTTTGTAGAGTTTCTTGCATTACTGGCCTAAAGTGAAGACCACTAGTATACAGTCCTTGTTGTGAAACCAACAGGCCATTTGAACTAGAGCAAATAATCCCCGTTTTGGTTTTCTTATATGCACAAAGAGAAAGTGAGAATGTATGTTTTCCGTTTCTTTTTATCTCCAAAAAACAAAACTCTATCCAGCAATCATGATTGAAGCCTCAAAATATATTGAATAGGTCTATAATGAAAGGGACATGTGTTTATTAGTATCATTGTGATATTTGTTTAAGTTGTTACTATTTTCATATATTTAGAAGCAAATTTAGGATTACATTTTCTGTCTCTGTGTCTCTCTTCTGCAAGATGATTTAATAAGATAAAACTCATACCTATTCATCACAAACAAAGTGAATTTGTGTGTGTGTATGTTTGTATATCATCTAGGCAGCCATCTTGAAAGGCACCTTTGCCAATAGGATAAGTTTTCCCGTGAAATTTAAATATAACACCTCTCTAGTCTATGTAATTCATTCTTTGCATATAAAGCCAGAGGCTATTGATTTTATTGGGATCATAAAAATTATAAAATAATCTAAATCGTTATTTTATAGGCTATTAGTGGTTCCAGCAATGAGAAATCTGTCATGTTTATTAATCTCTCTAAAATTAGACGATATAATAAAATGTACACCCTAGTCTTTATGAGTAAACATTCAAACAGGTCAACACCAGTCGGAAGATAACACACGTCTTCTAAATTACTAATGTTTATCTTCCACTACGTTTCCATTTCTATGTGTCGTATCTTCTATCTTACCAAAGTCTTGCTTCCTTTCTGTTATAGATCACAGATGTTGGGCTAATAGTTTTATAAACTTGTCCTTACTTCTTGCTTTAAAATTGGTTCCACATTTACAGGACATTTTTGGAAACATCTATGAACTCAAATATTCAGAATTGTTGCTGATCTCAGAACCAAACAAAGCTCTCCCATTAAAGGACTAGGAGACTTTTTTTTTTTTTTTTTTTTCATTTGGTTCTGGTACCTGGTTGGATCCACTCCCCAAGAAACTTGAGATCATTTATCCTAAATTATCCAGTAATTGAGAAAACTGGACATGGGGAAGAAAACCTTCCCACAGAAAGAGGCATTAGCAACAAATGGTGGGTCTCTGGTTTTGTAACTGAACCACTTAGGCTCAGCTACTAGAGTTTGAGGTAAACACATGGCATTTTTCCTCTCTCTCTTCCACTTAGGACCTAAGTAGGGGAGTAGGTTAACCAGCAAAATGTAGGCTAAAGAGCGTGCATTTTGAAGCCAGGTAGAACAACTTCAAATCTTGTTTCTCCCATTTTCTGCTGTGAGTTTTAATGTCCTTATCCACATATGGGGGACAATGGTATATACCACACCAGGATGTTGTAAGATTAAACAGGATGATGTCCTATATACAGTTCCTTGGACAATAATAAATGTGTACTAAAGTGTTGTTATTACTATTATTATGATGTATGGACTCCAAGATGTAACTTAATAAAGAAAATCATGGTTTGATGACACATATGTAGTACGGAGAAACAAAGGGTGTTTTACCAACTGTACGGTCATTGCTTCTTTGTTCTACGTTCTTTGTTCTATCCTTGCCAGGTGTTATGCCATCTCTTTCTCTCAACTACTTGCTCAGTAAGTACCATGCATTCAATCACACCACTAGTAAAGGAGTGACATCAGGAATTAATCTAGACTTCTTGAGTTATGGTTCTATGCCCTTTCCACTTTGACATAGATTTTTTTTCCTGCTAACTAAAGGGAACAATTGTAGCTATCCACAATTTCAAATGTAATGCTTCATAGTATATACTGAATAAACATTTGCAACACAGAAGATGATAGAGGCATTATCTAAGGAAGGGAAAAAAAGATGAGTAAATTTAGGGAGACTGATAACAAGTTCAGTGTTGGAAATCAGTATGAGATTCTCTGAGCTATATGCATGCAGATAGCTCTAGTTTGCAATATGAAATTAAAAGTCAGGTCAGAGAAAGGGACTTTATATTCAAATTAGGTTGTCACTGAAGCTGCATTGGTTGTTGAGACAATAAAGAGAGGTACCTGCAATATGTAGATTCTGAATTAGTTTGCACGTGGACACACATATATATTACTGTAGGTAAATAGAAATTACAGAGGAACATAGGTGATACATAACTCTCAGGCTTGTTTTGCATAGTAAATGAGTTTCCTAAAAAAATTAAATTTGCTATGTGCTAAGAAACAATATGTATAATAGTTCTCAGTTTCAACTCTGAAGCCATTCTGCTGGGTGAGCATTCTGTCACTTACCAGCTTGATCAAATTACTTGGGTTTGATGTGTTTCAGTTTCCTCATCCATTAAATGGGACTAATAATAGAGCCTACCTGACATATGGCTGGGAGGATTTAATTAAATATTTTATCTTTACAAACTGTTTAAACAAATTCTGGCACATCATAAGATCTCAGTAAATATTAACTGATTGTATGGGAATGTGAACAAAATACTTTGGGTGGATCACAGAGAGAAAATTAAATTCATCTGGAAAGTTGAAGAAAGGCTTTTCTTTTTCTGGACTCCTCTTTTTTGACCATTGAATCTGCCTGCCATACTCACATTTGTACCTGAAACTCTACCCAGATGGCATCCTTTTCTGTAAGGCCTCCTTTTCTTTATCAGAATGAATCACTCTGTTCCCTATGCTGCCTCTGGATTCTGTATCTCACCACCATCTGTTAATGGCTCTTACCTGCTTGTCAGCTTGTTTCCTCTATTAGACTGAAATGGACTTTCTTGAGTTATCAACTTTGTATCTTTAAAACCTACCCCAGTACTTGGTGTGGAGTAGCTGATTATTTCTGCACATTGAACTGTTAAAATTACATTTATACTAAACTTTAACAACCCAAAGCTCTGGCAAATTTATAATTCTTAATTATAATAAAAGTACTGATGACTACTTACTATGATCAGGCATTGTGCTAAGGATTTTGCATGCAATATTGTTTTTCAACCTTGTAGAGGATATTTTCTTTCTTTCCCTTTCATTCTCAATTTTGGTATAAACGCCACTTAGGTAGAATATTGAAGATTAGCTTTTGAACATGTTAGGAGCATATAGTATAATAAATGTAGAGAAAACTACAGAGTAAAAGTAGAAAAACTACCTGAGGATTTATCTTGTTGACTATTAAAGCATATTTCATTATAAACAATTAGGCCAGAATTATGCCAAAATAGATGTGTTGATCAATAGAAGAGAAGAGAATGTCCAAAAAAGAAAGTTTTTTTTCAAACAATTAAATTCAGACAACTGGATAATTATTTGAAACAAATAAATAAAAGCTAGAATCTTATAGCACTTCTTATAGTAAAATGAATCTCAGATAATTTGAAGACTGAAATCTTCTTATTGAAAATAAAACATATGTGAATATATTACTATTTAGGGCCTTGAAAAAGGCCTTTTTCTAAGCTTATGACAAAGGCAGAAATTGTATTTTAAAATTGAAATTGAGAGAATAAAATGCATAAGTTCCATGTAACAGAAACATGGAAGAAAAAGATGTCAAAACTATATTAACAATATAAAGTTGGAAACAATATTTGCAGCAGCTTCAAAAAGACAAGGATTAATAAACTTAACTTACAATAAACTCTTTAAAATAAATAAGAAAAAGACCAGCAGTTAGGGAGGCGAGGTGGGGGGATTGCTTGAGCCCAGAAGTTGAGACCTGCCTGGGCAACATAATGAGACCCTGTCTCCACAAGAAGCAAAAAGAAAAAGAAAAAGAGTCGTGCAAACAAACAAAAACAAAATCAATTAATGACATAACTAGGAAGCTGTCAAAAGAAGAAATATCAATCACTAATAAAAATATTTAACTAACAGGTAATGAAATATGTGAAATTAACTCATATTGAGATACCAATTTAAAATTATCAGATTGAGCATCATTTTTTTAACAGAAAAAAGTAAAAGCTATTGTTATTAATAGTAGGTGTATAGGAAAATAGCTTGTAACATAAATTGCAAATGAGGATGTAACTTTATGCACTGTTTTGGAGAGTCATTTGGCAACAGTTTATGTAACGAAAACTTACAAAAATATCTATTCCCTTAAATACAGCAACTCTACACCTAGAAGTTTAAAATAAGAAAGGAATCAGACTTGTGTGAAAATGTAAATGTACAAAGATGACAGCCCAGCAGTCCTTATTTACAATACTGCTATCCATCGGGGACTTTGGAATAAATTCTAGAATACCAATATATTGGTTAGTTATCAGCCATTAAAAATGAAGGCCTGTATTCACTGATACGAGGATGACCATAATACACTGTAAAGTATAAAAGCTGTTCTTAAAATATCACACTTATCATGATCTCAGCAAGAAATATGTGTGGACATTAGGGAGAAGTAGGGAGTTCATATCGAGGTGTAAAAAATGTATATAAAGGTTATGTCTAGGGTGGCATTTTAGGTGATTTTGATTTCGCTTAAACAGATAGATGATAGGTACATAGATAGATAGATAGATGATAGACAGATGATAGATGATATAGATAGGTATAGATAGATAGATACATACATACACACATACGTACATAGACACGTAGAAAGTTAAGATAAAGAGAGAGAGAGGAGACAGAAAGACTAAGCAGCTTATGTCACCTCTGTTTCCTGTTTCAAAAAAGAATTAGACAGGTTTGCTCTCTCCTCTACAAGTAAAGAGGGCGAAACCTGACATACATGTATACATGTATATATGCAAATATGTATAAATGACTATGTTGTCTAGAATAAATTAATTGTGCATTTATAATTGCAACATTATTGTTATTGTGAGAAAAGAAATAAATTACCCACTAATCAAATAGATTTAAAAAATACACTCTTGTAGTTTCCAGTGGCATTAGCTAAGTACTTGGAAATGGTCATTTTTAAGGCCTCCCCCTGTGTAATTAGAAACATAGCTGCCAAGTCTTGCACATGAATAAGTCTAAACTCTAGATTTTGTTTTCCTATTTTTTTCTTCTCTTAATTTTCCAGAGTCTAGAGAAAATAAAACACTATGAAGTATTAGCCCATGGAAAAGTGCTCAGGGGAAAAGGCCATTTTCAAAACCTTCTTTTTAAATATAATTTGTTTTGTTCTACAACCTAGTCGTTCAAAACACCCATGATTTGCAGTCTAGAATTCCAGATTTATTTCCCATGGAATGCCAGATACATTTTCCAGATGTGTTGTTTTTGAGGCCATATTATTTATCACAGGTGTAAGGTTTTCTATCTCTAATTAGCCGAAGGGGAGAGAGTAAACCTGTCTAATTCATTTTAGAAACAAGATACAGAAGCTATATAAGCTGCTTAGTCTCAAAATAGATGTGCTGGCAGGTGCCTATCATTGACCTGTTACATTGACACATGCCACTTGGTCAGAATTTGGTTAAGATGGTTTTTCCTGATAAAAATATATATTTCTAAGTGAAGTACAAAATAGCATTTTGGAGATGATACTTTTTAAAATTGTTTTAATTCATGTAGAGTGTGAAAACCTAAGAAACAAATGAGAGCAGAGATCTAGCTGATACTGAGACACTGCCTTTCCAGTTCTTTAAAATATTGATCAAATATTAATCGTCTTTTAAATATTTCTATCATGTCTTTTCTATGTTTCTTTGTTGACAGACAATTTTCTACGCCTTCTTAGGAATTTTCCTTTAGCTAACGATGTTGACTTTTGCTACTGCTGCTAATAATGACAATGATGGAAATAGAAATTGTTTTATTTATTACATACTCACGAGAAACACAACAATCCTCCTATTATTATTATTGCCATTTTATAGATAAGGAAAGTTGGATGTGAAAAATGACTAGTAACTTAGTGGAGCTGGAAATCAAGACATTCTGAAGTGGAGAAAATATATTTCTTTTAAGTGGAGATAGAATGTACATTTAAAACACCCTTTTGCACCAGCTACTATCTTCTTCGCGGTTATCAATCCCCTTTTCTTCAAGGTGTTCTATAAATTCTTAAAGACCTGCACAGATCAGCAGTAGTCAGGAGTATAGAAAAATAATAAAAATGGTGATAGCTGCACTTAAGACAGTAAAACGTCAGCCTAGCAGTAAATAAAAATGATGCCTGGCTACTTCAAAACTTCTGACTCCAGGCTAGTACTTTACTCCATTGCCTTTCTCTCATGGCTTTCCTGAAGCCTATTTGGTATGCTATTCTCAAATATATCTGATTTTTGCTTCTGCCCCACATTGTATTAGGAGAACCAACTAGAAATAAATAAGCAAACAAATAACTAACAATTGTTGGATGCATAAATGAAGGAATCAGTGGATTAACCTTATTTTGTAACGATTTTAATAAATATATGTAAAGATATAGAAAACTATATATTGCTATTCAAATTTTTAAAAGTGTTTGCTAACTAAAATAACCACGTAGATCATACCAATGTTTTCATTTAATGCTTTTGAGAAGCACTAGACAATGCAATACACCATACGCATTTGTAAAATTAAGCACCAGTTATATACATAAACATGAGCTGGTTAACTTTTCTTCTGTAAAGTATGTCTCAAGCTTAGGCAAGAATTTTTCATTTGCGCTTCTTGGGATTGAAGGCTTCAGAGTTCACAGAAGCCCCAGATATTTATGCAGAAATTTGTGTTATAAGTAAATGGGTGAATTTTTGTCTTTGCCATGTTATTTCAAATACCCTTTACCGGTGCTAGTTTTACTGTTATGTTTGTCCTACCGTAAGTTATGGCCCCACTTATTTCAATGACCAGCAAAATAAATTATCTTTTGATCATTTTTCTCCTTTATCTTAATATAGAAATTATGTTATATTCTTCTTTTTTCTTCCCTTTTCCTCCCCTTATTTCTTCACTCATTTTCTTTAGCAGATAATTGTGAGTTTATATCTATGAAAGGTAACTACAAGAAGTGAGACAGATATTCATGCATATATCATAGAATAATATAATTGCTAGAATATAATGGCCTAATATGTACTTGATACTAAAATTGTATATGAAATAATTAAATTTTTCTTTTGCATGCCAAGACACTATTTGTATCTTGGGGACTATGATGGGCAGAACTTAAAGTGGCACCATGTTCACAACCTGTATGAGGAGATTTGCTTCTTGCAAATAAAATATGACAAAGCATGTTGGGATGTCACTCTTGTGATTATCACTCTGTGTGTGTGTGTGTTTTGCTAACACACATAGGAAACGCTTTTCAATTTGTCCCACTTCTTGAAGAAGTAAACTTCCGTGTTGTGAACTGCCTATAGGAAGGGCAATGTGGTGAGAAACTTCAATTCTAGCAGTTGAGAGCAGCCTCCACTCAACAGCCAGAAAAAAAAAAAAATAGGAACCTCAGTCCTACAACCACGAGAAGATGAATTCTGCTAACAACCTGAGGGAGCTTGGAAGTGGATCTAAGCCGTGCCTGGACTTCTGACTCATGGAATTGTGAGGTAATAAACGGGTGTTCTAAATAATTGAGTGTGTGGTAATTTTTTAAAAGGCATTGAAAACTAATTCAGACCCTAAACATCAATTATCATTTTACTTATTCATGTGTGCAAATGGTGGGCCATACAACTCCAGTTGAGAACCTGCTGGATAAAACAAAGTATATCAGAGTTATTTTCTGTCATTTGACTTGAATCTATAAGAAGTTTGTTTGAGTGAAGAAAAGTCAGCTTGAATGTTTAAAATAGGAAGAGGGATGCCTTTTATTTCACGACTTGATTTATGGATATAATAATTGCACATCTGCATTTCATTTCATGACATGGTCTCAAAAATGTTGCAGTCGCCTACCAAGAGTTTTAAAATTGCATTATGCAGAAAAATCTACTATGTATGAACTTTGAATGGGAAAAAAGGAACACCACTGCCAGTTTTAAAAGATCCTTATTTAGATTAAATAATTTCTACATAAAATTATACAGATAATAAACATTTTTGAATATTTTGTAACCATGAAATGAAAATATTTTGATGAATCAAGTCATAGAGATGGAGGATTCATAATTCTTGTCTTTTGAATTTATAGTAAAGAAATTTTTTAGGAATGCTGTTTGCACAGCTTTGATAATCCCAGGCTTCTCACAGGGCATTCACATTGTGATGCCATAAAAACCCCAAAAGTTTATTTAGGAAGTCGGGAAGAGTGTCAGTAACCATGTGTTGAGTGAAAGCAAAAATAAACAGCCAAGACATAAAGGTGCTAAATGACTACATTTAGAAGCATTCTTGCTTTCATCCAGCTCATGCCAGAAGTTCATACTTTTTTTTCACGAAAATATGCTTTTGCCCATGATTTGGATCTTAGAACCTCCTATGTATTCGGCTTGCTTGATTGACCATCTACAACCTCTTGCCTGGATCCTCAGTATCTTTTTTTCTTTCTATTGGCTCTTCTCCTTTGGCACACATCCCACCACTCCATAATCTTTTATTTTCTGAAAATCCTTTTCCAACTCTGACACCATCTTCTTCTTCATCTGTTATCTTATCTACATACTTCCAGTTTCAGTCCAATTTTCTCTTATTTCCTGCTTAAACTGTTCCTTAAAATCTCTTCCTGGTCTTCACTTTCTAATCCATATATCACCCTGCTAAAAGAGTAACCTCCCCAGTACACAAGTCTTATTATATTATTTTCCTACTTCAGGAGTTCAGTGGCTCCCCTTCACCTTTATTCTAAAGAAATTCCTCTACATGCCATGGAGAGTCCTTTGCTCCATCACCTACCATTTCTGCAGCTCTTTCCCTGCCTGCCCTTCTCCTACACTCTCTCTTAGAGTTTGCATTCCAGGCATCTTTGTACTTATCTCATCTTACTCTTATCTCATTGTGCCTATAAAACCATATGTTACTTGAGAATAGGACCTGAGCCTGGTAATAAATGCTTATCAAAAAATGAACAACTCAAATTCTGAATCTATTATTGGCCTGCCAACAAAAGGTCAATATGGTTGGTTGTTGTAGCCAGTGAGTCTGAGTAAGATCATGATGCACAGATGTGGGATTTACTTGCAAAATAACCACTCCAAGACTTTTTCAAGACAGCAGCATACTTGCTCACTCCACAATATCAATGTGATAAATGTTCTGTCTTTGGGTCGTATTTCTAGCCCCTTTCCAGCAGACTGAGGCTAAACACCTAATCTTAGAGCTCTTCTCCCCCTCAAGCCTGGGCTCCTTTCTTGGCCTCATGGACCACTAAAGGTTTCATATTTTAATGTTTTTCCTAGGGTCTGAGTAACCTCTCTTCTGATTAGACAGGACATGAGTGAATAATATTTGCATTAAGGGAAAGAGGCTGTCTTGGGTCTTTGCTAAGCAACCCAGGAGGGAGACAAAGCATGCCTGGAAGTGAAATACCAGGACCTGAGAAACTCAGCGCATATGTGGACTACACAGTGAGTCAAAACAGACCCTCATGTGGCAGCTGCTTTTTATTATATGCTGCAATCTCTGAAGTTTATTTCTTGTTTTTATCCCCTCAGGATCAAAATCTTCTCCATTGGCCTTACACATACAGAATTTCAGTCTGGAAGGGTTAGACTTTGACTACAAGTACTATAATCAGTTCTATGAGGACTAGAACCAGTGTGCTTACAAAGTTCATAGAAGACGTGATGTTTGACATCGGGGTGTTGTGAAATGATCCAGCTGAAAGATACCCCAGATACATGATAAACATACAGCCTATATTTATTAGGGTAGTTTTCAAAGTGCTAGCTCTGTTGTGACTATAAACATATTAATATCTGTTAGAAAATAAGATTATTAGGCCGGGCACGGTGGCTCATGCCTTGTTTTCTCTTGAAAACAAATGTAAGTTCAAGACCCTAGAAAACTACAGAGTTTACATAACCAAGACTGATTTTTATGTTTACATTTATTTTCATTTTGTATATGTCCTAAAGCATATCATTATTCAACAGTTCGCATTTGGTTATGCTTCTTCTCTTACTCAGGTTTAAGTTGAATTTATAGTTTTCTATCAGGTCATGTGTCAATGCTTAGAATAAAATTTTTATTTATTATTAGGTTTATCTAGTCTATATATCAGTGTCTTGTAGCATATTCCTTGAATCAACATCATAAGTTTATTGTCTTTTAAGTAGGAGCTCATGTAAAACACATTGCAAACTGGCTGGCATCCATTATTTATGAATATATTTTACTTTTAAAAGTAGACTTTTAGGTTTAGTTTAGGAAAAGAAGGGAGAA
The DNA here is from genome assembly GCF_000951045.1 of Mandrillus leucophaeus. Classification (NCBI taxonomy): domain Eukaryota; kingdom Metazoa; phylum Chordata; class Mammalia; order Primates; family Cercopithecidae; genus Mandrillus; species Mandrillus leucophaeus. The sequence continues at coordinate 676,028 of NW_012107587.1, read as the reverse complement.
TATCTTCAGGTATCCCTTCAGCTAATGGCAAAGATTGCAGCCCCTATTTTAGAGGAGTATCCTTGGATCTCTGATTCTAGAAGTCACCCTGTGATGCCACCTCTGTTTGGGCAAATTGTGCACAGGTCTGGTGGCACAATTCACACATATATGAGGCTTAAAACAGTTTCTGTTTAGAAGCCACTGATGACCAGATGTGGCAATCTCACACTTTCCTTCTAATCTCAGACATTTTGGAAAGATGCTGTAAAGAGTTTTCATTGGCTACATTAGAGTTCTTTCTTTCCTCTTGAGCTATGCTCTCCATCTTGCTGTCTCCACATTGCCTCCTATTTGACTTTTATGACTCTGGACTTTTGAATTGACGCTTATTTGGACTATGCACTTGTTTTGCATCGGACTCCATCTTTTAAATACTCTTAATGCCACGTCTGGTGCTATAACTTATCCTTCCTCACTCATATAATCTGATTTAGCTGCTGGTACCTGGATTTCCTTCTTGCCTGGAAATGAAATCCACACCTGGCTATTCCTTTTTTTCCCCAAGTTCCTGTAGAGGACCACACTCCTTAGAATCTGTGGGTCTTATGTTTCTCCTGCCTACAGAAGGATGTCTCCTATTGCCCTATTTTCATTCTTGTTAACTCAAAGTTTCTCCAAGTGTGATCCATAACTGTTGCAGTCTTACTCAGGAGTAGGCCACAGGAATCTGAATATTAAGCTACTAGGTTACTTTTTTGACTTTAAATTATGAGAATGACTTTTTTTTTTTTTTTTTTTTTTTTTTTTTTTTTTTTTCAGACGGAGTCTCCCTCTGTCGCCCAGGCTGGAGTGCAGTGGCACGGTCTTGGCTCACTGCAAGCTCCGCCTCCCGGGTTCACGCCATTCTCCTGCCTCAGCCTGGGCGACAGAGCGAGACTCGTGGTGGTTAGCCCGCCCCACCACGCTCGGCTAATTGAAAATGACTATTTTAAAACTTATTCTTCTCTACCCTCATCTTGCAGCTCCCTCCTGTTTTATACCATTGACTCTCTTTTTAACACTCCAACATTCCCTTGTTACCTTGTCTTCTCACCACCTCATCTATTATCCTACCTTCCTTGGTGTCCATAGCTCCACTTTCTTTCTGCTACTTAAAATGAACTCTTCCTGCTCCTACTGAAAGCCAATCATGCTACAAGTGCCCTGGATACCATTTCTTCTTACTTGCTCAAGGATTTTGTCCTATAATGATTCCCTCTCCCACAGCATTCATTTTTTCCTTCTCAAAATAAAACCAGTAAGCAAACAAAAACCTTTCTAAACCTCACGTTGTATTCACCCTCACTCTTCTTCTGTCCCATTAACCTCCTCGGCTTTACAGCAGAACTTCTTCAGAGAGTTGTCCATGCTCACTCTTTCTACTTCTTTGCCTCCCATTTTCTTATTAATTCATTCTAACAGATTTTTCTCCCACTGCTCTACTCAAATTCCACTTGGTGTTGTCACAAAAGACCTTCATGGTGACAAATGCATTAGTTCTCCCTTGAAGCATTGTTCTATTTTGGTTTCTGGAATACCACTATCTTTTGGCTTCCCCCTACTCTCAACGGACTCTCCTTCTCCCTCTCCTTTGCTGATCCCTCTACTGGTTTTTACTATTAATGTTACAGTGCTCAAACTATGGATGCTTATTCTACCAATCATATTTACTCCCTGGATGACCTTGTCCAGTCTCATGATTTTAAAAACCATCTATGTCCGATAACTTCCAAATTCCTGTGTCCAGATCCCGGGATTCCACTGAGTTCCTGAATGCTGTATTAACTGCCTTCTTAGCATCTCCACTGGAATGGAAAACAGGCATCACAATCTTCAGATACCAAAAACTAAATTATGACATACTGTGTGAAATGTCCACCCAAATGCGTGGCGCATGGTAGGTGCTCACTAAAACTAAGGTTCTCCTCGGGAAAATATGAATGTTCATGTTAGAAAAACTGGAAAGATAAAGCAATACAATCAAAAAAGAATTATTAATTTTTATCTCCCGTTGTCTCCTCCCTTAATCATTCCCTTCTCAGTAAATGGTCCCACCTATAGCACGGATTAGAAATATAGGAGTTGTCCTTATTCCCACCCTTTCTCTCAGATACCTCTTCCTATTTATTAGTAATTCCTGTGACTTCACAGTCTAACTATATTTTGAATCTTAGCATTCTTCCCTACCATCACCATAACCTCCTTAGTTCAAGATGCCATCTTCTTTCTTCCTAGACTTCAGCTATCACCTCCTAGTTTCACAATTTCTGGCCTTGTCTTACCTAGAGCCTTTTTTCATGGAGTGAAGTGATCTTCTAAAAATGTAAATCAGATTACTTTACTCTTCTCTTCAGATCTTCTAGTGGCTTCCCATCATGCTCAGGACAAATCCAAGGTGTTCACTATGGCTAATTCCTTCCAGACCCTGCTCCCTCAACCAAACTCTTTTCCACTTTTTGCCATATTTAGTTCTTCTGTCAAATAGGCTAGCTGTTTTTCAAATCTGCTAAACTTACTTCTACCTCCATAGCCTTTGTAGCTGCTATTTCCTATGGCATTAAACTCTTTTCTCAAATATCTCTGAAGTGTTTATTCCTCTCAATCTTATGAAATTACTTTTGGAATATAACCTCCTGAGAAAGATCTTTCCTGTGCACCTTAGCTAATGTATTGCACTCCTTCAGTATTTATACCCTTACTCTGTTTTATTTTCTCTACACCACTATATTATCTATTGATGTTAATATTTTTATCACACACTAGCCACTAGTTTGTAAGTTCCATGATGACAAAAGGTTTGTCTGCTTTGTTCACTGCTACATCCCCAGCTTCATGAATAGTATCTGATATATAATAGTTATTCATTAACACTTGACATATAGATGAATATATAACATCTTCAAATATGCCAGATTTTCAGAACTGCAATGTTATTGCAATTTTTATTATTTTAAAGATGACAAATATCTGAGGCTTATACTTATTCAGTGACTTACCCAAGGTTAAAACATAAAGGGTTAGTTTAATCCAAATGACATAAACTCTATCATTCTCTATTTTACTTGATATTTAGTGCCTTATCAGCTAGTATACTTGTTTTCAAGAAAAGCATGGAACCATTTATTTTGAGATATGTCCCTAAAACAAATGTGTCTTCAAATTCATGGCATGGCTTATATAAAAGTCTTATTTTCAGCTGATAAGATAGTTGGTTGTTTTAAAAATATTATCCACTGTTCCTAGTAAAGACTAAAAGAAAACTCAGAGTCTTCCCTAACAATACCATGCAATGTGGATATATGCACCTTAAAAAGAGTCTGTCCACAATACACATTTGCATTGAAAGTATGCAGGAGAAAGGATTTACAACTACATACAGTGCTTTATTGAGCAGATAGACAAAGCCATAATCCCTGCCAAGTCTAAACTTCATTTTTGTATGAATAATCAACCTTAAATTATAGATTTATGCCAGTTGTATATTAATAGTCATATTAGTTTGTTTTGAAACTCCTAGGATATTGGCACACCTGAAGAGGTTTTTAAATATGCAGATGGTTCAAATAAGGCACAGGTTTTATAGGGTTTTTACAAGTAGTTTCAGAATAAAATTTATAAGAGTATGACAACATCTGTCTTTTCCAGTTGAAACTTCCAGGGTAATACAGATGAAGAAAGTGGGAGTGTCATTCTGAGGGAGTTGTTATTACAGAAAGAAAATAAATTGCTGGCTCTTAACATGTATAATAGAGAAATATAGCCCACTAAACACTTTGATAAAATTGGTAGATATCTGGTAAAACATAAAATAGCAAAACTGGAACAAAAAATAGAAAACGACTATTTTAACAATTAATTAAATAAATGGAAATATTGATCTCCAACAACCCCTTTCCATCACCCTTCCCAAAAAGCTCAGGAGTAAGTGCCTTTAAAGATGAGTTCTACTTAACTCTCAAGAGACAGATAATCATTCTTATAGAAATTGCTGGAAAAATAGAAACAAAAAATGCTTACATCATTTTGTAACCATACTGGAAACTTGATTCCAAAAGTTGATCTTAAGACCATTTTAAAAAGAATATATAGTCTGATTACACTAATGAATGTATATTGAATAACCAGATAAAAATCTTGGCTAACCTAATTCAATAGTATATTAAAAATGAGTATAATATTATTATCAAGGAGAATTAATCCCAGAAAAATAAGGACATTTTAACATTAGAGAAACTTGCAAATACCATTAATCATCTTAATAGTACAAAGAAAAAATCATGTAACAATATATTATATTACAATTTAATTATTTATGATTTTTTAAAATTCTTAAAACATTTAGAAAAAGAAGCCACATAAAAATTATCTTTCATTTGTGATTTTAAAAAATTTAACAAGTAGGAATTTTATATGATTTAGTTAAAAACCAAAAATATAATAACCACACTTCTTAACAGAAAATCATCAAACACATTGTCTTTAATAAAGTCAGAAACAAAATAAATTTAGCAACTATTTAAACCCCTAGTCAACAGAGTACAGGATATCCTAGGTAACACAATCCAAGAGGAAAAATGATAATGAAATGGTATATATCTTGGGAGAGAAAAGTAAGCTATGATTATTCATTTGCTTATAAACTCAACAAATTAGTTGGAAAATTATCAGAATTAAAATGAAAATTTAACAAGGCTGCTGAAGAGAAAATAAATTTTAAGAAAATCAGCCAAATTTCTTTATTAAAGATATACAGAAAATAAAAATATGCTTTTAATAAGAACATTAAAATGTATAAGCTCTCTAGGATTTATCTTATTAAAAATGCAAAATGACTCTATAGAAGCAATTTAAAGATTTATTAAAGTTATAAAAAGAAATATCAGAACAAAGGGAAAACAATACCATCTTTGTCAATTAAATTATGTAACATTATAAAGATGTTAATTTTTTCCAGAAGAATTAAAAAATTCAAAGCAATTCTTCTCAAAATATAGCAGACCTTTGAAGACAGATTTGAAAACCGATTCTAAAATGTATATGAGAGACAAAGTTTCATGAATAGCAAAGGCTAATTAAGAGATAATAAAATAGAAGTTCAAGACTAACCAGATGCTAACACAACCTATAAAAATATATTAATAAAAAGTGTAGTGCTGATCTGTTTAGAGGCAAGTAGATTAATAAAACAGAAAGCAGTGAAACAAATATCACACACACAGACACAATATGCGAATATACATTTTTAAGTGATACAGGAGGCATAAAAATCAGTGGGAAAAGAGTAAATGTTTAATTCATATTGCTGAGAAAAAGACTTACTATATGGAGAAAAATAAAGTTAGATTTCTACCTTATACAAATATAAACCATAAGTAATCTGAAACTTAAATATAAAAAATAAATTAAAAAGTCAAAACCAATAGGAAAATGTCTCTTCAAACTTCAAGTGAGAAAGTATTTTTTAAATAACACAAAAGCACAAACCTTAAGGGAGAAAATAGATTGATGTGACTTATCAAAGTTTAGACTTCTCTTAATCAAAGTTTAGACTTCTCTTCAAGAGAGGATGTTACAGGCAAAGTTAGCAGATGAGTGATAACTGATAAGAGAAAAATGTTTGAATACAGTACAAAATCAACTAGGAAAAGGATATAAATAAATCAAAAAAGGAAATAAAAATCATGATATTTATGATGAGATATTCAAATTAAAATAACTTTATACTCAGCAGGTTAACAACAATATAAAATTGGATTATGCCAAGTGTTCCTAAAATTGTGAGGAACGCTTATGCACTGCTAAGTAAATGTTTAACCAGTTACGGCCTTTCTGGAGAGTAATTTGGAAAGATTGGATGAGATAAGTTATGGTATCTCTCACAAACAAATAACCCTACTCTTATATGTATATGCCAGGGAAACTTTCCCACAATTCCATGAAAGGGTAGGTATGAGAAAGTTCAGTACATCATTGTTTAAGGAAATAGCAAATTGAGGGAAGTTGGACGTCCATCACAGAAGATACAGATGAACAAAATGCAGTGGGTGAATTTGCAGTGATAAAATATTATACAGAAGTTTCCAGTAGAAATTAGATTGCTAACAGCAAGATGGATAGATTTAAGGAATAAAGGACCAAGTATGGTGGCTCGTGCCTGTAATCTCAGTTTTGGGAGGCCACATCAGGATTCGTTGAGACCAGCAATTTTAAACCAGCCTGGGTAACACAGATCTCATCTTTAAAAAAAAAAAAATTAGCCAGGCATGGTGGTGCATCCCCACAGTCCTAGCTATTTACAAGGCTGACGTGGAAGGATCCCTGTAGCCTCCCTGGAGCTTGAGGCTGCAGTTAGCTATGACCGTACCACTGCATTCTAGCCTGGGCAACAGCATGAGACTGTGAAGACAGAAAGAAAGTAAAATAAAAGAAAGAAAAAGAGACAGACAGAGATAAATAAAAAAGAAAGAAAGAAAGAAAGAAGAAAAGAAAGAGAAAGAAACAAGGAAAGAAAGAGAAAGACAGACAGACAGA
>NW_012107587.1:632050-669366 GCF_000951045.1 Mandrillus leucophaeus | reverse complement strand
AGAAAGAAAGAAAGAAAGAAAGAAAGAAAGAAAGAAAGAAAGAAAGAAAGAAAGAAAGGAAGGAAGGAAGGAAGGAGGGAGGGAGGGAGAAACATGCTGAATTTTTTAAAAAGTAAAAATTGGAGCAAGAAAGTTTCTTTCAGGGATATATAATGTATTAGTCTGTTCTCACGCGCTACAAAGAACTGCCTGAGTCTGGGTAGTTTATAAAGAACAGTGGTTTAATTGACTCACAGTTCTGCATGGCTGGGGAGGCCTCAGAAAACCTACAATCATGGCAGAAGGCACTTTTTCACAGGACAACAGAAGAGAGAATGAGCTGCAGCCAGGGAAATGCTAGACAATTATAAAACCATCATATCTTGTGAGAATTCACTCACTATTACAAAAACAGCATGAAGGAACTGTCCCCATGGTTCGATTACATCCACCTGGTTCCATCCTTGACATGTGGGGATTATTACAATTCAAGGTGAGATTTGGGTGGGAACATAGAGCCAAACCACATCAGTCCACCCCTGGACCCTCCCAAAGCTCATGTCCTCACATTTCAAAACACAACCATGCCCTTCCAACAGCTCCCCAAAGTCTTAAGCAATTCCAGCATTAACCCAAACGTCCAAATCCAAAGTCTCATTGGAGACAAGGCAAGTCCCTACCATCTATGAGCCTGTAAAATCACAAGCAAATTAGTTACTTCCTAGACACAATAGGGGTACAGACATTGAGTAAATACACCTGTTTCAAATGGGAGAAATTGGTCAAAACAAAGAGGCTACAGAATCCATGAAAGTCCAAAATCCTATAGGGCAATCATGAAATCTTTTTGTTTTTCATTTTCTTTTTTTTTTTTTTTTCTTTTGCTTTTGAGACAGAGTCTCACTCTGTCACCTAGGCTGGAGACCTCCAAACTGTTCCAACCTCAGTTTGTTACCCAGTTACAAAGTCCCTTCCAAATTTTTGGGTATTTTTATAGCAGTGCCCCACTCCCTCGATACCAATTTACTGTGTTAGTCTGTTCTCATGCTGCTGTAAAGAACTGCCCAAGACTGGGTAATTTCTAAAGGAAAGATAAATGAAAGAAGTTTAATTGACTCACAGTCCTGCATGGCTGGGAAGTCTTCAGGAAACTTACAATTAGGGTGGAAGGTACCTCTTCACAGGGCAACAGGAGAGGGAATGAGTGCCAGCAGGAGAAATGCTAGATCCTTATAAAACCATCGGATCTTGTGAGAATTCACTCACTATCACAAGAACAGCATGGGGAAAACTGCCCCCATGATTTAATTACCTTCACCTGTTCCTGCTCTTGACATGTGGGGATTATTATAAGTCAAGGTGAGATTTGGGTAGGGATACAAAGCCAAACCATATTATATACATATCAAGGAACATATTGAATAATTTATAGTGAATTCAGCCTAAAAGAATCAGTGGCAGCGAAATGCCAATGGGGTGGGAGGGATGAAGGAGAGAATAAAAATAAATAGAATAAAATAAGGAAGGGAACATGCTGGAATAATTGAGTATGATGTACAATGAAGTGAGGAGCACGGGTTACTCAGTTCTCTGTACCTGCTGTCCAAGAAATTAAATTGTCTAAGAAACCCACTAGGACATTTGCCCAGAATTATTTAATTGTGAAACTGTGTTCTGCTTTTATTCTTTGCCATCACAATTTCTCAGGAGTCCAGTCTCTTAGAAACTTAATGTTTCTCTTATCCTAAAAAACATACTTTTTTTTTCCTAAAACATGTGGAACATCTATTAGCATTAATAGTAATCGAGGATACACTTGATATAAATCAATAAATACCTGGTAAAATACTGGCAATGCCTACCTTAACGTACTGTGTATGGTTACTTCCCAATTGTTGCACATTTAAAGATGCTTACTTATTCACATGGCTCAAAAATTCTGGCTGGTTGCTAAGAGAGTATATTTAAACTGTTCTCACAACAAAACAATTATATGATGTAATGCATATGTTAACTAGTTCAATTTAGCCATTCCACAATGAATATGTATTTCAAAACAACATGTTGCACATGAAAAATATATACAATTTTTGCCATTAAAAACAAAAACAAAAGCAAACTCTGGCCCATAAAAACTACATACTATCTGGCAGACACCAATAAGGATACATATCTCTAGCATACTAGTGGCATATATACAGATCTATCTATCTATCTATCTATCTATCTATCTATCTATCTATCTATCTATTCATCTATCTATCTAATCAAGAGAGAGATATCCCACACCTTGAGATGTATAGAACAAATGCAGAGCAGGTCTTAATTGTTTGAATTTAGACATGAATATGTCAAGTAATTTAAGAGATGATTGAAACATAGAATAGAAAAGTAATGTTTGTGCTTTTCTCTAAGCCCTTACAAGGCCTGCAGTGCCCTGAGAACTCAGTGCTGAATTGTGTATTACAAGATGAAACCTGTGCTAAATTTATAGAAGGTCCCTGGTAAAGTAGTAGGAAACTAGGGAAATTTTCAAGGCAGTCTTCTATAGTGGAAATAAATCTGAACTAAAATTGTGAAGACTTGTCTTAGATTTCCCATGCTGCTACTCTCTAACAACTTGAGAAATCATGATATTCCTGAACCCAGTTTCCCCTCTTTAATATGGTAAATAAATAGTTCTTAGTTGCAAGATTATTGGGGAGCTCTAATGACATAATACTTGTGAAACAGATTAGCACATTTTAGCTGTGACAATATAAGGGATTCTGTTAGGGAAACTAGGAGTAAGCATGATTGTTTATCATTCCCTAACCATGTCACCTCACCTTACTTATTTGAAGGAGAAAAATAAAACAAGAGAATTATTTTGAAAGTACAAAAAAAAAGCAAAAGAAGTTCTGAAGAATGTTGCATCCAGTTAGAGGTTGAAAAGAATGTTATATCAGCCCAAGACAAATTTAGCATCAATCTCCATAGGTTTTTTCTTTCTTCACTCTCTTCTAATCCTAAGCTTTGGTTAGTCAAAAGTGCTGAGGTTGAAGCTCACCTCCAAACCCTGTCAGTTTGAGGTCTTTAGTGACGTCAGAGTTGCATATCTCTTATCTCAAGAGATAAAAAGTATAGTATGGAAAAACTCTGCAAATAGACTATTTTTTTCCATACTGGGAACTTTTTTTTTTTTTTTTTTGAGACGGAGTCTTGCTCTGTCTCCCAGGCTGGACTGCAGTGGTCGGATCTCAGCTCACTGCAAGCTCTGCCTCCTGGGTTTACGCCATTCTCCTGCCTCAGCCTCCCGAGTAGCTGGGACTACAGGCGCCTGCCACCTCGCCTGGCTAGTTTTTTGTATTTTTTTTTTTTAGTAGAGACGGGGTTTCACCGTGTTAGCCAAGATGGTCTCGATCTCCTGACCTCGTGATCCGCCCGTCTCGGCCTCTCAAAGTGCTGGGATTACAGGCTTGAGCCACCGCGCCCGGCCTACTGGGGCACTTTTAAGAGTTCTCGGAAGAGCATATGTACTAGTGTTATTCTTTGCAACTGGGGCATATAATGATTCTAGGTAAAACTCACTTTTGTGTTTCCAGGCTTTTTGGCTCATGGATTAAATCAATTCACCAACACAGTAGCAGAGCTGAATTTCTCTAATCCTACTCTCACAAGCACAATTCTGAGAATCATGGTAATTTGAGTGCTCTTTAGGTTTTGCCCCTTCCCAGCTAGTTTACAAAGTCCCCATAGAGTAACTCCAGTGCGTGTGAATTCATTCCTTTTAGCTAACATAGGAATTGTTACCATTGCCTTCAGCAAATGCAGCGAATATGGGAAATGTAACCATTTCTATTGCCATGGTATGGTACTAGACATTTTTACTTTACTCAGACATATTGAGTCATGATGTTCTGGTTGTCGTGGAGGCTCTGATATTCTTACCCCTGATGTTTTATTGGTTTCTCATCTTTTCCTGATGTGAGTTTATCAAGTTTATGAAACTCCCGTTGTATGCATTCACAATATCCTCGTCCTCCTTTCTTATGTTTGTGCTTTATATTCCCCTGTCCTCTACAGACTATAAAACATTGCTTTCAAGGTCTCAATCAGAATTTTAGCTGAATCACTTTTATTTTTCACCACTGTTTCCATTCAAACTTTGGCACTAGCTTCTGGACAAAAGCATTGAATAGGTGGATAATATGAGTTGCTCTACCACTGTTGCACTGACGTTAATTTCTCTATAACTGACTGGCTTTGTAACAGTTTATGTGACTTATTTTTCTAGATGGATTTCCTTAGAATTATCCTTCATAGATTGATTTTTTTCTTTTTTCTTTTTAGAATTAACCTTGATTTTTTATAAAAATACAAACCGGGTAGGCAATCACCATCAGTCCCAGATATGTGTAAATACACTTTTCTTGTTTGAAACTAAGGTCTAAGATGCACACAATGTAGGAGCTTAATCTAGTATGTCTTACAGGCTATCAAAGAAAGATACCACTAGAGGCTGGGCACAGTGGCTCATTTCTGTAATCCCAGCACTTTGGGAGGCTGAGGCAGGCAGATCACTTGAGGCCTGGAGTTTGAAACCAGCCTGACCAACATGGCAAAACCCCATCTCTACCAAAAATACAACAACAACGACAACAGAAAATAGCTGGATGTGGTGGTGCATGCCTGTGGTTTCAGCTACTTTTGAGGCCGAGGCAAGAGAATTGCTGGAACCTGGGAGGTGGAGGTGAAGGCTACAGTGAGCCAAGATTGTGCCACTGCACTCCAGCCTGGGCAACAGAGCAAGACTCTGTCTCAAAACAAACAAACAAACAAACAGCATTAGGCAACAGCACGAGATAGTTGCTTATAATATGCTAAATTGTGTGCAATAGACTATAAAAGCCGTTTTAGAATGGGGAAGAAAATGGGTGGAACTTGACCTGGATATTAAAGAATCAATTGGTCTAGGGAAGGGATTACATTCTCTAAGGCAGAAAAGGCCTGAATAAAGACGTAGCAGCAGGGATGATTGTGCTTGTATTATAAGAATCCTAGACTGCTTGCACTGAATGATGCATTTGGGGATGTAATTAAAACCAGAATTGTCTCAGCTAACAGTTACTCAATTTATGCAGGGGCTTGGAGTTGATGCAATAGGAGGAAGCTATTATAGGTTTTAGATAAATAGATAGCTATGGATAATCATATCTACAGGATGGCTTAAAGTAGGTAATGATGGTAAACAGAGAAAACAGCTAGAATATATTAATAAAAGTTATGTGTGAGATGATACAAATTAAGACTCTAGCAGTGGTGGGGACAGCATGTGGGTTGGGAAGGAAAATGAAAGATATTTTAAAGAAACAGCTGACATGACTTGTGAATGGATACAGAAAAGTTATTTTTCAATGGCGCACTTCAGAGTGCCAAGATTTATGCTTTGGAGGTTACCGCAGAGTATGGAAGAGAGAGAGAGGTATGTGTGAGAGAGAGACAGAGAGGAAGAAAGAGACGGAGAGAGAGCACTGGGCTTACAGAAGTCCCTCACACTCACTTTAATTAGAGCAGCGCCACTTAGCTGTTTTATCTAATAAATTCATTGGATTTTTATGTAACTCAGGTTTTTAAGTTGTCCTGTGTATTAGTTTGGTTCTTCTGGTTGCAAATAAGAAAAACAAAAATAAAAGCAAAAATCCTCAGGTTAATTTCAGCTCCCTCACCCTTCCTTACTCAACCTCTTTGAAAGGAGAAATTAATTGCAGAAATCATCACAGAACTGGAAGAAGAGTTGAAGAACTATTCCAAAGACAAAACAAATCCCAGGACTATTTCAGGAAGTTCAGCAAATTGAAATTCATAAATTTTCTCCTCCTTAGGTTGCTTCCATTAAGGTGATTTCATCTAAGGAATCTCGTCTTGGTTTTACTCTCTTACAACTTTACTGTCCTAGGACAGAGAATCAAGCCCAATGGGATCGAGGTTACTACTTCAGTATACTCTTAGCATGCTTCAGTTTAAGCATACAATCTCTAGGCACTCCTGGTTCAAGGCTTACATGTGGTACTGGTGGGTTTCAGGTAAGCAATGGAGCATACAAACCAATAATAACTTTCCAATTTTGACTCCCAAAACTGGAAAAGAAAAGCAGCCAGGTGCAAAAATGAGAAGACAGGAGATGACATCAATAGTGACAGTAGGGTCAAGGAACTGATTTTAAATGTGTGGTTGGATTTTGGATATGTGGCTATATGGCGAAATATCCAACAGACAAATATGAAGAATGTTAACTTCCAGGAAGGCCAGAATTGGACATAAATATTTGAGTCAGTGGCACAGGGCAATAACTAAAACTCTGAGAGTAAGTTTCCTTTTGTGAAGGAGAGGGTAATGTAGAGAAGAATGAAAAAAGAATGGTTTCCCAATAGAGAAGAATGAAAGGGAAGCCTGAGATAAACTGCCTCATCATCTATGCGCAGGGAAAGTATCTATGGTTCCCCCTACAATACCCAGTCATGAACACAGGCTCTTTTGACTGCAAGGCTATAAATCAGAGATGTGACTTATGAATCAAATCGTGGGTTGCTGAATTATCTTAGTCACCCAGCTGTTTTGTATCATGCAGACCCAGCATGTAGCTTCTCCTTCATGCTCTCCCTCTGCATCTGAACTAGTGCTTCCACATGAACGTCTGCACTGTGATACTGATTCATGTACTCCTTTAAAGTCTGCCCAGCTACTTCTTTGTAAAGGCTCACCCCAGATGGGAGGTGATATAGGTATTACCATCTGACTTTTGGAAATAAAAAGAAATTCCATAATTTTGTGAAATAATGCTTATAGTTTTCCTCATTTACTACACAGATATCATTTCATTTTTTGCCTCTGGACCCTTCATGAGCATCTTGGGGAGTGGAGAATGAGAGAACCCTTTCAGTGAGAACTACCACTGTCTTCAGTAGCTCACAGCAGTTTTACAGAATGCTAGCTCAGCAAAAGGCACATGCTTCGGAGACCACGGCGCACGATGTAATATTTGCAACCACAGTGAAATTGGCTCAAATAATTTACTTTGAAAAATTCCAGACTGGGGCCAAGATATAGAAAACTAGCTACATAATTTATAGGTCCCCTTTAAATCCTCTCTCAGTAAAATTAAATTCCACTCTTTTTCCTACCTCTTGCAACAGCAGTTTCCTGGCACTGCTGACAAGCATTGCTCTTGAGAGTTCTACTCCTTAGAGCAACGGAAGGCTGTTTGCAAACTCTGGATTAACCTGCCAACTAACTGAATGTAAAGCCATCACTCAGGAAGATTCAAAACAATCTCCACTCTGTTTTCCAGGTGGATTATTCCAAGGGCCAGAGCATGACTGGCCTAAGAGAAATCTGTTGTCGTTTGTGAGAAGGAGAATGCAACATGGGCTTTGGGATGATATAATTCTGGAATCTAGTGCAAGCTTTTTACACTGCCTCGCCCTCTTTACATTGCTATCCCCTGTGACTGTTCCCTTAGCTTGCTGCATTGCTGACACCTTCTCATTCTTCTCATCTCAGCTTAACTGTCACCTCCCTAAGGAGGCCTTCTCTGAACAGTCCAGTGAAAAAGTAGCCCACTTCCTATTCTCCCTCTAATTATTATCATCACAGTCCTGGGGTCATTTATTTCAAACCTTTTTTCTCCAACTATACCTATTTTGTTTACTTATTTTTTAGTTTCCCCTTTCCTCTAAAAGGCAAGTTACTTGAAGGAAGAACCATAACTACGTTTGTTTTATGTTTGAGAAGCAGAATATTGCCATGATTCTCAAACATTTTTGGTCTCCGCATCCCTTTATACTCTTAAAAGTTATTAAGGAGCCCAAAAAGCTTGTATTTATGTAATTTTTATCTATTGACATTTACTATCTCAATAATAAAAAATGAGAAATTTAAAAAACATGTTCATCAAATAATTTTAAAATATTAATAATAAATTATTACATGTTAAAATAACTTTTTAAATAAAAATAACTGTTTTTCAAAACATACAAAAATAGTGTGATAAGTGCCATTGTCTTACTTTTTATAAATCTTACTTTTTATAAATCTCTTTAAATCGCTTATTATATATGCTTCTGAATTCAATTTGTTGTGATAATTTTTGTTGAACATTAAGAAAAGTCAAAATACTGCATATATTCCTTTTAATACTGTACTGAAAATTTTGACAAGTAGTAATTTCTTAAATGTTAGTTGCAAAATGGACTCTGAAACCATAATTATGAACTTCTCACACTTACATTATAACCCATGGTTTAGCACTTTGAAAGAATCATTTACTTGTGAGCAATTTTGTAATATGGATTGATCATTTAAAAAACATTGGTTAACTGAATTATGCATATCTTTCAAATGCTGATACTTTTCCATTTTTAATATAATCATTGATACCATGAGAAGAGTCTATTTTTTGTTTTGTTTTGAGACAGATTCTTGCTCTGTTGCCCAGGCTGGAGTGCAGTGGCATAACCTTGGTTCACTGCAACCTCCACCTCCTGGGTTCAAGCAATTCTATTGCCTCAGCCTGCCAAGTAGCTGGGACTACAGATGTGTGCCACCACACCTGGCTAATTTTTGTATTTTTAGCATTTTTAGTAGAGACAGGGTTTCATCATGTTGGCCAGGCTGGTCTCAAACACCTGACCTCAAGTGATCCACCCACCTCAGCCTCCCACAACTGCTGGGATTATAGGCATGATCCACCATGCCTGGCTGAGAAGAGTCTTTATTAGGAAGCTATTAAGTGCACAGTGCTAAATATAAGTTTTCAAAAATTCTAGATTTTGCTTAAAAGCTCAAATTTTATGAATGGCAATAAATATTGATATCTGTTTGACTTTGTAGTGACAGGCTCACTTCATTCATTTTTGAGAAATTATCTACAAAATATGCAAGTGTGAGTGACCTTAATTTGTCTCTCATTCTTTGTAATAAAAATGATGCTGTATTAAAAAAAAAAATGCTGGGCATGGTGGCTCACGCCTGTAATCCTAGTACTGTGGGAGGCTGAGGTAGGTGGATCACTTAAGATCAGGCCAACATGGTGAAACTCCATCACTACCAAAACATACAAAAATTAGCTGGGCACGGTGGTGTGCACCTGTAATATCAGCTACTTGGGAAGCTGAGGCACGAGAATTGTTTGAATCCAGGAGGCGGAGGTTGCAGTGAGCTGACATCACGCCATTGCACTCCACCTTAGGTGACAGAGTGAGATCTTTACTCAAAAAAAAAAAACCAAAAACAACAACAACAACAAAAAACTAGTGGCTAGTTCATCTCTCAATTCAAATAAACACACCAGTGCTTTTCCTTCAGACAACCATCATAATTTACCAGCAAAATAAAAGGCTTATGTGTACTTTTCATTTCATCATACACAGAATACTGAAAAGACATATATGCAAGTGTTGAAATGTTAATATGATGAATAATTTTACTGCTTTATCAAGTATAACATTAATATCCTTGGCATTAAGAGTTTTATTGTTTTCTGAGTGTGTGAAGAGCACAATGACTACCAGTACAGTTCGATGCCACTGCATTCATCTTTGCAATGGCACCAGCAGTTTATCCACAAATATTTTGCCTCATGAGTATAAATGTTGCTATGAAAAAGGCAAATCATGCCTTAGTGTTATAGGAAAATAATGTTGGCCTGATGGATCTCATGGAAAGATCTCCAGAGCACTCAGGAGACGGCACTTTGAGGACCACTAAAACAGTGGTTAGTGGAACAGGTCTATGGCTCTAGACACTCTGGGTTCATACCTATGCTGTATTCTTTGCATTGTATTGATAGGCAGGTTGCTCTTTTCTTTGCCTCAGCTTCCTCATCTCTACAAATTTTAGCAAGCTGGGTAAAATAACTACTTCGTGAATTGTGAGGATGAAACAAAGTCAAACGTGGGAAAATTCTTTTAGTTTTAGGTTCTCTAGAAATATTTTTTTCTAATAGTAGAATTTTTTACTTATGGGCTTGCAGTCACGTTTTGGTACCTGTTTTAGACTGGCTGTTACTTTTTCCCAGTCTCTGCACTCTTCATGCAAAATTCTCCATCTTATGTCTCGATCTCATCAGGCATGAATCTGAATAGCTACTCAGATATGTCAATGACAGATTAACAGCCAACATGTAAGAGTTGCATTGTGCTTGGTCTAGTAAAATTTGCAGAGGAGAAAATGTGCAACTTTGATCTAGAAAAGTACTCATAAAAGACAATGCAAACCTGAGTTTAAGTTTCCAAGCTTAATAATCAGTAATGCCTCAGGCTTAATTTATATTAACAGCTGCTGAATTAGTTAGGACTATTGTTTACTAGTGATCAAACTCAATTAAAACTGTATAGGGACAATAATCCTAGTGAAGTAGGTAGACATCAGATCACATATCTGAAGACATATTCACGTTTTGTTATCATTAATTATCTGTTTCTCTTCACTTCTCAGCTTTGCTGTTCTTGGTATTGCCCCACTTCTTAGGTTCATACTCGTGATGGTTAATATTGTGTCAACTTGACTGAATTGAAGGATGCAAAGTATTGAACTTGGGTGTGTTTGTGAGCGTGTTGCCAAAGGAGACTAAAATTTGAATAAGTGGACTGGGAGAGACAGACCCACCCTCAATCTGGGTGGGCACCATCTAATCAGCTGCCAGCACGGCTAGTAAAAGCAGGCAGAAGTTGAAAGGATTAGACTTGCTGAGTCTTCCAGCCATGATCTTTCTCCTGTGCTGGATGCTTCCTGCCCTCAAACATCAGACTCCAAGTTCTTCAGCTTTTGGACTCTTGGACTTACACCAGTGATCTGCCAGGGGCTCCCAGGCCTTTGGCCACAGACTGAAGGCTGCACTGTCGGCTTCCCTACTTTTGAGGTCTTGGGACTTGGACTGGCTTCCTTGCTCCTCAGCTTGCAGATGGCCTATTGTGGGACTTCACCTTGTGATCTTGTGAGTCAATATGCATTGATAAGCTTTCCTTCATATACACGTCTATCCTATCAATTCTGTTCCTCTAGAGAACCCTGATTAACACAGCACCCAAGATATAGTGACAGAACTAACTACAAACAGGTTCAAGCTCACAACACACACATGCTTAGAAACTGGTGGAAGGAGAACAATGCTTTCCCACCTATTGTAGCAAAGTCCTGGACAGAATTTTCACTGATGTGCCCATTTCTTCACCACTCAGAGGACTATGTTCTCTAAAGATTACCAATTAGTAATCACACATCTAGAAGCAAAAGATAAGACAGTCCTGCTATAATTATGTAGGCTGAAAATGAAAAAGGAATGGTTTCCCCATGAAAATTTGATATACTATTACCAAAAGTGGGGAGAGAATTGTGGCAGGCAAAAACAACAGGTCTTTACTTAGGGCAGTATTAGACAAAGATTATCATGTTACCATTGCAGACTGAGTATATATAATATGGATCCTATATTTTAATAGGACTGTTTCTTGCTGCAAGAGTGACTCTGATAGAGCAAATCTCAGGCAATGAGGCAGGTAAATTGGGGTGTGTGCTTTAAAGAGAGGGGCTTTGTATACCTTAAGATCCCATTAGTGAGTGGCCATTTGTCCCTTCTATGCAAGAGGAAGGTCTTCACATGACAGAATCAAACTGCTTTTTTCATTTCTGTCACTAAGTGTCATGTTCTCACATGAACCATTTTGTTTTCTTCTGTTCCCAATTTTTCCCTTTCATCCAGGTCACAGAACACTCTCTAGACTTATTACTCCAGTGGCCATTCTTCCCCCAAACCCTTGAGTTGATATTTTTTCCTGTTGAAAGAAAGCGTAGTTTAATGATGTGAGCATTGGTATATACATGGGATTGTGAATTCTTTCCTCACTACGTCATCTTAGTGTTCAACATCTGTGAGCATCAGTTTTTTTGGTTGTAAAATGGAAAAAGATATTAGCAGTTATGAATATTCAATAAGTTACTGCATGAAAAATTTCACATATAAAGTCTGGCCAGGAACAGATACTTTCCTCCTCTGACTATCAATATTTTCTGAATGTGTATTGTTTCTAATTCTTTCATTTGAAATGCCTCAACACTGCTTCATTATGCTGAACTATCACCCTCTTCCAATTTAATTGGTGTTTCTAGTTCTGAGTGTCCTTAAAGTATACTTAATCCCCATTTTCAACATGTGTTCAGGAACAAAAAAACCTAAGGCCAAATTTATATGTATAAGCAGACCAGGTGACCATTTACAAGGTAGGCAACGACTTAGAGAATGAAAATGGGAGGGCCTCTTGTCCTAAGCTTTCTTCCCTACCCACTTGTCAATTGTAAGAAATTTCCATTTGGAATAACTTTCCCATTGAATCAATAAATCTTCATTATGACATTGTTTAGATGTAGATGTTCATCTTGATAATGTAATTTATTGCCATTATTAACCAAGGGCAGCAAGAATTTGTTAATCAGATGAACCTAGAAAGCAGAAAGATTTAAAATAAATGGAAGTGAGAACAGGACTAGAGCCTGTGGTACTACTCTGTAGAGACGGCAGGAGGTGGTAGTGATGGTAGGGAAATTAGGGCTGACATATACATTTCTTCATTTATCTGTTTAGCCAGCATTTATTAAATACTTGTTTTGCACCTGGCCGAAGTCTAGTTAAGGTACACATTGGTTTAAAATGATAGGCAAATGCAGGGCTCTCATGAAGCTCACAGTATAATGAGAACAATTGACATTAAGTAAGTAGTTTCAATAAAGGCAGGTATGTTTTATAATAAGCTTAATCCAGGTACTTTAGGAGAGCATAGCTATAATACCTTACCTCCATCACCCAAGGGATTCAGGTAAAGCTTCATGAAAGATGTGCCTTTTAAGTTGAGACCTGCAGAAGGCTAAGATGTGCCCAAAAAAGAAAAGGGAGGAAAATCTTACAGAAAGAGGGAATAAAGGATACACAAGCCTGGCGACTAAAAACGAAAACAAAACAATGCATGGTATAGTTAAGTAAATAAATAAATTTTGTATCCATGAAATATAGAATACATGAAAAAATAGCTAGAGATAAGGCCAGGGAAATAGGCAAGGATCAAAATCCTGTGAAACTGGATAAGGAGTAGGAAAGGGAGCATATGAGCCTTGCTAAGGAGGTTGTACTTCATGCTGAATTAATGCAGGGCCATTCCAAGATTTTAAGCAGAACAGTAGTATAACTGCATTTACTTTTATCAAGGTCATTCTGGTTGTAGTACATTGGAAGGGAACATGAATGAAAGCAGGCAGATGATTAAAGAAATTAATTACTGCAGCATTCCAGTGAGAGGATATTTGTAAGAGCTAATGCGGCAGTGATGATGATAATGATGATGATGATGGTGATGATCATGACCACGATGATGCCTATATTGACAACGGTGGAGGTGGTGACAGTGGTGCTGTCTTTAGGCACTATCAGGCTTATTTGCCTCCAAGTCTCTACAGCTGCACTGTTGAATCCTGTAGCCAGTAGCCACATGTGGCAAAAGAGCACTTTCAATGTGATAGTGAAACTGTGTTCAACTTAAACAAATGAGATAAAACAAAAAATGTAGTACCTCAGCTGCGCCAATCACATTACAAGTGCTCTTGAGCCACATGCACCTAGTGGCTCTCATGTTAGCTTGTGCAGGTATGAAACATTTCCATCACTGCAGAAAGTTCCACTGGACAGCCCTGCTCTATTGTTTTTCTCTCATCACATCTAGAACTGCTTAACTTCCAACTATATTTGTACCCAACCCTAGATTTTAGGACTAGTCTTATCTTTAGAAGGTGGAATTAGAGCATAATACAATACTTGAAATGCAGTAAGGACATTGTAATGCCCTAACAGTAAAATTAATTTAATGATGCTTGCTTTGACTTGCTCTTATGGGACTTCCAGATTTCCTCAAATTGTCTCTCAGTTATTTCAGGGATCACCTAGGCGACTTTTCATGTGTATACTTATGTATACCATTTATAGTTAGTAAATAATTTCTTCTACTTCTTTCTCTCTTCTAATACATTTTCTTATCACTTTCCTTGTCCATGTAGGTCTGTCAAAGAATCTCGCTGACTTTTCTACCTCTGAGCATTTCCACAAAAATCCCTGCTATCTATCTGATCTCCTAGTACTCCTAGAATTATCAACATCAGCTGGGCACGGTGGCTCATGATTTCAGGAGTTCAAGATCAGCCTGGCCTATATGGTGAAACCCCACCTCCACTAAAAATACAAAAATTAGTTGGGCGTGGTACATGTGCCTGTAATCCCAGCTACTCGGGATTAGGCTGAGGTAGGAGAATTACTTGAACCTGGGAGGCAGAGGTTGCAGTGAGCTGAGATTGCACTGCTGCACTCCAACCTGGGCAACAGAGCAAGACTCCGACTTGGGGGAAAAAAAGAAAATTACCAACATCAAGGCACTAAAGAAACACTGTTCCCCCTGTCATCCTCGCTATGTCCAAACTGTGTCCCACCCAGAAGAGAGAGTGGGTGTACGTTTTCTGCATTCACTACTACATAATTTTATAAGAGCACAGAAGCAGCACTGCTTGGCCTCCATATTTCACAGGGTCAACCATATAAACGGTTCCTGAGGATGTGTTAATTTAAGAAAACATTCAGTAAGCTTATACTGCATTCCCACACAAAGAGTACAAGAGCAATAGATTCAACAACAGTAAAGCAAAATCAGTAAAAGTATCCCAAGTAAACTAAATAAGAAGGGTTTCCATGAACTGGGCAGTTGTTGGAACCAAGCTGACATGGAGTTGCTAGCCAATTCCAATATGTTCCCAGAATTAGAATTTTGATACCGATTATCACATTACCCATCCCTCTTGTATCTTCTGAGCAGAGATCACTGGTTGATTCACCAGAATAAGCAGGGTTACTCTAAATTACAGGAAAAAAACCTCAAAAACAACTGATGAAACTAGAATCTAATAACAGGTATACCACAGTTCTTGAAACATATTTTTTTCTCTTTCCAGTCTTCCATTTTTACTAAAGACAAATTACGGTAAGAATGATTTGCTTTATTATATTTGTCCTGATTATTTATATAATGTGCAGCAAGAATAATTATTTTTCACATAGGCTTTTTAAATTGGCTTTGATGGAACTCTGTTCCAGAGAAGGAATCTCAGATAATATATACGTTTTTTAAAGCTGAGCCCAGCCATGTGTTTTCACCCTCTAATACCTATGAGTTGGGTACATTTCTTTCCTGCTGAAGTCGTAAGATAACTTGGGGCTCCTGGGCCTGTCAGAAAGTGACATTTTTTTTACTTACACAGGTTAGGAACCCTGCACAGGGACTGTGTAGACAACGTATGAGGCCAGTTTTCCCAAAAGGCTTTTATTGGCTCTTTAACTCAAATTTGATTCCTTACAGGAAAGCACATTGTTCTAATCAAAGGCTTGGTAAAATAACCAGTTTCTCCAGTTGTGTCCTAATACAAATGAAAACAGATTCCTCTTGCACTTACGCAAATAATTATATTGGCATGAGTTAATAATACTAGCAAATAGTTTCCAAATTCTGCAGAAATTAGGTAGAGAAAAACAAATACGTTCCAAATTTCTTTCATAGGAGTATGCTTTACTCAATTGTTAAAAGCTGCCTATATCTCAAAAGAAAAGTTTCCTTGACTCCAAAATCAAAAGATCAGCACCATTTTCCGCAAAGCAGCAAAAAAAGATTACTTCAGTCGTCTACTAGTTCAGTCCATGCAGTTAACTCCTGTTCTGCTTCATATTCATGAACATTTCAGCTCCTCATGAGAGTGCTGAAAGTTTTTCTTCTATTCTAATATCACAATCACAAAAGTTATCAGGAGCTTGAATTCAAGAGCACCTGTCAAAGTCCTATAGATGATTAAAAACCACATTTTAAAGAGAATTAAAACAAGACAATTGTCTGTGAATGACAAAATGTCTTAGGGCAGCCACAGTCAAAAACACAATTGACAAGGAAATTTGATTACTTTTGTGGCATACAATAATTTTACCTAACAATTATAACTATTAATAACATACACTAAACTACATCAAAATTATAGGAGTTTTCCATTAATTTGAAAAACATACCAATAACATATTTATACAAATACAGCCCAAAGAAAGCCAAACATCATTTCATACGTGACAATGCTTCCTGATGATTTTTATACCATCTAAGTCAAATTTCACCCTTTGCTTTAGTGTACTCTTAATGTCAACCCCAATTCTTAATAAAAGAATATAAGATTAAGACTCTTTTATTAAGAATCTTATAGACAAATCTTTTCGATTTTAATCAGTTTGATCTTAATATAGGATTCTCATAAACCTTTTATCATCCTTTATAATTTTTTTTTTGGTTAAAGAGTAGGTTAGTGCTCTAAGAAAAATGTGTTGTGCTTTTATTCCAATGCTCAATTTATGGAAAAACTGAATAATACTCCTTTAACGTTAGCCAATATATTAACACACATAATTTCTTTTACAAGATTAATTTTTCACAAACCTTCCACGACTTGTTGAAACCTTCAACTTTTCCCTATTTAACTTAAAACAATCCTTTAACCCTCTAAACCAGGCCCAAAAAAATTATTCACATTTTCATGCCTTCTTAGACTCTTTCACCAAAAACACATTTCACTATCCTTATACATCTTGCATGTAAAACTGTTTTAGTTTCTCAAAGATTACTTAAGTCATATGAACTAAAAGGCATTACCCTTTTTACTTTTCTCACAAAATATTTGATTTAAGCACTTACTATTTTTTTTTTTTTTTTTTGAGATGGAGTCTCGCTCTGTCTCCCAGGCTGGAGTGCAGTGGCCGGATCTCAGCTCACTGCAAGCTCCGCCTCCCAGGTTTATGCCATTCTCCTGCCTCAGCTTCCTGAGTAGCTGGGACTACAGGCGCCCGCCACCTTGCCCGGCTAGTTTTTTTGTATTTTTTAGTAGAGATGGGGTTTCACCGTATTAGCCAGGATGGTCTTGATCTCCTGACCTCGTGATCTGCCCATCTCGGCCTCCCAAAGTGCTGGGATTACAGGCTTGAGCCACCGTGCCCAGCCAAGCACTTATTATTTTTAAGCACATTAATTGGAGCACTTTTATATATAAACATCACACACACAACATATATAAATACACAGACAGATAGAAGATCCAGTAGTTGTAAGGTCTTTCATTTACCAGTTTTTAAGGTTCTCTTTAAAGCATGCAGTTTCTACTACTTAATTAGCAGGCACAAGTGGAAGGCAAAACAAATCCCTAAAAGTTAAGGATCCCATTTTTACACAAGATCATAGATCCCAAAAAGAGAAACACTATGAACCAAGAAAGTGCAATGATTTTACTGTGCGTTTTATTTGATGACAATATTATTTGATGACAATATTATGCATATCCACTATGTCTGTACATCCAAAGAAAGAGAATCAGTTAGGGAATATGCTATTTGACAGAAGTCATATAAAAATGTCTAGATAGTGTAGTGCAATAGGTAACAAACAAATATATATATTATAGATACATATATTATAACAAAAGAAAAAGTTTCTTTATACACATTGAGGTTCAAGTGTGTATCATTTAGGTATTCTTGGATTACAGGCTACAGAATATAACCCTGGTTGTTCTTAATAAAAATAATAATAATTTATTGGAAAGCTGACCATTTCCATAAAGTACGAGAAACTTGGAGAACCTACCTCAAAAGAGACATAAACAAGTCCAGTCTAATAATCTAGATAATGAGAGAGTCTGATACCTTTAAAGATCTGAAGGACACAGTTACCATCTATTCTCTCTGAGGGCTGCTACCTGTGAGGTTCCATCTATAGAGCAAGACCACCTTTGCTAGCCAAGCTTCCTCTTCCTCCCATAACCTGTTTTGCCATGATCCAAGTTCCCATTGCTTTTGTACCTTCAAGATGGTATAAAAGTATCACCCATTTTGCTTTTCTTTGAGTTTTTATATTTTATGTGACTCTGGTGCACACGTGTGCACATAATAAAACATGTATGCCTTTTTTCCTGTTACTCTATTATCAATTTGTTTTATAAACTAAAATTATCAAACCTTCAGAGGAAAAATTTAAATTTCCCTACACCCTGATTCATTTCAAGGTGTAATTTTCCAAATAAAATTTAAGTTACTATTGTTACCAGTAAGAGGGAGAATACATGCTTGGCACTATAAGATAGTAAATATTACCCACCAAAACCCAGTTGTGCAAGCACAAAATAGCAAATATATAAAGTACAAGTGAGAAGAAGATTCAAGATTTTAGATACCATTAGGTACCAAAATGAGAAGAGTTTTTAATATATATATATATATAAAATTTATATATGAAAACAATATAGATATAGAGAGATGTATATATGTACATATAGGTACATAAACACACACATACACACACACACACCACACAAATACTAATTACATTAATCAGACCACATTAGGAAAATTGATCTTCACACCTTGAGATCAGCATAGATAATTCCAGTTTATTTATAAACACACCTGCACTCTTACACACACCTACTCCCACATACACACTTCTAATTGATATGGCTCACTTCACCAGCTTGGAGCATAAGTAAGTTCATAAAATATACTATTTAAATAAATTGCTCAAGCCCTCATTTGTCTAACTTGGCAGGATGTCTCGTTCCTTTTGCTTTCTACTTTCTAGTTTCTGAAAACCCTGAGAACTTACTTGGATCAAAGGGCCCAGTTACATCTGGGTTCCAAACATGAGGCAAAGAGAAACCTAAGAGCTAGAATGATATCTTGGCTAGTTTTAGTATGCCATCACTTCCATCATTTCTAATTAAGTCACTAATAAAAATTGACATTTAAAATTATGGTACATGCTTGTCACTACTGTGGTTACACTCTTGCTGTTCCAGATCTTTCCAGAAGCTACATGTGCTGCTCCCAACCCCACTCAATACCTACATGTAAGTGAAGGGAGTATGACCAGGACTGAGCAGACATTAAACAATATTTGTTTTTCTTCCTAGGTACATATTACATCTATATTTCCTAGCTTCATTTGGAGTTAGTTTGAGACTCTATAAACAGATTCTGACCAATGTAAATGAGAGGAAGCAATGAATGTCAATTTGAGGACTGACTATAATACCCTGACTGATTGCCTGTGTTATTTCTTTCCTTTCCATGGCAGATGTGGAGGTTATACATTAAAGATGATGATATCACAAGATGGAAGGAGCCTGGATCCCTGAGTGATAAATTGGAGGAGAGTTGCCCAGGGAAGCTCTCTAGGAAAGCTGTCCATCAGGCTGGAAATGATACATAAGCCTTTATCCTGTTAAGCCACAGAGGTTTGAGGTAATTGTTACTACATCATAATCTATGACTAAAACAGAAAGCTCCTTTGAGGATTACAACTCTCCAAGAATATATTCACACCCTTAGTCATTAATTCCAAGGCATAAGCTTTTTAGTAAACCGGCTTAGTTAGTCATGAGCTATGTAAAAGTCAGTTTTCTTCTCCAGCCATTTAAGAGTCCAGGCCAATAATCCAGATGTCTATTAGTCTCATAGCTAGTTCTACTTGGCAGCCTTCAGCATGCTTTCCAGTTGTCACACCTCAGCTGGGAACGTCTCAACCCATCAGAGAGAGTCTAATAAAATTACCCCTCAAAAAACTGGTATTTGATGTTTCTATTTCTTTCTTCCCAGGGGGCTCTTTGATTACTATGCAAATTTACCTAAGACATCCCCAGAGATGAACTCTATATATCAAGGAGTTTTATGGGGGCTGCCTCAGTTAGTAATTGAGAAACTATATTAAATCATTCCTCTAGAATAGGGGCGAACAGACTTGAGCCTCTGGTAAATTCTGGTCAGTGCCCTGCTTCTGTACAGCCTGTAAGCTATGAATGGTATTACCATTTTTAAAAAGTGTGTAAGTTTGAACAAGGAGAAGAAAAAGGAGAAGAAGGAGGAGCAGCAGCAGCAGCAAAGACCTCATGTGGTCCCCAAAGACTTAAGCCTTTACTTCCTGGCTTTACAGTAAAAATTTGCTGGCCTCTGCTTTAGAGCAATGGGTGAGAGCAAACCTTAAGTTGGCATAATTATGAGGACTCAGTTAAGTGATATTTCCTAGAAAAAGAAAATTTACTCCAAGGTGATTTTCAGTGCCCATTCTTAGAAATAGACATACATGGAATTGCTTTTTAAGCTTAGCCTCACTTAAGTATCTTGCTAAAATTTAGCAGTGTATATATGAATGTGAATAAATTTGGAAAGTTATATGCCAAAATATCAAAAGCCTCTCTTTTTGCATAGAAATGCTTCATAGATCATTTAAAAATATATTTTTTTGCCATCTGTGGTTTTCTAATTTTTCTCCAATAAAAATATATTACTTGTATTATTTTTCAAAATATTTTCAAAAAAGAATTGTGTATAATTCTGGGTGAAATTAGAAATAGGAACATTAACACATGAAATGTATGTAGAGGTTAAGTCTTATGAAAAATAATTTAATGAACCATGGGAATTTCTCCTGGAGATAAGAAAATTCAAAGGAGCTGTGATCACATCTCTGAAATATCAGAAAGAGCCATCAGGGGAAAAAGGAATTTAACTTATTCTATGTGATAAGAAGGAGTAGGAATAGAACAAATTGGGCAGTCCATAGGGAGACCAGTTTCTGTTTATTATAAGAAAGCTCTTTCCAAAAGTAAGAGCAGGCCAATATTTCTGATTGTCATGAAAGGTGTTGAGAAGTACATTGGATAAATATTTGACAGGGAAGTTGTAAAAGAGATTTGATCATACACAACAGGACTAGACAGGGGTCTTTGAATCTATTTCTAATCCTGTGTACAAGCACACAACACTGAGTCTCTGAAAATATTGCTGATCTCAATAATGCATCCTATGTCTACTCAGGTCACATACAGTCTGCACATCGACATAATGCCCAGTCATTACTCATCTTTTTCTAGTTATTAATATATAACATTTCTGGAACCAAATTCATGGGGAAGAATCAAACAATCTGATTGTATTCTATCCTTGCACTGACAAGAAATCTTCGGTAGAAACATGGTACCTGACATGCCTCAGTTCCTACCCAGATAGCAGGAAGAAAGAGAGGGCAGGCAGACCGTAAAGGAGTAGGAAAGAAATTAGAGGAATGGCACAGGAGTGGGTGTGATACAACCAGGGCTCTTTTTCCAGAACTAAGACAAAATTACCAGGTGACTATATTTTCTCTCCAGGAAAATCAACCCTATCTTGCTTCTTTCCATTGTTTCTGGACTTTGTGTAGATTTTTTTTTTTTTTTTTTTTTTTTTTTTTTTTTGGTCTTCCTAATTTTTTTATTATTTTAAAAATATTTTTCTTGTCTTAGTTATTTAAAAGTGATCTAAAGAAAAGAGTAATGTATCAAGATGGCAGTGTTAAAGCAACCTGGAGAAAGTAGCTAAGCAAGTTGTGTGATCAAAGACAGCTTCTTTTTTGGTATAATTAAACACTTTTAGGGGTAAAAAACCCTACAGAAAAGAACAGAGTTAAAGGTGCAGCCATTGGCCTTCTACCTAAAAGTCAGAAGTCAGAATAGCACGTAATCGGCCTCAAAGACTAGGGACACAAGAAACCACTGAAGTAAATCTTAAGATTGGTCTTTTTTTCCTCGCCCCCAAAAGCTGCTTAAGATTAAATTACAGGATGTTGATGATGCTTATATGTCCTTGGAAGTCACTTCCAATCTCTGTGCCTCATTTTCATCTGAAATAAGATTAGAACTACTGTTCCTAACCCAAAGTCACTGGGATCCTTATGGCTTTAGGAATACAGGATAATAACAAAAATTATTAAATTGTTTTTAATTATCTCTAAAAGCTTAATGGAAAACATAAGCCATGAAAGTAATCAAACTATTGAGTGTCTAGACGCTTTTGTTTAACATTTATCAATGCATTTAGATCATATTGGTTTATAAAGGTGATGAATAGTGCTAACTGGCTACTAATCATTTAACTTGTACTTTATAAGTTAATTTATTTATTGAACTCTATAGGACTTGCTGGGATATAAATGGTGAACAATGTTGGTAACCAAACATGGTCACCCTGGTCATGACCTTTGTGAAGCTCTCTATTAAGTGAAAAAATAAATGAAAGGAGTCTGTGCTGATAAAAAGATAGAAAACTCCAGAGTAGGCAATTTCTAATTGTCCCTCAAGTCCTTATATTCTTCAGTTTTAGGTTTTTAATTTCTGTAGCCTAAATTTGCCATGATCGTATTTCATATTTCATATTTCATCGTTCATTCAAAATTAGCTTCCTAGGATAAACTTGGGAAATCCCCTCTCCTGCAAAGGAGAAAAGGGTGACATTTATCATTACAGAAGCAGTAAAATTGACAACCAGCCTTCTTTGACTGTATCGTAGGACCATTTAAAGGATAAAACAGCTTTTGAAAATGTAAACCCCAGTCCTTTGCTTTGCCAAGGTTTTCCCTCTTTAGGAGGGCCAGGTCTGGTGTTCTTAAGCACGCAACTATTTCTTTATGTATGTTTCCATAAAGCTGTTTTTAAAATAAAAACATTTACTTTGGATCTTCCTTGTGAGCAATGACAAGAATGGAGTTGACAACTACACAGAGAATCTCAGTGCTCACCTTTTCAAACTCTAGACGTTTAAGTGGCCAAAGTGTAGTCTCTTTCTTTCTGTAATGTACTATTTCAAGTCTTTCACATCTGCCATTGGTATTATTTTAGTAATTGGTTTTTTGGCCTTCAATCTTACCATCTGACTATAGCAGTAAGATAACTCATTCTAAGGCATAGTTCTAAAAATACCTCCACTTAAAATCCTTCAAGGGCTTTTCACGGAATACAGAAAGAAGTGAAATCTTCTTAGCCTGGGATTCAGGGCACTGTATGTTCTGGTCTGGAATTATTTTTAGACTTTCTTCCCATTACAATCTCCTCTATCATTAATTCTAGCAATAATTCTGTACTTATTGTCCTCCATTGTATCATGTACTTTTCATGCCTCCAAGCTTTTGTTCATGATGTTCCCACCAACAAGATTTTTCTTTATTTTCATTTTGAATTTTTAAAAATTAAACCCTTTGGGGACCAGTTGACATATTTCTTAAAGAAACATAAGATCCTCTCAGCAATTCTGCCCCTGTACTTCATTGGTACTTTGAACATGTTATATTTGACCTTACATTGCATTACATAGATTTGCCTGTTACATTTATGAATGGCTAGAGATCAAGAATTAAGTTTTTAATCTTGAATTTCTCCAAGGACTTAACAGAATCTCTAAAAAAACTTAGTTGCCCCCAAAGTAATCAACTGACAAATTATTTTCTCAAAAAGATCCTAGAGAAATAAAGTACCTACATACGAAGAGATGTCTTCCTATTACTTAAGAGCTAAAAAGTAAGACTTATTTAATTTTTTCATGTTTGAGATAAGCCTCCACAATCTTCATTAAAAGCTTCCCTCAGCTACTTTGGTGTTACCAAGTTACTAAATGTCATGACCAGTACTCTGGTTGCTTTATTGTATTTTATTCTACCAGATTAGGAGCCTGCTCTCTGCTGACTGCTACTGGAAAATCATCCTTACAGCAGATATTGCCAAGGGTCCTGAACACAAAGATTCTTCCTGATCTCTGAAAAGAACATGTTACCAATCAAGAAAAAACAAATTTTATTTACTTCAAAGTAGGGAATATCCTCTGCGGGAATCAAGGATGAAGAGCCTGAGGTTTTAAGGAGATCTGACCAGAGCTGCTCAGACGTGTCAGGCACAGAAGAGGATCCTGAGGCAAAGCTAGAGTGGCCAGTCACTAAGCCACAGGAAAGAAAACAAGCCAGAAGATTAAAGAAAGAGTAGCGCTCAATAGATAGGCAGACTTGGTGTCAAAGGTAGAATAACATGGAACCAACCGGAGTGTCCATCAACAGATGAACAGATTTAAATAATGTGGCATATATACACAATGGAATACTATTCACCCCTAAAAAAGAGGGAAATCCTATCATCTGCAACAACATGAATAAACCTGGCAGATTATTATGTTAAGTGAAATAAGCCAGGCACAAAAAGACAAATGCCACACCATCTCAGTCATGTAAGGAATCTAAAAAAACGTCAAACTCATGGAAGCAGAGAGTAGAATGGTGGTTATCAGAGGCTGAAGCTGTGGGGTTGAAGAGATGTTGGTCAAATGATACAACATTTCAGGTAGAGAGAAGAATGTGTTCAAAAGATCTATTGTACATTATTGTGACTATAGTTCATAATAATCTATTGTGTACTTGAAAGTTGCTGAGATTTTAAATGTTCTCATCACAAAAAATAAGTATGTAAGGTAATGTATATGCTAATTACCTCAATTTAACCATTCTACAAAGTATATGTATATGAAAACATCATGTTGTATGATATATATCATAAATATATAGAATTTTTATTTACCAACTTAAAAAAAGGCAGGGTAAAGATTCCACTTCATAAGTGATTATTGTTTTTCCCTTGTTATTAAAAACATATGAATTTCTATTTCAGAATTTAGCTTGAGGTATAAGTGAGCAGAGATGTTTCCAAACAAGAAAAAGCTCAATATTTAGCTAACTTACACAGCCTTACTATGATAAAATATATGATTTTATTAAGCTCTAAGAAATATTCATAATGGTTTGTAGAATTTTGCAAGCTCCCAGGAGCCCAGATTTAATACATCAGGGCATCATTACAGTGGATCTATCCCAATTCAATCACATTTATTTTTGGAACACCTTTATTTCAGGAAGAATATTTCCTCTAGCTTTACTTTCTCATCCTACTGCTTTACTCCCAGTAAAGAAGGTCTTCACTGTAAAATTCAGAGAATTTGAAAATCCCTCTGAAGCCACTCTTACTTTAATTGTTCAAGTCTGCCAATCTACCCTCTTCCTTCATGAAACCTAAGGCTGCCATCTGCAACTATTTGAAGATAAAGAGGTCTAGATCCAAGCCTTACAAAAAATTTTCTTCAAGGGAGGCTTAAAATGCATCCTGTGACATGAGAGTCGCATGATACCAGCTGAGAATAAGGCCTTTTGAGGCTGCTGGAGAAAGCGCTCAGTGGAGTGAGAGCAGAGAGGCTGCTCTCATCAGCCACGATTCACACACTTTGAGGAATCATCCCCCTTCCCTCTGTTCATGAGTGATTTGTGCTCAGTGAGCTGACATTTTCTCTTTTTATTCATTTATTTTTATTAAAAATCAATACATGCCTTACTATAAAAATTCTAAATAAAAATACTGCATAAAAAGCCAAATTATTCTTTTACCACGCCCTTATATCCCCAATTTTACAGTCAGTCCCAAGTCGCTCTGTATCCTTACACATATTATTGTCTACATGTGCTAAAAAGAGTATGCTCATGCATTTTTATTATCTACATAATATTTCATCACCTTACATATGATATAATTGTATTTCATGGACATCATTTCATATAAATCATCACGTCCAGGCAGTGTGTTCTTTTCACAGGCTTATGAAGTGAACTAGAAATAGAAAAATGTTTTTGTGTCTTCTTTTTTTCCTGGAGATTTGATCCTCTGCTTAATTCCAAATAAGCAGTTTGCATTCCTCTGTTCTGTAGCTGCAACTAGAGAACAATTTTAATATTAATATTTGCTTCTTGCATTTCTTTACCATGCCCTTCAGTGAAAATTTACCCTACTTTCAGATAAAGAACAGCTGTAGAGTGGTTGTCAGCCACTCAGTATTTCAAAGTAGAAAGATAAAGGCTGATCATCAGAAACCTATAACACAAATAAAAAGCAAGTCTTTGCTGGATGGTTTACTGCAGATCATTTCTGTTTTCTTCTTTTCCTCTATCTTTACCCCTTTCTATCTTTCATGTGTCCTTTACTTCTCCTCTGTTTTGACCTCTCTTTTCCTGGGTGGTTCTCCGCTGCCTGTCTGCATTTCTGTTCTTTGCTCATGCTTTTCAATTCTATCCTGTCTTACTCTCCTACTTAACTATTGATTTTATAAAATTATAGTACTTCTAAAAACATTTTTGTGGTAAAGGCCCAATTGAACATACTGTGGCATAATTACACACAGAGCACTATATAACCATTAAAATTTATAGCATGGAAATAAATTTTTAATATGGAAAAATGTATATGATACATTGTCAATTTTTAAAATCTACAAAACAGTACATATAGCAAAATCCTGTTTTGGAGATAATTCTATTTATAGAGACATACGATTTTTAGATAACAGTTTATGGGGTTTATATTTGGATAGTGATGACGTTATATTATTTTACATTATTTCTTTTCACTTTTTATATTTAAAATTTTTTTCTTATTTAGTATACATGTGAAATAAAATGTTTTTTAAGAAGTAACTTTAAACACATTTGTTGCATTTATTGAATGAAGTCATTTTGTCTTTTCTAAAATTTTGGTAAGAAAAATTATGAAGTTAAAAGTGCATAACAAAGGAAAAAATTAAATTAAAATTAAGATTTGAAGTAAATAAAAGATAAAGTAATTTTTCAACCACTTAAAAGCCTAAGAAACAAGTATGAGACAATTTTTCTATGCAGGGCTAATGAGGGACTTTGAGTTGAGGCAGCTGCCACAACCAAAAAGAGACATATTCTGCTTATTTTCCAGGTTCACATTGCCCCACATGGCCTGAGGTCTACTAGGGCCGACACAGTCAGCCTGGATGGAAGTTAGGGGCAGAGCCCTATAAATGTATTTGTCATTTCAGCACCTTTCTGAAGACAAAACAAAACAAATAAAAAATAAACTTAAAAAAATACATTTCTTTTTACCTGTCTGTGGCCCTTGACTGAATTCCTAGTCCCAAACCTTTCCTCTACTCTGAGATTCTGGGCCCTAAAAACAAAATCTAGCAGGTCTAGGGGAAACCATAGGAGTTAAACATGAAGAGGCTGCCATCTGGTGGCCTCTTAGATCGTGCTTTAATTGTCAGTTTAATTATGCAACACAGCTGGGTCATATTAAACTTGTTTCAAACTGTAGTGCATAGATTATACATACAAATCCTATTCATGCATTCGAGAAGAATTGGGTTCTTATATGGTCATTTTTTATTACTTTTTATGAAGAAAGGGTCATTTGAATTAGGGTGTGTGGCCCATTTCTGGCAGCTTTGCCATTAACATGACTCTGAATGACTTACTGTCTTCAGTCTTTGGAGACTCTTAGAAATTCACAGTGCACCTTACTGTGTGTGTTTGCTGCACACTGACGACGCTTTCCAGACCTGGGTAGAGGCAGCCACACAGAAGGTCTCTGTGTATTAAGCCAACAGAGACTATATTATAAAGAGGTCTTAGAATTCCATCATATGTAAAAAATTGTATCTGGAGGCTTTATTCCAACACACAAACACACACAATATTCATCTATTCATTTGCTTTTCCAATATTTGAGGAAAAGGCATGGTGAGCTTCAAATCGCCTTTTGTCATTTTATCTGATGGCAGATGGCTCCTCGGTCAAATAATCAATGTTGAAATTACTGAAACATTGAAATTACTGAAAAAAACTTCAAATCTCTTCCAATATAGGCTCCTCAGACATAGAAAGTACTATATGACCAACTGTCAACCAGTTCCTGAGGGCTGCAGTTTTTGAAAACAAAAAATTCAAAGGAGTGAGTTTCTCTAACTTTCAATGCAACTGTGGCTGGCTCATCCTCTCCTCCTTCAAAATCAATTCTGAGAATTCGTGTTCTTATTGACTCATCATACTCAGACATCATACTAAGTTCTCCCTCTAAATATCCCCTGATATCTTGCCTCTTCAGTCATCTTTCTTTTATTTTCATTATTTTCTTCAGCTACTTCCTCCTAGTATATAAAGTGGTAAAAACTCCATTATCCCTAAAATACAACAAGAGCAAAAACTAGTTTTGCTCCATCCGATATTTTTCTTAAGCCACCATTCCTCCAAGTTTTTCTTCTTTCCCTTATAAGCCTCTCAAGGGTATAATTTACTTTTCTGTCTTTCTGTGATTTTGAGGATGTGACTTAGACATGGAACTCTATTGGATACATAGATTAAGATGTCCTCAATAGTGACACCGTATCTTAATTAATCAGAATAAAAAGGTCATCCAGAAAACAAATATGGTTTGACAACAAAAGAGGGCCGAGGGTTAGAGGTTAAGAAACGCCTACCTGTAAAAGGCAGACAAAGAAAGCAGGGTCAGCATAGCAGCCCAGGTGGAACTTTCGGACATAGCCCTGTAAATACACTTGTGTTTTTGACGTCTTCCTGAGGACAAAACAAAAGAAAGGAAATAAAAATAAAATAGAAAGTAGTTGATGAAGAGGGGCCGAATGATGAAAGAACAAAGTGGATACAGACAGTACCAACAATGGTAGTAGAAGTGAGAGGTGAAGCCGGCAGGGGTTCTGGGTCATGTGGGGACTTGGAGAAATTTTCTGTCTAGCTAAGGGCTTGTAAACGCACCAATCAGCACTCTGTGTCTAGCTAATTGGTTGGGGACTTGGAAAACTATTCTGTCTGGCTAAAGGATTGTAAATGCACTAATCAGCAACCGGTGTCTAGCTAAATGTTTGCAAATGCACTAATCAACACTGTGTAAAAATGGACCAATCAGCAGGATGTGGGCGGGGCCAAATAAGGGAATAAAAGCTGGCCACCCCAGCCAGCGGCAGCAACTCGCTGCAGTCCCCTTGTATGCTGTGGAAGATTTGTTCTTTTGCTCTTTGCAATAAATCTTGCTGCTGCTCACTCTTTGGGTCCACACTGCCTTTATGAGCTGTAACACTCACTGCAAAAGTCTGCAACTTCACTCCTGAAGCCAGTGAGACCACGAATCCACCAGGAGGAATGAACAATTCCGGACGCACCACCTTTATGAGCTGTAACACCCACCGCAAAGGTCTGCAGATTCACTCCTGAAGCCAGTGAGACCAGGAACCCACCAGAAGGAAGAAACTCTGGACACATCTGAACATCTGAAGGAACAAACTCCGGAAACACCATAACTTGGTTATGTCTATTTTTAAAAAGGATGAAGTTGGTATATGGGATAATTACTCAGGATTTCAGAATCTTCACATTGACTGTCTATGTATTATATTCTACCTTGTTCTAGAAAGAATTTCAGAAGGCTTATTAAGCGACTTGTACAGCACAATAAAATATCATAAAGTAGCCTAGGTTAAATGTGGACAAGGAAATAAAAACTGTAAAAGAGTGGATCTGAGATAGAAACATAAATAAGGCTAATTCTTCAAACTATAATGAGCAACACCTTTAATATGGGTGTGAGCCAGAAATTTTAGTCTAAACTTTCTGGCAGTGATGTCAAAAGTGAACAACCTGGCAATTAAACCAGAGCATCATGCAATAAAACCAGATGGGTTACTAAACTTATAAATAATCTTGGATTACTTGAGAGGGTAACCTCTTATTTGTATGTGTTTCAGGTGAAAATTATTTTTCTCTGCAACAAGATTATCTCTCTCTTTCTTGACACCCTCCACCCCCACCCCATTATACACAGATGCACACACAGAAAAAAGTACCAAATCTGATAGTAATTGGAGAATAGGTAATATCCGCATTTTCCCATATCAGCTAGTTTTGGTGGATAATTTAACATTCCTTCCTTTGCCAAAAATAATTCCAGACAATATTCCCTTGATATACAAATATACGATTGATTATTTTGCACTTTTTTTGTGATAGGCTTGATAAAATTACAATTTATAGATAGGGTGATTAGGAGAAGAGAAGTGAGAGAGAAGGAAAAATGAAATATTCTTTTAGATTTTTACTATGATATGAAAACCTATGAGCCAGTGTTTGACCTTGATTGTAAGAGAGCTACACCATGATGCTTAACTGAATCTGTTACCAAAAGTTACCTAAATGTGTCATACAGATGATATTGTGTGTCTAAGGAAATATTAGAAAACTCATGCAAGTCAAATGTGTAGGAGATCAAGTACTAACTGAAATAACATATAGACATAAGAACACAGTGTCATTTGCAGTAAAGTATAATGAGCTGCTAAATTAGGTACTGTGGTCTTAAAAGAGCAAAGTATTTTTGGACAAATCCAAGCCAAAGTAAGTTCTCCAAATGAGAAAGGCTCATTAAAGTAAGATGTTTGGGCTCCACATTTCTGTCATAATGATAATCAGGTACTCCATAACAAGGCGTTGGTGGATTGCTGCTTTTACAGGCAAAGCCACTACAAAGTCTTGGCAAGTTTCGTTTTTGTTACATCCCAGCCATCAATCCCAACGGACTCTGTACAGCTTCTAAAATAGAAAGAACATTTCATTTAGCAAGGGAGAATTTTATGGGGCTTATTAAATAATACCCTTGTGAACAAAAAGAGATAGAGAAATGACCTTAATTACAGTTTGAAATTGAATGGAGAAACACACACACATATTGGACAACATAAAAACACATTTGTTATATGACAATTGGAAGAAAGCTTGAGTCCAGGAAAAGAATAAGTCCTAGTAGAAAGGTCATGAGCTTTGGAATTATATAAATCTGGATTTGTGTTAAGTGTATGATCTTGGGAAAGTAGAACAACTTTCTCGGTCTCAATTTTCTCACCTGTAAAATAGGAATAGTGATACCTATTTTTCAGAGTGGATAGAAAAAATAAGGAGATACATTGATTAACATACCTTGCACATAGCCAAGGCATACAGAAGAGTCAACACATGATGACCACTTTTTAAGGTATTTTTTGACATTCTGCATAAAGGTATAGCCCTTAGTTTTAGAAATACAGAGTCTAATAGGAAGATGTGCAACACACAGTGACACATTTTTGACTGAAGCTCTAGAGTCTGAGATGAAAATAAAGGGTGAATGAATTTAAACAGTTGTAACAATAGCAATAATAGATAGTATTCGTTGAGTACTTATTATATACCCAGTCACAATGCTAAAAGCTTTAATGCACTATTTAATTTTATTCTGTGAATATCTTGTTTTACATGGAGAATCTCAGAAAAGCTAAAAAATTAGATAAGTAGAAAGTGAATTCCATTCCTCAGAGGGAAATTATATAAGGTCACTTAAGAAGCTTTCAACTTCAAGTAACAGAAAGCTAAACTCAAATTCTGTAGTTTATTGATTCACATAATTAAAATGTCCAAAACTAGGGTAGCTCTAGTTGATATTTGGCCCTGAAATTTATTATTTTAAGAACCAATTATCATTTAGTTCCTGCTCTGTCTTCCAAAGATTTGCTGATTGAACAATTTAAATTGTGTGCTTATCCATTATCAACTATTTGGGCTTAAGGAATATGATGTGCGAACTCCTTTAAAGCTGACTTAATGTATGCCCTTCTGAACCAGTCACTATAGCCAGAAAGGAGGATGAAATTATGCTTATCGGTGAAGGCCTACACGGGCCTCTTCTTGCTCGGGAGATACGGATATCAATCCTATTCAAACTTTAGGATTGTGAAAAGTGGAGTTCTTTTGGGAAGGGAAAGGAAGAGTAGAAGTATTCACTCAACAGAGTAACCGTGAAAGAGGATTAAAAGTGAAATTCTGGGAAGGCACCATGCTTAGAAAACAGACTAAAAAAGTGACTTTGCAAGAGAATGAGAGTGTTTGAACATGTAAGAGGAAAACAAGAATATTACTCTCATTTGATCATAAAGCCTCACTTAACATTTTGCAATAATCTTCTCTTTCTCTTGAAATATTCTAAAATTCCTTTTTGCTTTTTAAAGAGAAGATATGGAGAGTCCAATCTCAGGCATATTGTATGGTGTTTGTTGTGGAGGGTCCTCTGACTTCCAACATTACAAGGTCTCTGTGATGCCTTTGAACTGGGCATAATCCCCACAGCCACTCCCAAGGTATTAGAAGACCAAAACATTCATCCCATAGCTGCACTTCTTAAGCACACAGCATCCTCTCAAATATTAAAGAGGAAGGACATGCTCAAACTATTTTCTACTAGATGAGATTACTCATTGAAACTAAACATACAGCATTGCTTTATGGAAACAACATAAATTGAAAGGGTCCTACAGATCTGAATTGGAATCTGACTTCTAATGCTAGTTGCATGACCTTAACCAAGCTACCTCATCCTTTTGAAGCTGAGTTTCCTGACAATAAAATGGGAAAATTAACGCTATCTTGAAAAGTGTTTATAACATCGAATAAAACAATGTGTACCTATTAGTTAGCATGATGCATCATAATTGTTCAATAAATGGCATCTATTATATGTTTTAAAGTTTCACATGTGTGTAATGTATAAATTCCTGTTATTATCTCACCTCCCTTCAAAAAGAAAAGGGAGTATAAATAATAGTGTTCACTCATATAAGAAGTGAAGTCAAGTTTTCTAGGTATGAATTTCAAAGTCACTTTTTAATAATTGTGTGTTCTTGGACAACTTATTATCTCTGTACCCAGATTCCCAATCTGTAAGCTAAAAATAATAATAGTACTTTCTCGAAGTGTTGTTAGGAAAATTAAAATACATGATAGATGTGAAGTTCTTAGACCTGCCCCTGATGCTCATGAGGAAAGCAGTAAACATTAGCTTGAATTGCCATTATATAGGATGATGATGAGAGGACTTATAACTTTAATAGAGATATCTCAGGGATGCTGCACTCCCCAGGGCACTTTTTAATAACCTGACCTCATTTCATGAGAGTACTCTTCTCCTTTGTTATCTTTAGGCACACAATCTGGTCAAAGATATATGAACTCCTGGTGAACCCATACTCACCTTCGTGCCCAGCCTTTGATGTACAACGTGGTCAGAATTGCAGCAACCACTTCACAGGCCTGTTGTGAAAAATAAATGACATGACATTTTCTAACCATCCAGATCTAGATAAGATTACATGGGAGCTCCATCATATACTACCTAGAATTTCAAATCCTTCCTCAGGTGAAACTGAATTTTACACTCTCATGTTTAATTCTGGTCATGAGATTTTGCTTTTTCTGATTTTTTTCAGGATTATGAAGACTTCCCTTCCCACACGCTTCTGAATTCTGTAATGGTTTTATCAGAAAATAGGGCCCCGTCCTTGAATATCAGAAAAGAGGAAGGGAGAGAATGAAGGATGAGAGGTCATTGAAAGAGAGATTAAGTAAACACAAAACATTTAAGTGTGTAGTAAGGATCACTGAATATTTGGAAGAATAAAAGGTGTGTTACATGTCAATACTTTAAAGAAATCTCTAACTAAACATTAGATATTCCCACTTAAAATTCCCATATTAAGGGATTTTTTTCCATTCATTGTTTCACCCTTCGAAGTATACTAGCATTTACTCTTATAGTTTCACCTTCTCTGAAATGGCTTACTTATCAAAGGAGTTGGAACAACACTTAGCACAGTGAAGGCAAATAACAGTTGCTCAATAGATACAGCATTTAATATTAATGGAAATAGTAATAATCATTATTATGACCTTACCAAGGAAAAGGGCACTGGTCATGGGAGGAAGATATGGTTGCAAAGTGTCATGCTATTTATTTCTTAGATAATAATTTGGGGCAAGTTACTTAACCTTCTTACTCTCATGTTCTGCGTCTGTAAAATGAAGTATACAATTTTATCTACCTCAAAAGGTGGTTGTATGTATTGCATGAAAGAATATGCAATTTGCATAGCACTGTGCCTGGAATACACTTTACATTTAATGTTTATTAATTATGACTACTATTATTTGTATTTATAAAGTAAATGCTAATTCAGTCAAC
Organism: Mandrillus leucophaeus; assembly: GCF_000951045.1. Classification (NCBI taxonomy): domain Eukaryota; kingdom Metazoa; phylum Chordata; class Mammalia; order Primates; family Cercopithecidae; genus Mandrillus; species Mandrillus leucophaeus. The sequence continues at coordinate 635,553 of NW_012107587.1, read as the reverse complement.
ACATTTTGAAACCCCCAAACACAATTAGTTGTACCCATGGCTTTCTTTCCCAAGCTACTTCTGAATGCCTGGTACAATGGTTTGTAAAGAAATGTTATTTTCACTGATTAACCTATTGGGATATAGGAAAACATATTAGGGCATTGATCTCTCCATCTATACATAAGTATCCTAATTTTTATAATATTTAAATATAATACAAAATATATAATACATATATTTAATGTCTATATAGCATATATCTAATATCATAATATATATTATATCATCCTCTAAATGTTTATATTTGAATATGCTTTATAATTTGCATATTAGTATATATATTATATTATATATACTATAGTATATATAATATAAGATATATTAGTATAATATATAAATATTATATATATTAGTATATATAGTAAATAATTTATAAGTCAACTATATATATTAGAAGTATGATAAAAAATTTATATATATATTAAAAGTATGATAAAAAATTTTTACCATGGAGTATGAAATTTAAAAACATTTTTTGAAAACCAATTTATAACTTTCTTGGACACAATGATATATTTAATTTCCTACAAGATATCAATTTTCCAGGATCTAACCAAACTCTTAGGAACAACATCAGTTGATGTTGGTATAGGAGAGTCATAGCATAAGCCATTAATTAAGAAAAATAGGTATCTAAGTCTAACATAGACGGCTTGTATAATAATTATTATTACTATAACTAACATTTGTTAAGTACTTATCATGTATCAGACATTGGGCTAAGCAGTTTTCATGTATTATCTTATGTAAACCTCATAAATATTGGCTGTGGTTACTACCGTTGCTGTTTTACATACGAGGAAAGCCCCAAAGAGGCTGAGTAACTTGCCCAAAGCGGCGAAATCTGAGTTAGAAGTCACGTGGTCTGACTACTCCATACATATCAGCATAACAAGATGTGGTTTTGTTACTTTTCTGTTATATTTGACTGAATCCAATATTTAAAACCTGCTAATGGACCCGATCTCATTTGAACCTCACAGCAAATCTTTAAATTGTAATTAGCTATTTCTATGAATGGTCCATATCATAGAGGTTGATGAGCCAAAATCTGGCCCATTAGATCACTGTACTGCAGGTTCCTTATATAATACTTTTTCTTGTATATAGCCATTGCTCTTAGTTAAAGCCTGAATTCTGGTGAGTAGAAATATCAGAAAATTGTATGTTCATCTAATGCTTACATTTTGATTCTCAAGTGTAAACATGAACATATTAGTCTTATCTTTTGTTTCTGATCAATTTTTCAATGTAATCTAAAATCTATGAGTTGTATAACTTCGAATTATTTGTGAAATGCAAATTCCCTTTTCTGTGTTAATAAACATTAAAGGTCTTTCATCAGGTTATAACCTGTTGGATAAAGAAGCAACTAATAACGAACTCCTTTTTGTAAAGTGTGATCAGGGGATGGATTTTCTTTACTTCTTTGATGACTAATATCCTCATTCATTCTTCAGCTTCAGCAAAAACATAAGCCTGTTCATAATAGTCACATGCACTGCAAAAAGAGGTCATCATCTTCTAAATAAATGTGTGATGGTGGATATAAACATACGTATATACATTCCCAAAATTTCACAGAAAATATTTGAAGTTACATGGAAGTAGAAAAGGGAAGAATGGTTTCTTGTGCTTTCTGCAGTTTCTGAGAGAGATCTAGAGAGACAGATTTGTAAATCTTTTTTGAAAAGTCCCTAGTCCAACAATTCATGAGCCGCAGAAATAAAGTAGAGACAAAGGCAATTGCCTGGTTCACTGAGTTCTTATAACTCCCTCACCCAAAATAACAACATGATGAAAAGAACTTGTTTTTGGTCTAAATGATCAGGAAAATTGCATGAGTAGTCCACTTCACATTGCAGATTTTAAGATTATACTAAAGTTCATATATATGTATATAAATATATTTATATATGTATACATTTATATATATACACACATATATATATTTCTTATATAGCATACATCTTGCCTATCTAGTACCTAGAGCAGAAGATGACAACCTTTTCTGTAAAGAAACAGACACTGAATATTTTGGGTTTTGTGGGCCAAAGAGTCTCTGTTGCCATTGTAGCAGGAAAGCAACTAGACACAATAGTAACTAATTAGGCATGGCTGTGTTCTAATAAATCCTTATTTATACAAACAGCAAAGTCCTCTGAGGATCACAGTTTGCTGTTTCCTAATATAGAGCTACAGCTTCCAAAAAACCTTCACCATCAATAAATCTAAACATAGAAGCTACATATACATGGAATATGCACATATGCATGTGTGTGTGTGTATAATAATATCTTTAATGATGGAAGTCCTATTCAAGCCTCATTTAATAAACTGAAATCCTTCTAAATTCTCATTTTTAAATTAATTCTATCATTTAAGTATCATACCAACTTCATGAGGCAGAAAGTGTACAGACATTATTATTTATTCACTTTCATTTTGTAGAAGATGAAGCCAAGACACTAGCTCATTAGTGAAACTTGAACCAGTTCTTCCAAACTCCAACCATGGGTTTTTTCTTTTACTGGGTGACTTTAAAATGTAGCTATTATAGCAAATGTTGACTCTTCCTTAAATAAATTTATGCCTAGATTTTACAGTGCTATCTTGTAGACAAGTGTGGATATCAGGTACATCTAAATCCGAAATCAGAGTAGCATATAGTTAAATTTTATATTAGTGCATACATCCTAAAATACGACATTCAAAGGTTTTGTTTGCAGCAGTATCAATCTGAATTTTATGACATCTGTATCTCAAAGATCAAACACTCTTGCTCCCATACCAAACGAGGACTGGGACTGTAATAGAATTAACTCAAAGCTTTCTCTACATTTTTTAGTAATCAAGGGAGGTCAAAGGGAGGCACAGAACGGAATTAGGCAGAAACTATACAGAGCTGATTTACTCTGAAAACAAAAATGGAAGAACTTTTATTTGATTAAATGGTTGATGTATTTTTCTCCTGAGGAGAAAAAAAGCGAGAGAAGAATAAAGCAAAGAAAGGGGAGAGGATGACTAACCAAAATAGCAAAATATAAACAAACAAAATAAAATAAATAGGAAGAATGGGGATGGCTAGTGTTTAGTTTTAAACCGTTTGCTTTGCAGTGATGGAAACAGCCCCAATGTAAAGTCTGTTCCACATTAAAAGCCCAAGTGCAATTTCTTACATGTGTAAATCAAAAAAAGAAGGCAGTGTTTTTTTTTTTTTTTTTTTTTTTCAGGTTGGGGGGATGGTGGTGTACTGTCTGAAATTCTTTGGCTGGGAAAGACAAATTCGCTCTTGGATTAAATGCCCATTTTTCTCAGAATGAATCACTAGGCTAAGTTGGAAGTGGCCCAAAATAATCAATTGACCATCAAGTGCCTTAGTGACCTACTTACATTGGAGGCCTCCCTGAGCGAGGTGGCATTGCAACCATTGTCTATTTTCATTCATTCATTCTATTTCA
>NW_012107587.1:625840-626755 GCF_000951045.1 Mandrillus leucophaeus | reverse complement strand
GGAGTCCCTGAGCCAATTATCCCTTTCTCTGCTGCTGCCACCTACTATGGTAACCAAAGCACTTCAACCCCACTCAACACGGGTCATTGCTTTTCAGTTCTCTGGGAACCATTCTGATAGTGAATTTGTGGGATTCTCTGTTGTCCTTGCCAGCATGTTAAATATCATATCCTAAAAGGATGTTCCCAGATCAGCAAACTCTTCTTTCTCTAGTTTTACATTCTGGCTGAAGGTACTGATGACCATGGAAAAGATAGGCCCTTGAGAATATGCAAAATTGTGGTGATATCTCTCGATATACATAAGCAGCTTAATAAAGAAAATTAAGACTCCATTTTCAAGAAGCAAGAAGGTCCTAGGTGATGCCTGGGTCTATTGTGCAGTGTTTAGCTTTTTGGCTGGCACATAGAGAGTAGGCCATCCAAAAACATGCATTTCTTTTCTTTTCTCTTCTCTTCTGTTGGTTCTCTCTTATGGTCTGGCCTTTGAAAGAAAATTGCATGGTGAGCCTTCAGTTGCCTAGGAAGATGAAATGTGAAACAACTTATAGAAAGGTGTCATTCAAGACAGTTCAGATCCTAAAAATCATTGAGAATTTTTTTTCAGCTTAGAGATTAAAGGGTACATGTGCAGGTTTGTTACATGGATAAACTGCAGGATGTTGAGGCTTGGGATCCCAACAGTCTTGTCATCCAGGCAGTAAGCCTAATACCCAGGAGTGGTTGCTCAGGCCACACCCCCTCCCTCCCTCTTCCATCTAGTTGTGTGCAGTGTGTACTGTTCCCATTTTTATGTTCATGTGTATCCATTGTTTAGCTCCCACTTATAAGTAAGAACATGTGGTATTTGGTTTTCTGTTCTTGCATTAGGTCATTTAGGATAATGGCCTTCAACTCCATCCATGTAGCTGCAAAA
>NW_012107587.1:620167-622760 GCF_000951045.1 Mandrillus leucophaeus | reverse complement strand
TGGCAACCATTGTCTATTTTCATTCATTCATTCTATTTCATCAAGTGCCATACTGATCTACTTATATCTGGAGGCCTCCCTGAGCGAGGTGGCATTACAACCATTGTCTATTTTCATTCATTCATTCTATTTCATCAAGTGCCTTACTGACCTACTTACATTGGAGGCCTCCCTGAGTGAGGCGGCATTGCAACCGTTGTCTATTTTCATCTTTCATTTACATACTAAGCTGATCTGTCCTTAAATCAAGTTTTGTCCTGCTTATGCTCAATCCAGAATGAAAAAATGTCCATTTTATAATGTATTTCTCCTGAAACTACTGCCTGGCTGTAAGACTTGGTGGGTCCAAACATGACCCAGTTTATAATGGGGAGTTCTAGACATATGGTCACTTGGTCTCAGTGGCCAAGCTTTCATCTCTACCAGAGTCCAGAATCCAAAAGTCTACCCATTGAATTTCTCACTAGGGCCTGGCATAAATTCCTCAATGCATCTTTCTTCACCAGTTACATCTCCGTCACTAAAGATTTTTTGAGATCATGTGGCCAAAGTGGCAGTCCTGCTTGTACTGAAGCTTAGATCTGCTGCAGAATGTTGTCTATCTCTGGTCCACCACAGAAGCTGACATTTTTTTCATGATGTCCAATATGTGGACCAGAAAAGTATTCCTAGGTGTGAAATGGGTTGCCTCCAGGAAAAAAACAAAAACAAAAATAACTTCCAAGAATATATAACCCACACAATTTAGTCTCCGCTTTAAAAGAATAAACTGACATATCCCTGACTTCTCATCCCTTTAAACATTTTGCTAAAGTGGTGGATCTCTACATATTAATATGGGTATCTTGCCTCCACAGCACTGGTGCCTCAGCACGGGCTTTTGCATGCTAGCTGCTCTGGCTTATTCTGGCCAATCAGTGTATGTCAGTGATATACTAGATTAATGTGATATTCTGCAAGACGTTGGAATAGCCCAGATCTCCTCACCCTGTTATGATAGAGAGATGGAGAGTTAACATAACCCTGGGGTAAAACTGTGAATATAGTGTCAATTTTTGTAAATGTCAACTGTTTCTGGTCCTCTATCGTGATGGGATAGGAAGGAATACATTCACCAAATTAATGGTCACATAACATGTACCCAAAGCCATATTATGTCAATCGACTGTAGAGAAAATATCTTATTTGGCATGATACCTGTGATTGATGCCACTCCTTGAGTGAGCTTGTGGCATCTTATATCAGTTTTTACAGGAGTCCAGACAAGCAAATAAAATAGATGTATGATAGGGACTTTTACCCATGCTCTTTTTAAATCTCTTAATGTTTTATTCTCTGTATAATTTCCTCTAAGATGTGGTGTTTTTGATTTACTACCTTGGCCAGGGGTGGGAGGCAGTTTCAGAGGTTTCCCCTTGGCTTTCCTCACTATATGAGCAATTACATGATAGGTAAAAGACTTGGTGTGGGGGTTACTCCAACTGTCAAAAATACCAATCACAAGCATACCTTCGTGGACTGAGAAAGTGATCACTAGTGAATTCACGTACCCACTGGATCCACTGTAATTTAAACTTTGAGGATGGTGTTGTTGCTTCAGATCTCCAGGTATCAATCACCTTAGGGATACTGTGTTCTACTTACCATCTCTCCAATTCTCAGTAGCTCAAGCACCCTTGACAGCCACCCTGATCTTGCCATTTGTTATGAGAGCTGGTGACAACCTGGTTTCTGGCAGTAAATCATTGCCACTGAGATTCATTGCTTTATGGCCTCTTCATTCTCACCGCTATTAATGAGGCAAGTTCTGTGGCAGCCTCTCCAACCAGCTGATCTCAGAGATGTTGATACCTCTCTCTCCAGCAATTCCTGGTAGTTTTGGTGAATAATATACACTCCAGATCTGTTGGTAAAACCCAGTCCTGTGCTAATCACATACCTGTCTAGCTTGCTCACTTACCTGAGCCTATTTTTTTCTTAATAAAATTTTAAAATTTAGAATAGTTTTATATACACAGAAAAGGTACAGTCCTTGTGAGGATTCCCATATGTCCCCCAGGCAATTTCCTCTACTGTTATTATATTATAATAATATAATTGTTACAATGAGTGAACCAATATTTATATGCTCTTATCAACTGAAGTTCCTGCTTTTTTTGAATTTCTTTAGTTTTTATCTAATGTAATTTTCTGTTTTTGGATCTCATCCAGGCTACCACATTACATTTAGTTATTATAACTCTTTAGACTCGTCTGGGTGGTAACAGTTTTTTAGACCTTCCTTGTTTCTAATAATCCTGACAGCTTTGAGGAATACTGATCAGGAATTTTGTACAATGTCTTTTAATGTCCATCAGTCTGTCATTTGTATCATGGTTAAACCGGAGTCCCTGAGCCAATTATCCCTTTCTCTGCTGCTGCCACCTACTATGGTAACCAAAGCACTTCAACCCCACTCAACACGGGTCATTGCTTTTCAGCTCTCTAGGAACCATTCTGATAGTGAATTTGTGTGATTTGTGTGCCAGCATGTTAAATATCATATTCTAAAAGGAGGTTCCCAGATCAGCAAACTCTTCTTTCTCTAGTTTTA
>NW_012107587.1:617102-619457 GCF_000951045.1 Mandrillus leucophaeus | reverse complement strand
CTTTTTTATGGTTGCATAGTATTCCTTGGTGTACATGTACATTTTCTTTATCCAATCCACTGCTGATGGACACTTAGGTTGATTCCATGTGTTTCCGAATAGCACTGCAATGAACATACTGGTAGACGTGTCTTTCTGGTAGATGTGTCTTTCTGATAGAATGAATTGTTTTCCTTTGGACATATACCCAGTAGTAGGATTGCTGGGTCAAATGGAGTTACATTTTAAGTTCTTTGAAAATCTCCAAATTGCCTTCCACAGTGGCTGAACTAGTTTGCATTCCCACCAACAGTGTATACACATTTATTTTACTTCACAGCCTTGCCCACATCAGTTGTTTTTTGATTTTTAAATAATCATCATTCTCACTAATGTGAGATGATATCTCATTGTGGTTTTGATTTGCATTTCTTTCTTTCTTCTATGATTAGTGATGTTGAGCGTTTTTTCATATGTATTTTGGCCACTGATATGTCTTCTTTGAGAAGTATCTGTTCATGTCCTTTGCTCATTTTTTAATTGAATTTTTTGTTTCTCGCTTGTTGATTTGTTTATGTTCCTCATAGATTCTGGATATTAGCCTTTTGTCAGATGTAGAGTCTGAGAATATTCTCTCCCATTCTGTAGGCTGTCTGTTTAGTCTGTTAGTAATTTATTTTGCTGTGCAGAAGCTCTTTAGTTTAACGAGGTCCTACTTATCCATTTTTGTTTTCATTGCAGTTGCTTTTGAGGGACTTAGCCATAAATTTATTGCCAAAACCATGTCGAGAAGGCTATTTCTTAGGTTTTCTTCTAGGATTTTTATAGTTTGAGGTATTATGTGGTTTTAATTTTTCTTTCTTCTAAGTTAAAGGGGTACAAGTGCAGGTTTGTTGCATGGGTAAATTGCATGTTACGGGGGTTTGGTATACAGATAATTTTGTCACCCAGGTAATCAGCATAATACCTGATGGGTAGTTTTTCAATCCTTGTCCTCATCGCCCCCCCACCCTCAAGTAGGCCCAGTGCCTATAGCTCCCTTCTTTGTATCCATGTATACTCAAACTTTAGCTCTAGCATGTAAGTAAGAACAAGTGGTATTTGCTTTTCTATTCCTGCATTAATTTGCCTAGGATAATGGCCTCCAGCTCAATCCATGTTGCTATCAATGACATTATTTCATTTTTTTTTTATAGCTGTGTACTTTTCCATGGTATATATGTATGAGGTCTTATATTTAAATCTTTATCTTGAGTTACTTTTCATATATGCTAAGAGATAGGGGTTCAGTTTCATCCTTCTGCATATGACTAGCCAGTTATCCCTGGACCATTTGTTGAATAGGGTGTCCTCCCTTCATTGCTTATTTGTGCTGATTTTGTCAAAGATCAGATAGTTGTAGGTGTGTGGGGTTATTTCTGTATTCTCTATTGTGTTCCACTGGTCTTTGTGTCTTTTTTTTCCCAGTACTATTCTGTTTTAATTATTGTAGCCTTGTAGCATAGAATTTTTTGCTTAGGATTTCTTTGGCTATTTGGGCTCTTTTTTGATTCTAAACAAATTTTAGAATAGGTTTTTCTAATTTTGTGAAAACTAAAATTGGTATTTTGATAGGGATGGCATTGAATCTGTAAATTGCTTTGGGCAGTGTGGCCATTTTAACTATATTGATTCTTCTAATCCATGAGCATGGAGTATTTTTTCATTTATTTGTGTTGCTCTGATTTATTCTGGTAGTTGTCTTTGTAGAGCTCTTTCACCTCCTTCATTAGATGAATTCCTGGGTATTTAATTTTCTTTGTGGCTATCGTAAATGGGATTGTGTTCTTCATTTAGTTCTCAGCTAAAATGTTAATGGTGTATAAAAATGCTATTGATTTTTGTACATTAATTTTGTAGCCTGAAACTTTACTGCATTTGTTTATCAGCCCCAGACGTCTTTTGGTGGAGTTGCTAGCATTTTCCATGTATAGAATCATATCCTTAGGAAACAGAAATAGTTTGACTCCTTCTTTTCCTATTGTGATGCCTTTTATTTCTTTCTCTTGTCTAATTGCTCTGGTTAGGACTTCCAGTACTATGTTGAATAGGAATGATGAGAGTGGGCATCCTTATCTTGTTGCAGTTCTTAAGGGGAATGGTTCTAGTTTTTGCACATTCAGTGTAATGTTGGCTGTGGGTTTGTCATAGATGCTTCTTATTATTTTGAGGTATGTTCCTTCAATGTCTAATCTGTTAAGAGTGTTATCGGCCGGGTGTGGGGGCTCACGCCTGTAATCCCAGCACTTTGGGAGGCAGAGGTGGGCAGATAACGAGGTCAGGAGATCAAGACCATCCTGGCTAACATGGTGAAACACCATCTCTAATAAAAGTACA
>NW_012107587.1:611753-612462 GCF_000951045.1 Mandrillus leucophaeus | reverse complement strand
AGTCCCTGAGCCAATTATCCCTTTCTCTGCTGCTGCCACCTACTATGGTAACCAAAGCACTTCAACCCCACTCAACACGGGTCATTGCTTTTCAGCTCTCTAGGAACCATTCTGATAGTGAATTTGTGTGATTTGTGTGCCAGCATGTTAAATATCATATTCTAAAAGGAGGTTCCCAGATCAGCAAACTCTTCTTTCTCTAGTTTTACACTCTGGCTGAAGGTACTGATGACCATGGAAAAGACAGGCCCTTGAGAATATGCAAAATTGTGGTGATATCTCTCGATATACATAAGCAGCTTAATAAATAAAATTAAGACTCCATTTTCAAGAAGCAAGAAGGTCTTAGGTGATGTCTGGGTCTATTGTGCAGTGTTTAGCTTTTTGGTTGGCACGTAGAGAATAGGAGATCCAAAAACATGCATTTCTTTTATTTTCTTCTTTTTTCTCTTCTGTTGGTTCTCTCTCATGGTCTGGCCTTTGAAAGAAAATTGCACTGTATGCTTCCTGGGTGAGCCTTCAGTTGCCTAGGAAGACGAAATGTGAAACAACTTATAGAAAGGTGTCATTCAAGACAGTTCAGATCCTAAAAATCGTTGAGAATTTTTTTTCATCTTAGAGATTAAAGGGTACATGTGCAGGTTTGTTACATGGATAAACTGCAGGATGTTCAGGCTTGGGATCCCAACAGTCTTGTCATCCAGGCAGT
>NW_012107587.1:598101-608813 GCF_000951045.1 Mandrillus leucophaeus | reverse complement strand
TTTTTTTTTATAGCTGTGTACTTTTCCATGGTATATATGTATGAGGTCTTATATTTAAATCTTTATCTTGAGTTACTTTTCATATATGCTAAGAGATAGGGGTTCAGTTTCATCCTTCTGCATATGACTAGCCAGTTATCCCTGGACCATTTGTTGAATAGGGTGTCCTCCCTTCATTGCTTATTTGTGCTGATTTTGTCAAAGATCAGATAGTTGTAGGTGTGTGGGGTTATTTCTGTATTCTCTATTGTGTTCCACTGGTCTTTGTGTCTTTTTTTTCCCAGTACTATTCTGTTTTAATTATTGTAGCCTTGTAGCATAGAATTTTTTGCTTAGGATTTCTTTGGCTATTTGGGCTCTTTTTTGATTCTAAACAAATTTTAGAATAGGTTTTTCTAATTTTGTGAAAACTAAAATTGGTATTTTGATAGGGATGGCATTGAATCTGTAAATTGCTTTGGGCAGTGTGGCCATTTTAACTATATTGATTCTTCTAATCCATGAGCATGGAGTATTTTTTCATTTATTTGTGTTGCTCTGATTTATTCTGGTAGTTGTCTTTGTAGAGCTCTTTCACCTCCTTCATTAGATGAATTCCTGGGTATTTAATTTTCTTTGTGGCTATCGTAAATGGGATTGTGTTCTTCATTTAGTTCTCAGCTAAAATGTTAATGGTGTATAAAAATGCTATTGATTTTTGTACATTAATTTTGTAGCCTGAAACTTTACTGCATTTGTTTATCAGCCCCAGACGTCTTTTGGTGGAGTTGCTAGCATTTTCCATGTATAGAATCATATCCTTAGGAAACAGAAATAGTTTGACTCCTTCTTTTCCTATTGTGATGCCTTTTATTTCTTTCTCTTGTCTAATTGCTCTGGTTAGGACTTCCAGTACTATGTTGAATAGGAATGATGAGAGTGGGCATCCTTATCTTGTTGCAGTTCTTAAGGGGAATGGTTCTAGTTTTTGCACATTCAGTGTAATGTTGGCTGTGGGTTTGTCATAGATGCTTCTTATTATTTTGAGGTATGTTCCTTCAATGTCTAATCTGTTAAGAGTGTTATCGGCCGGGTGTGGGGGCTCACGCCTGTAATCCCAGCACTTTGGGAGGCAGAGGTGGGCAGATAACGAGGTCAGGAGATCAAGACCATCCTGGCTAACATGGTGAAACACCATCTCTAATAAAAGTACAAAAAAAAAAAATTAGCTGGACGTGGTGACGGGCGCCTGTAGTCCCAGCTACTCTGGAGGTTGAGGCAGGAGAATGGCATGAACCTGGGAGGCAGAGCTTGCAGTGAGCCAAGATAGCGCCACTGCACTCCAGCCTGGGTGACAGAGTGAGACTCTGTCTCAAAAAAAGAAAAAAAGAAAAAAAAAGACTGCTATCATGAAGGAATGTTGGATTTTATCAAAGGTTTTCTCTGCATCTATTAAGATGATCAAATGATTTTTGTTTTTGATTCTGTTTATGTGGTGAATCACATTCATTGATTTGCGTATGTTGCACCCACCTTGCATCCCAGAAATAAAGGTCACTTGATCATGGTTAATTAACTTTTTGATGTGCTGCTGCATTCAGTTTGCTAGTATTTTCCTGAGCATTTTTGTGTCTATGTTTATCAGGGATACCGGCCTAAAGTTTTCTTTTTTCATTATGTCTCTGCCAGGTTTGGGTATGAGGACTGGAATTTTTTTTTCTTTAAGAATGCTAAAAATAGGTCCCCAATTTATTTTGGCTCATAGGATTTCTGCTAACCGGGATGCTTCTAGCCTGACGGGGTTCCCTTTGTAGGTGATCTGGAAAATATATCATTTTTTTCTAGCAATTATTGCTATTTTTTTCCTTTACACTCAGTGACTATTCCCTGGAATGAAGCTTATTTAGAAACTCATAGACATTCAGCTAAATCTAAATCTCATCCTTCTGATCCGTGATCATTGGTGCAGACTGGTAGTGACACCTATAACTAGATAAAACAATCATTAACAAAAGCCAAAGTCCAAAACTAAAACTTCACCTGAAGGAAAAATGGACTTTGTTTTATGCAAATTGCTACATAAACTTTTAAAATTTAACAAAGTGAGATAAGCAGTGCATTTATAAACTTGATATCCTCAGTAGTGAGACCATTTATTGAGTTGTCATTTACCGAATTCCACCTATGCCTGCTCCTGTATCAGCAACTTTATAAGCATTATCTTATTTAACCCTTAAAACTATGCTACATAGTATGATTCTCATTTTATAGGTGACACTAGATCAAAAGTTTTCATAACTTTGCTCAAACCTGTAGTGTGGAACAGAGCTTGGAAGGGAACCCCGATTTTTCCCAGACTATAATCTGTCCACCATCACATCTTGCCTTGTTAATACTAAATATTTAGTTCTATCTTACAAAGTCACCAGGTGATTTTTGGCCCCTCCTCCCCCATTAGTTGTATTTCATGCAAGACTTACAAGTTTAGTTAGTTACTTGAAGCCTCTAACCTTTAATCAAGATATAAGATCTCTCTTGGGGAAAAACATATATATGGCTTAATAGTGGATGAGCAGACAGAGCCACACTTCCTAAAAATCATATCATTACTTTTGAGAAGGATCATTATGAGTTGATCCTTATAAAGAAATTACATGAAAGTGCCTAAATTTAACACATAGAGATAAAAATCAAACAAAACTTTCCATTATTAAGTATTATGAGGTCTACTTGCTCTTCTTTTTCATTTGTTTTCTGTTGCATTAGTCTGTTCTCACACTGCTAATAAAGACCTACCAGAAACTGGGTAATTTATAAAAGAAAGATGTTTAATTGACTCACAGTTCCACACGGCTCAGGAGGCATCACAATCATGGCAGAAGGCAAAGGAAGAGCAAAGTCATATCTTACATGGCGGAAGGCAAAAGAGCTTGTGCAGGCGAACTCCCATTTATAAAACCATCAGATCTCATGAGACTTATTCACTACCACAAGACCAGTATGGGGAAAACTACCCCCAAGATTCAATTATCTTCATCTAGCCCTGCCCTTAACACATGGGGATTACTATAATTCAATGTGAGATATGGTGGGGACACAGCCAAACCACATCATTCCACTCTGACCCCTCCCAAATCTCATGTCCTTATGTTTCAAAACCAATCATACCTTCCCAACAGTTTCCCAAAGTCTTAACTCATCTCAGCATTAACTCGAAAGTCCACAGTCCAAAGTTTCATCTGAGACAAGGCAAGTCCCTTCTACCTAAGAGCCTGTAAAATCAAAACAAGTTAGTTACTTTCTAGATACAATGGGGTACAGGCATTGGGTAAATACAGTCACTCCAATGGGAGAAATTGACCAAAACAAAGGGGCTACAGGCCCCATGCAAGTCCGAAATTCAGTGGACAGTCAAATCTTAAAGCTCTGAAATGATCTTCTCTTACTGCGTGTCTCACATCTAGGTCACACTGATGCAAGAGGTGGGTTCCCATGGTCTTGAGATGCTCCTCCTCTGTGGCTTTGCAGGATACAGCCTCCATCCTGGCTGCTTTCACAGGCTGGCATTGAGTGTCTGTGGCTTTTCCAGGCACACAATGCAAGCTGTCAGTGGATCTACTATTCTGGGGTCTGGAGGATGGTGGTCCTCTTCTCACAGCTCCACTAGGCAATGTCCCAGTGGGGACTCTGTGTGAGGGCTCCAACCCCACATTTCTTTCCACACTGCCCTAGAAGAGGTTCTCCATGAGGGCCCTGTCCCTGCAGCAAACTTCTACTTGGACATCCCTGCGTTTCCATACATCCTCTGAAATCTAGGCAGATTTCCCAAACCTCAATTTTTGACTTCTGTGTACCTGCAGACTCAACATCATGTGGAAACTGCCAAGGCTTGGGGCTTGCACCCTCTCAAGTCATGGCCTGAGCTGTACCTTGGCCCCTTTTAACCACAGCTGGAGTGGCTGGGATGCAGGACACAATGTCCTTAGGCTGCACAGAGCAGGGGTGCCCTGGAACAGGCCCATGAACCCAATTTTTCCTCCTACACCTCTGAGTCTGTGATGGGAGGGACTGCTGTGAAGACCTCTGACATGCCCTGGAGACATTTTCTCCATTGTCTTGGTGGTTCACATTTGGCTCCTCATTACTTATGTAAATTTCTGCAGTCAGCTTGAATTTCTCCTCAGAAAATGGGTTTTTCTCTTCTATCACATTGTCAGGCTGCAAGTTTTCCAAACTTTTATGCTCTGCTTCTCTTTTAAACCTAAGTTCTAATTCCAAACCATATTATTGTGAAACATACAATTGAATGCTTTTAACAGCACCCAAGTCACCTATTGAATGCTTTGCTGCTTAGAAATTTCTTTCACCAGATGCTTTAAATCATCTCTCTCAAGTTCAAAGTTCCACAGATCTCTAGAACTGGGGCAACATGCCACCAGTCTCTTTGTTATAGCATAACAAGGGTCACCTTTGCTCCAATTTCCAGCAAGTTCCTCATCTCCAACTGAGAACACCTCTATCTGAACTTCATTGTCCATATCACTGTCAGCATTTGGGATTTTGGTCAATACCATTCGACAAGTCTCTGGGAAGTTCCAAACTTTCTTTCTTTCTTTCTTTTTTGAGATGGAGTCTTGTTCTGTCACCCAGGCTGGAGTGCAATGGTATGACCTCGGCTCACTGCAACCTCCAACCTCCGCCTCACAGGTTCAAGCAATTCTTCTGCCTCAGCCACCCAAGTAGCTGGGATTACAGGCACCCACCACCATACCTGACTAATTTTTATATTTTTAGTAGAGATGGGGTTTCACCATGTTGGCCAGACTGGTCTCAAACTCCTGACCTCAGGTGATCCGCCCACCTCGGCTTCCCAAAGTGCTGGGATTACAGGTGTGAGCCACTGCGCCTGGCCAGAAGTTCCAAACTTTCTCACATTTTTCTGTCTTTCTCTGAGCCCTCCAAACTGTTCCACCCTTTGCCTGTTACCCAGTTCCAAAGTCACTTTTGCATTTTCGGATATCTTTACAGAAGCACCCTACTCTACCAGCACCAATTTACTGTATTAGTTCGTTCTCATGCTGCTAACAAAGACACACCAGAGACTAGGTAATTTATAAAGGAAAGGGATTTAATTGATTCAGTTTCACATGGCTAGAGAGGCCTCACAATCATGGTGGAAGGCAGAGGAAGAGCAAAGTCACATCTTACATGGTGGCAGGTGAGAGAGGTTGTGCAGGGGAACTCCCCTTATAAAACTATCAAATTCCATGAAATTTATTCACTGCCACAAGTACAGTATGGAGAAACTGCCCCCATGATTCAATTATCTCCACCTGGCCCCACCCTTGACATAAGGGGGTTATTACAATTCAAGGTGAGATTTGGGTGGGGACACAGCCAAATCATATGATTTGGTTGTGTGTGTGTGTGTGTGTGTGTCTGTGTGTATGTGTATGTATGTGTTTGAGGTTGCTTTAATCCCATGGGCATTTGGGGGCTTTTCTTTCTTTGGTGACTAAAAGTAAGTACATCAATAAGTCAGGTTTACTGGCAGAAATCAGGGCATCCAAGCATATCAGCGGCAGTGTGTGGGTTTTCCTCCACCTGGATAGGAATGCTTGTGCGTGTGGGAGGGTGCTTTTCCACAAGATGTCATAGGATGGTCCCTTCTTGATCTCAAGCATTTCTCCAGTGGAGACTTTGCCAGAGAGTGGGTGCTGGAGTATCAGAACATTCTGGAAACTTCTGTGATAAGAAACAAAGTACCAATAACTGGCCTAAAAGTTAGCCTGAGGCAATTGCAGGAAGTCAGCCAAATTTATTCCCTGAATTTATTCCAGTGTCTGATACATCTCCCTTCAAGAGAGAGTGACCATATGTCTTGGTTTTTGCTTAGGACAGTCTCAGTTTATGTCTCTGCTCAGTATTATAGCACGATTTTTTTCACTCTCAAAGTGTTAGGATGATGAATCATAAAAAATTACATCCTACCACCATTTATAGATGACCCTCCTATCGTTGCAGCTCCACACTCCTACTAGAGTGTAGATATCTTGGGCATATACACCACATTCCATTTACCTTTGCACACTTCCTCAGCATAAGCTTTTAATCTTTTACATAGCTTCCACTCAATGAATGCTTGTTCTAGTAAATCAGCATCAACATTAATGTGGCCATAGTTAAAAAAAAAAAAAAAGAAAAGAACTCAACTGTTACTAGTAGTATGTATGGATAAACTATTGTGTGGTAGACACTATGCTGAGCACTGATTTATGTAATCTTGGTACTCATAGCTACTGGGTAAGGTAATCTATTTTACAAAAGATAAAGCTCAGAGACACTAAGTAATCAGCCTACATTTTATAGTTAGTAAGTAATAGAGCAGAAATGAAATTTACTTGCATTTGATGTCCAAGCCCAAAATTCTGTTATTCTTCCTGCCTTGCCCTGACTACATATGCCAAGTATCCTTATAGAATGCATTTACAGTTTATAATACATCATAGTACGAAAGCCTCAAAACATCCCCTCAAGGTAAGTAATATCTTTATTTTAAGGTAAGGATTATGATGCTCAAAGGGTTTGTTTGTTTGCTTGTTTGTTTTGCTCAAGGTCAAAGGATACTTTTGCTCAAGTTTATAGACTAGTAGTAGAATTGGACTCACACTCAGTTTCTTTCACTTCAAATTCCACATTCTTTTGACCTGATATTAAAAAAATACTCAAAGTAGGGAGAGAGATCACCCAGTGATATCCTTGGCCTCCTAATATTAGTTATGCCCTCCTCGTCCTATCGTCCTATCTCAACCCTCCTTTCTTAGGAAAGGATAGCTTTCGGAGGAAAGCTCAAAATACAGAGCTTTTTAATTTATACTGATGATCAATTCTTAAAAATAAAATAGTGCATGTATTTGGTTCACAATATATTTTCTTCACATTGTTATCAAAAGTAATTATGATTAAAAATCTCATAGTATTTCTCTCCTAATAAAAATTTTTTTCTAGTAAACCATGTTTTTCTCAATAGAAAAACCACAGGTATCCTAAACATCTCACAGACTTCAAGCAAAGTCTAATAAATTGAAAACATACTTAGCAGAGGCAAGAAGTGGGATCCTGAACTTGGAATGTAGTAGATAAACATAATCTCACCCATATAGGCAGTTCTACAAATAGTTATATTTAAAAATAAGTAGAAACCAGCTTCTCCAACCTGTGTTTGTCTCATGGAGGTACTGGTATTGTACACTTCCCCATTAATCTTTCTTTCTAATCCTCTAGAATTTTAAAATATACACAACGAGAACATTTGCAAATGTGCTTTCTTTACAGATTCTCCAGGTTCTGGTTTGTGATTTTCCATTACACCGTTGCTCCATAGGTGGACTACAATAATGCTGACTTGGGAAAGCTTGAAACATTTGCAAAGTGGGACATATTCTTGTTTCCACAGTGTAAAAATAACTTGAAGTTAAACTTAGAAGATACAATGGCTGTAAATACCTACCAACCTTGTCCAGCTCGCCTTATTTTGTTGTTATTGTTTTGTTTTGTTTTGTTTTGTTTTGTTTTGTTTTAGACTTTTAGCACGCTGAAGCCATGGTTTTTTTCTGTCTCTAGTGATAAGCGGAAAAGAAGGATGAGGAAGGGGCTTTGCTGGCCCAACCAGAAACAGAAGCTAAGAACCCATGACTGTATTCTCTCTTTTAGACACCCCTGCATCACAAAACAAAGATGAATAAAGATTTTTTTTCACACATTTGTAAGAACATTTGTAAGAATATTTCCAACCTAAGGTGCAAGTAGCTCATGTGAAAAGATAGAAAGAAATGATATAACAATGCATAAAACAAGGGACTACATCAGTGCAATGAAATAGAGAGGATTTCCATAATTTAGACATTACACAGAATTTCTAGATATAGAATAGAGCAAATATCAAGGGAACTCCAAATCAGAAATTTGGCTTTTGTCCTCCTGGGTCAGGAAGTATTATAGGTGATAATATAGTAGCTTCTGTTTTACTTTCCTAGACTCTGTTCTTTCCAGAATAGTATTGGAAGTTGCAGATGTTGAAATGTGATAGATGTAATAACAATAGCATTTTTGAAATTCCTGTGATATGCTTCCTGTAGTTGACACATATCTTTAATTCTCACAACAGACCAGTTAAAAGGGTCCCATTTCCATTTTAAAGATGAGTATGCTAAGTACCAAAGAAAGGAAGTAACTTGTTCAGGGTGATAAAGTTGGCAAATAGCCGAGCAAAACTTTGAGTCTGGCTTTATCTGATTCATATGCCTTCAGTCTTCATTCTTAATAAGAGCTTCCACTTAATGAGCACCTAAGTACATATCAGTCAGTTGACATTTATTATTTCATTTAAGTTCGTAAAATGTATCCCCAAACCATAAGCAGGGCCACCAAGAGCAACCTTCATTTTAAAAAAGAGCTATACATAAAATAAAATAAATCCAAGCCACCCAGAAAGGGAGTAAAAACTTTACATAGGATTTGTATAAGTATGCCTATAGTCAGAAAGGCAGGTTGGAAAGTTATGCTAAATTATTCTGGCAGCTTTCCCCCTACCATACCTTGTCTATGGATTAGGTATAATCCTGAGTTCCACGATAAAGAAACTTCAACTCAAAGAGTTAAAGTCACTTTCCCCAAAGTTGCTAAATGGCTGAGCTGAAACTTGAATTCAGACTTGACTGATTTTAATGTGAAGAAAAGCATTCCTCATTAATTGAAGTAATTTCTAAATAGGCACCTGAAAAGCTGACTTCTAATGGGAACTCTATTTATGAGTAATTTTCCATGCATCATGACCCAAACCAAAACCTTCCAGGGTCTGGCAACTTAGTGAAGAAATCAAGGCTTTTCAGAATTTTCAGATACATGAACACACACAAACATCACTAAGAGACTGAGCACTTAAAGAAGAGGAGTGACCTGAGGCTGGACCTTCATTATTATCACCTTAGTCACTTATAAAGGAGGATAGCAATGTCTTTGATTCGCCACTAAACACTTGAGAACATAATTACTCATATCATGGTAGTATCAAAAGAAAGTCTTGCAAAAATGTGTTGAACAGTAGTAACTATAACATATAGTTTTTTAGCAGTGACTCAATTGGGTGATAATGTGCATCATATAAATGGGATACATTTATTTGTGTATTCCCAGTGATGGCAAATATTCACTGGTTTTCAGTTTAGAAAATATGCAAAAGTCATTTATTCAGAGTGATGCCTAGTGATGGGCCAAGGTGGCATAAAGAACACTGGAATTGCCAAGAAAAGGAAGACTGAAGAGTTCCATTGATAACTGATAGAATTGCCTCTGAGCTTGTGTGAAGTGTATTTCCAAAGAATTTGAGTAATAAAAATCACTCAGTATTAAATCTTGTTTGAATTTAATTGAAGTTATATTTGTTTATAAAGTATTTAAGAATTTCTTCCTTTTTTGAGGCCTATTTAAACATCCTGTTTAAGTACCTACAAGCCTGAACCAAATAAGACACTTCCCCTTCATGCTTATTTAGCAAAATTGAGCCCTTGTTGATCATGCTGGTTTTCCCCTTTGCCATTCTACAAAGGCGTGGACGATTGGGATCCATGAGACAATTAGCCAAGGACCTTGAACTTCATGCTCAGTTGCCCTCCCAACTGAATATTCTGCTTAAATGTTCTACTTGTTTACTGTGGAACAGTGCTGGCATAAGTCTGTTTTAATATTAAATAATATTCTCTGCTGACCTTTCTGAGTGGACTCTGAAATTTGCCTCTCAAAAGTTTGAGTCAACATCTCTTTTCACATTTGTTAAGTGTCTGTAGAATGTGTGAATAAATGTTTAGCCACAGTCACATTTAGTTACAATGAATTATAGGAATCGGATAGGATGGAATATAAATTCAGTTTTTATTTTCATGGAAACATGTTTGTGAACAGATAAATATTTCAACCTAAATAAAATCTTGAAAAAATGTCTTGTTTTTTTTTTTCCAGTAAAAGAGGAATTAAATATAAACTGTGAACATGGAAGAGACTCCTAGCATTCATGTAATTTAGTTGAATTTATTAAGTGTCTACTATGGGATAGGAACTTCTAGATACTAAGAGTACATTGGAGAGTAAATAGACAAAGTCCTTTAGGGGCTTACATTCCAGTAGAGGGATGCTAGCATTTAAAATATATAGTATATTAGTAGAGGATACATTTCTTGGAGAAAATTTACAGCTGTGAAGGGAGATTTTGAGTGTTAGGGTCTGTAATTTAAATAGGTTGATCAAGGAAGGTGACATTTGAGCAGACTTGAAAAGGTAATTTAATTACTTACGTTGATTTAATTATCTTGCTATTAATCTGATATATTCTCATTTTTACAAATGCGGCCACTAAGAATCAGAGAAATTAAGTGATATGTCCAAAATAACAAGATACCTTAGTAAGAGACTGTAAAAAGAGACTTGGTCTTTTGTTGCGGCTAAAGAATGTTTTCCACTTAACACAAATAGCCTTGGAGGGCAAACATTTTTCTAATAAGGGTATTTGAATGAAACCGGAGTGTCAAATCCTCAACTCAAATTCTTCAACCTTCCAGCATTCTCACATTACCCTTCCCTTTGAGAGAGAGAGAGAGGAAGGAAGGAAGGAAGGAAGGAAGGAAGGAAGGAAGGAAGGAAGGAAGGAAGGAAGGAAGGAAGGGAGGGAGGGAGGGAGG
>NW_012107587.1:467242-597703 GCF_000951045.1 Mandrillus leucophaeus | reverse complement strand
AAGGAAGGAAGGAAGGAAGGAAGGAAGGAAGGAAGGAAGGAAGGAAGGAAGGAGAAAGAAAAGAAAAAAGAAGAAGAGAAAAAAGAAAAATAAAAGTAAGCTCAACCTTCGGACTTTGATAGAATCAAATACCAAGTGGTCTTTTCCTCTTCAACCTCAAGGCCATAAAGATCCCAGGAGATCTTTCTCATTTTCTGCTTCTGCTGTATTCTCTATGTCCTTTGTGAGTTTTACTTCCATCTCTACCACCATTTTGAGCCTAAAGTGGAACACAAACTTCTTTCCCTTTAATTTAATGAGAAAATAACAATACAATTTCAATGATGTAGCAAGTTTTCCCTAAAGGTTGGGAGTAAAGAAGGAATTTATCCCCCAGCACAGCACAACAAAAAATAATACTTAATATGAGTTATTCCCATTATTAAAATCTCATCAGCTCTTCCTTACACTAGGATATTTTTTGAGAAATGTCCATGCCACCAGCAAGATTTTTATGCCACTTCTTTGTCTTCACTCCTACGACGTCTCCAATATCATTCCCATGGACTAAAAAGAAAAAAAAATTAAAGATGTTTATTTGCAAGCAGAGTTCTTTTATCTTCCCCACCTGCTTATCAGATTGACTCTTTCTATATTCATAAAGATACCAGCCAATCAAGAAGCCTCTGTTGTGGGCCATATATTTTATAGCTGACAGGAAGAGCAGGACTTCTGGATTTGTAGTCTTTTCTCTTTTATGATAAAATTCTTGGACATGGCAGTTGCTATTTCTATGAAAAGGAAGCAAACAAACAAACAAACAAAAATTCGTGGACATGGTTTTTTCCCTATCAATCTCTGTAAGCAGAAGTAAGCATTATATTGAATTATCCTCTTCAGGATAGGAATTACTCAATTCCTCTTGGAAGGTGGCAATGGCCACAGTTGCTCTGCAGTTTGTTTTTTTAAGTCATAATTTTTGTTAAAGTGTAGTTTGACATCACCAATTTGCCTCCCAGGAATTTGTTTGACAGGCATGCTCATTGAGAGAAAGCCCTATGGGGAGGACTACTTTCACTATTTCAGTTAAGCAGCTTATTCACATTGTGAGGAATTCTTTGAGCCATCCTTGATATTCATTGAACTGAAATATGTAAAAATTATTATAACAGATTAATTTTTCTGAAATGTAGTTTTAATCTTGCCACTTTCTAGTTTAAAATAATGACAGGGCCAGGCATGGTGGCTCACACCTGTAATTCCAGCACTTTGGGAGGCCAAGGTGGGCAGATCACCAGGTCAGCAGATCAAGACCATCCCGGCTAACATGCTGAAACCCCGTCTCTACTAAAAATACAAAGAATTAGCCAGGTGTGGTGGCAGGCGCCTGTAGTTCCAGCTACTTGGGAGGCTGAGGCAGGAGAATGGCGTGAACCTGGGAGGCGGAGGGGGCAATGAGCTGAGATTGTGCCACTGCACTCCAGCCTGGGCAACAGAGTGAGACTCCGTCTCAAAAAAATAAAAAACAAAATAAAAACAGAACAAAATAATGGCCATTTTATTCTTCTACACCACTCCTACTCCCATTGGCTTTGAGAGCAGAAGACAGCAATTTAATGAAAGTCTAGTCTCAAATGGCCAAGACTTGTTCGTGCATTTTCTTCTCTTTCATCCTAGGCCAAAATAACCATGGTGTGCAGAGTTCACTCTTAGCAACATTGAAACAATGGTGTTTTTTGTTGCATTTTGTTTTGTTTTTAATGCCCCATTTTTCCAGTTCTTTACCTTTTTCTCCTTTGGTAGCATTTAATGTCATTAAACTCTTTCTTTCCCATTACAACTTGCTGCATGCAAATTGCTGAACTATTTTACATTGCAGAGACTACTAATGTTAGCAATTACAAATTTAACTTCTTAAGCATGTGGGTGATTGAATAGCAGGACCTCGTTAAGGCCATGTAAAAGTAACAGGTGATGGTGTTTATATTCTGTCAGGATCTCAAGCCTTACACGAAATGAGTGAAATACAAAAGGCAATGTTTGGTGCACATGAGAGAGGGTAGAGGCACTACAGGGATTTCTTCAGGTCAAAGAAGCATATTTTCCCTCTGTCTTCTCTGTATATTAGCATTTCTGATATAGCAATGTGCCTTCTAATTGATGAGGTCATTGAATATACTGGGTTGTTTTTTTTTTTACCTGAAAAGTTACGAATAATTGCTGCTGTGCTTTACAATCTGCATGAACTTTTCATGGAGTGAGTCTTTATGGAATTAAGAAGAGAGTTTGAGGACAATGAATGCTACCAAAGGGAGAAAAGGGTAAATATGTAGAAAATAACTGAAAATTAAATTACTGAATAGATGCTGTGCCTTATAATCAACAAAATGTTGAAAGCAAGGAATAAAGAGGCATAAAGATCCCTTCACATCCCAGGTATTAGCCACTCCACTCCCTACTGCTTCAAAATTCAGGACTAATTGGAGTCATGTAGATAGTACTGTACTACACAAAGTTTAATTAAAACCAGCAGTGCTCACTAACTCTTTAGTTATAGGTTTCTAATATATACCTTTAGAACCTTATTGATGATAATATTTTGAGCCATTATTAACCTGACTTATACAAGGGGGTTACATGTCTTATTGATTGAATATTAACAATTAGATAGCTTAAACATGAAGCTATAAAGTAGTCAAGTCTCTGAAAGCTAAATAAAGTTCCGATTTTCTGCTGAGATCACTACAACAAGAACCTCATATATAATTGGAATACCTCATGATACAAATAATGAAAAGCACAGGTTAAGGTAAATATATGAAAGACCAAGCTTTTCATTAACATTTATCGTATCAACTCTCCAAATATAGCAGAGGAATTTAAACAGAGGACACAGATAGCTTTTGGGAGAGTCTTCATATTTTTATTGGTAACTAAAAGTATATTTAAGCCATCTGATTAGCCCTTTTTGGGGTCTAATTCAAATTCATGAAGCAAAGATTTATTCAGTTATCCAGATGCAAAAAGCAAAATAAAAACAAAAAAAAATTGTTTTTATTGTTGACTGGAAATGTTTCTGTCTTTGGGCATAACGGATAATTTTAGTTTTCTTCTTTTTAAAAATTATTTTTTATTTTCTACAATGGCTATAATTTATTGGGTATATGTACTAGACTTTGCTTCTGTCTTCAAGGAAATGGTCATTTGCAACAGCTGACAGACTCCTACAGCCAGTTACATAGAGATTCCCTAAAATAGGCAAGATGATGGCAGACTACAAACTGAGTACTAAGGGAGGCTACGTTCTATAGGAGTTGACGTGGAGAGGCGGCAAAAGCTTCATAGAGTAGAGAAAACTCGTGCTGGATCTTGTAGAATAGACAGGCTTTGTAGAGGTGGAGATGGAGAAGGCCACTGAAGAAGGAGGAGAAGCAAGAACAAAATTAGAAATTGCACTGGAGGTACTTTGGAACAATTGATGGAGTTTAAAGAGAGCAGAAACAGGAATTTACAACTGGGTTGTTACCTTCCTTCTCTCATTTGTCCTGGTCCTAATTCTAACTTAGCCTGTGGGTACAGTTATTGTAACCCGGTAAAAATAAGAGAAAGACAAGATAAAGTTGAAGGCTATACATAATTTGTTAATTAATGGCAAATCAATTTTTCTGAGTCCTAGTGGAAAGAAAGAAAAACTATGATGTTCAAGAGTTCTCTGCTGTAAGCACAGATAGCAGCCAATGAGGTAGATATTATTACCTTTCATTTTACGATCAGGACGAAGAGATCAGGAAGTTTAAGACTGAAAAACCTTGCAAGGTCTTACTATCCCTGTGTTCCAGGTGAAGTTCAGAAATGTTAAATGACTTATGAAATGTATCACGGCTTTCTCGTGGTTGAGCCAGGACTCGAGCAAAGGTCTCTGGATTCCTAGTCCTTTGCTCCTTTCCCTCCACAGCCACTGCGTCAGACAATTGCAGGCACACAGCCTTCACTTTTCCTTCCTCAGGAGGAAGACACTGCTGAGGATTGTGTTTGCATTTTACAGATTCCATCTCACGAATTAAAAATGCTGAGGTGGTCAACTGTTATCAATTCTATGTTTCCCAGTAATGTTTAACCTTAAGTTAGAAAAAAAAATCTAAGAGATAAAACAGCATGTTATCTGGCCAGTCCATTCCACCCCCAGTGGTTATAATTTCAGAACACTTCTGAATTCCTTCTCCGTGGCTATGCTTTAGGAGAGAAGCAGACAGCTCTTTGCCAGGGTCAGATTTCAGATTCTCATCTATTGGTGGCAATACCACCACCAGATTCTTTTTTGAAGTCAACTTTTGAGATCTTCCCTAAGTACACCTTGGTGTTTGAAGATTCGCACAAGTGCCTCTGGTAATCATTTTCTTCAGGGAATCACAGCCTCTCCTCTCAGCAAAGCATCCACTGTACTGAACTTTGCTTTTGAAAACGTCTTCTTCCTGATACCTCATTGAAAGAAGCTCTCTGGTGTCATACTTTCCAGTATGGAGGCGAAGAACTTTGCAATTTGGGATTATGTTGTATTTGCAGCCCTCTTTTTGGTTTCCTCTGGAATTGGGGTGTTCTTTGCCATTAAGGAGAGGAAAAAGGCAACTTCCCGAGAGTTCCTGGTTGGGGGAAGGCAAATGAGCTTTGGCCCTGTCGCCTTGTCTCTGACAGCCAGCTTCATGTCAGCTGTCACGGTCCTGGGGACCCCTTCTGAAGTCTACCGCTTTGGGGCATCCTTCATAATCTTCTTCATTGCTTACCTATTTGTCATCATCTTAACATCAGAGCTCTTTCTCCCTGTTTTCTACAGATCTGGTATCACCAGCACTTATGAGGTAAGATGATTTCTCCATTCTCCTCTGTTTTTTTTTTTTTTTTTCTCATCCTCTTGATGGTAGCACCTGGTAGTTGAAGAACACTCACTGATTTTCAGGACAATTACACATTATGAGAAAGACATTAAAAGGGTTTTTTTAAAAAGCCTAAGCTTTGGAGAGAGACGTATCTATTTTCCCATCTATAGAAAGAAAATAATGATGACAATCCCACAGGGCTATTTTAATGATTAAATGAGAACCTCTATGTAAGCACTTAATGTATGGTCTCATTTGTAGGAGGCTTGCAATAAAGAGGGCTGACGTTATTTTTTATTATTATGAACATCATCATTCTGAAAAGCAAACAGAACATCTATCATGAGTATGGCAATTTTCCAGCTAAGAAAATTGAGATACAGATAAATGACCTAGTTAAGATTTTTGAATAGTAAAGTGACCTGAGAACCTAATTTTTTCTGTATCTCTACTTAGTGGCCTTTCTGTCAGAGAGTAGAGGGCATTTTCATACAAATTATAATAAGACTCTAATTTTTAATGAGGGAATGGAAATATTTTTGAAAAATACAAAACATATTTTAACAGGAAGGAACTGCTAAATAATACAAATATGGGAATTATTTAATGAGAGGGAAATGAGATAGTGCTGTTTTGGCTTTACAATGATTCTCAATGAAGACATCATGTTCAAAATTGAATTTGCATGCTCAATATAGAAGTGTGATAAAAAATAAGTTTCTATTAATAAGGTGTTTCTTTTCATTATCCGGCATCATTCCTACTAAGTCACTGCAGGAGACTCAAAAGAGACCTATTTTTTTTTTTTTAAATCTGTATGCTAAATGACTATGAAACATTATTCTAGCCTTCAAAAGCCACTCAAGCAAATGAACACTTTTTAAGAACTCTTAAAAAGTATTATTGATTCCACAGTTTTACGGAATGTAATTTTTATGACTATACTCAGTAAATACTCATTAAGCATCTACTCTTAAGATACTTAAAAAGGCACTCTTCTTTTTTTCCATTTATATTTATTTATTTATTTATTTATTTATTTATGAGATGGGGCTTTTGCTATGTTGCCCGGGCTGTTCTCAAACTCCTGGGCTCAAGTGATTCTCCTGAATCAACCTCCCAAGTGTCTGGGACTACAGGAGTTTGCCACCATGCCCAGCTTGTTCTAGGCATTGTCGTAGCCCTAGGCATAAAGCATTGCACCAAGTTCCTGCTATCATGGAGCTTACTTCATAGCAGAGAAGGGCAGTCAATAAACATATACTGTGTAAGAAAATTATAATACAAATGTATATGGTATTTAACTAGGTGTTAAGTACTTCTGTAAGTTCCTTATGTGTGTTAAGTCATTTGGCCTTAAAACAATCTTTTTTAGATAGGTACTGTCACCTCCTTTTAACAGACTAGAAAACTGAAGCATATAGAATTAAGTAACTTGCTAAGTGACATAAAGCTAGCAAGTAACAGTTTTTCAAACCAGGCAGTCTACCTTTATATATCATACGCTAAATAACTATGCTATCCCGTCCTACAAAAAAAAAAAAAAAAATGGAGAAAAATTAAAGTAAATAGGATGAGATAGAGAGGAGGAATGCTGGTATGAGTGGAGAATGTCCATATTCATAGACAGTGATCACATGAAACCTCAAGAAAAAAAGGACATCTAAATGGAGACTGGAAGAAAGCAAATAATTGCACCAGACAAGGGAAGTACATCTCAGGCTGAAGGAGTCACAGATGCAAAGGCCCTAGAAAAGGAGTGTGACTGACATGTTGAAGGACAGCATAGAAATCAGTGTGCTTGGAGAAGACAGAACAAAGGGGACAATGGTAAAAGATAAGATCAAAGAGTTGGGAGTGCCGAGTTACATACAGCAGGGGTCTCAGTGGGGCTGGTGCCACACAGTGGGAGTAATTGGGATATTTGTAGGCTATTTGGTTGTCACAATGATTAGGGGTCACCACCAATGTTTAGGGAGTTGAGGGCAGAGACATCAGATGTCTTTCAGTGTGTGAAGACACACATACAATGAGTAATTTCACTCTGCACTGCATGATATTTTAAGGCTGTAATGCTCAAAAACTACTGCACATAATAATATTACCTTAGTACATAGTAATTTTACAATAAAAAGTTATACACACACAATAAATGAGTACATTTTCCAGAAATTAAATGCAATTAAAACATTACCTTAAAATTATTGAACAATTTACTTACTTTGAGCAATCTGTCTATTCCATACATGCTGCTCAATTCATGCTTAGCCGTAACTGGTTTTAGTAAAATGACTCAGTTACTGTAAAAACAACTAAACCAATTGCAATTATGTAACTGAGGAGATTTGATTCTCTTTTTAAATCAATAAATTAGTACAAGTATTGAAAATATAAGGACTTCATTGAATTTAATTTACTAAATTGTTTTCAAAATATTTGCTATTTTTGCCTCTACATGTTTTTAACTTTTTAGTGACCTAATAGTAAGTAATCCAGAGTGTGTAAAGTAGACATAAGGTTATTTTGAGATTACCTCTTGTTTTATAGAAATTGGCATTATGGCATGCAAGTTAAAAGTATGGACTCTAGGTCAGGCGTGGTGGCTTACGTCTGTAATCCCAGTACTTTGGGAGGCCGAGTTGGGGGATCACCTGAGGTCAGGAGTTCGAGACTAGCCTAGCCAACATGGCAAAACCCCATCTCTACTAAAAAAAACCAAAAAACCCCACAAAATTAGTCAGGCATGTTGGCATGCCTAATCCCATCTACTCGAGAGGCTGAGGCATGAGAATCACTTGAATCTGGGAGGTTGCAGTGAACCGCCGAGATCCGCTGCACTCCAACCTGGGCAACAGAGTGAGACTCTGTCTTTAAAAAAAAATAAAAAAAGAGTATGGACCTAAACTCTGTTGACTTGACTTTCAGTGTTAGCTCTGCTACTTGCTAGCTGCATGACTTTGGCGTAAACTACTTAACTTTTGTATACCTGGTTTTCACATGTGTAAAATAGTGGTAATAAAAACATCTATCTCAAAGGATGTCTGTGAGGAGTAAATGATGTATTGTAAACAAATACGTTTAACAGAGCCTGGCAAATAGTAAATACTATGTAAGAGTGTTGCATTATTATGATTATTGTTGTTGTTGCTATCTTCAAATTTATACCGCTTAGTCTCTCTGTAGTATCTTAAGTTTCTGTTTCTTTCTGCAGCCTCCATTCTCTAGTAGTTATTGAAAGATATGCTTTCTAGGGTCTTTTTAAATGCCAAAGATTGAAAGAGGTGGAATCTCTTTATCCACCCTGTGAACTTTGGCCAGTTTTGAGACTTGCTTTGACCACTAGAATGTAGCCAAAGTGATGTTCTGTGAGCTTGGAGCCTAGGCCTTATGAGCCTTGTAGCTTCTGCCTTTGTCGTCTTGGGATGCTGCCCTGATACTGCTGTCTAAGGAAGCTAGCATAGCTGATCTAGCTTCAGGAGCAGCAGTGGACACATAGAGAACAGGGATACCCAGCCAACAGCCAATACATGTTACCAGACCTGTGAGTGAGGCCATCTCAGACCTCTCTCCACTGATCTTCCAAGTTACTGAAGAGTCCTGATGAAACCAGAGAGATCACCCAGTCTGTCCTCAGAGTTACGAGAAATAATAAGTTTTTGGTTTTTGAGCCTATGAGTTTGGGGGTAGGTGTTATATAGCAATAGGCAACTGATTTAAATGCCTTGATATGCAGTGGGATTTCAAGACTAAGATATGCCATCTGTGCTACTTTATCACTATCCTGTCACAAGTCAAAGCATAGGGAATTCTTCTCACCCTCAAGTGATAATTTAGGCTTATCTAGTTTGCAATATCATATATTTTCATTATGTCAATTGTACAGTTTATTATTAGTCTCATAATATTATCTTCACTTTAAAGTTATTTCCTTCCTTCTCTTATCATACACTAATAAATCCAGTTTGTTATTATTTACCTAATTTAATATTGGCTTATAGGCCAATGCCTACCTGTTCTCTCATTTTTTCTTGGACTTCTTGGCTTCTGAACTACTTACTTCTCTTCAATTTCAAATTTTCTTTATGATAATGCCCAGGCTACTACTTCACTGTGTTTTCTTGTACAGTGGTTTCTGAGCATTTATGCATTACACACTTTTTTAAGGTAAATGCTTTCCTTTTAGTTCTTTAAATAACAGTGGTGGTATTTTAGTAATTATATTTATATTTTGAGAAATTCAATGTTTATCTATAAGATATTATTGAATACTATTTCAGCAGAGTAAATGGTGCTATATAATATTTGTTGTAAAAGAGGTATTTAGGGTCTGAACCAACATCATGGGGCCTCTTAGGTCATCATAGGGATTAGCTTTTACTTTAGAAATGATGGGTCATTACAGTGTTTGGGAAGAGAAGTGACATGATGGGATTTGTATGTTAAGAGGATTACTCTAACTAGATATTAAGAATAATTATAGGGTTTTTACTGCTGAATCGGGGAGGTAATTGGGAGTGTACTTACATAATCTGAGCAAGAGATGATAGTAATAGGGTGGTAAGAGAGGATGAATGCAAGTAAATTTGTTTTGAAAGTGGGGGGCAAGCACCCAGATTTCTTTTATGAATTGGATGTGGGGAGGGAGAGAGAGGAGTAAAGGCTCGTTCTATGTTATTTGGGCTTGAACCAGCCTGAAAAGTAGAGTTGGTATTTCCTGAGATGGAAAAGAGTATGGCTGGATCAAGTTTGGGGTTCTGAAAATAATCCATCATAATGTTGGTCAATGTCACCTCAGGTATTTTTATAAGCAGGCATGAAGCATGCAACTTCTCTGTTGCATTTTTACTTTTGACAATAGGAATAGCTTATATATACACCAAAGGCGACGACTGAATGAAGTAGTGAATACATTGAAAGGAAAAGTGGATAAATTCTTTCAGATATCGAAGTCTGCAGTTGGAATAGTCTTTCTTCTTTCACAGATGAGAATCCTGAAGCATAGATCACAGAGTGAGATGCCAGCAAATCTCAAACTGGAATTCAAGGAGCCTGATTTCTGATCAGGTCTTTGTTCATATAGCTTTTCCCCAGTACTGTCTTCGTTATTTTACTGGGTTGACTGAATTGAGTGGAACTCAACTGAGATGTGAAAACCATTGATTTTTTCCGAGATTCCTATAGCAATATCCTCATGGCTTTACTGTTTTTCAGGGTTCATTGCCCCTTAGGTTTTCCAGAATTCCTCGTGCTACCCAGTACCAAAGCTAATGCTACATGTTTTTGGTTTTAGGTACACCTCCCCACTTCTAGTGCCAATCTTTGTATTCATGGTTATCTATCGCTATGTAGTATACTACCTCAAAATAAATGTCTCAAAATAACAATTTTATCTTCTTACGATTCTGCAGATTAGCAATTTTGCCTGGCTCAGATGGGCCCCATAAAATTGTGCTGGTCTCACTTGGGACCATCTCTGCGACTTCCATAAGATAGCAAGTTGGCTAGCAGCTTGCTGGCCTAGGGGAATGCAAATGAGACAGCTTGTCCTTGTTACCTTTAGTCTCATCCTCCTGTAGGCTATCCTGAGTTCTTTATGTGATAGAAAAGAGTTCGTCTCAGAGACAGAGCACACCTCATTCCAGAAGCATTTTCAAAATTTTTACTTGCATTATATTTACTAGAAATGTCTCTGTCTTAAGTTGCATTCTGCTAGAAGCAGATCCTGAAACAAGGATTTGAATGCAAGTTTATTTGGGGGAAGTGATTCTAGTAAGCGTTGATAGACAAGTG
Organism: Mandrillus leucophaeus; assembly: GCF_000951045.1. Taxonomy (NCBI): domain Eukaryota; kingdom Metazoa; phylum Chordata; class Mammalia; order Primates; family Cercopithecidae; genus Mandrillus; species Mandrillus leucophaeus. Next base: position 587,060 of record NW_012107587.1, on the reverse strand, counting down.
GCAACGTCAGACATAGAAGAAAAAGATGCCAATAAAAAATGTAATTTTGAGCAGGTTACCACTGTGAACAACTGGGGTTCAATCCAACTGGGGATCTCTAAGAGACAATATAAAGCATGTCTCAGGATTGTCCTCACTGAAAGGCAAAAAGCCAGGGTATTTTGTTTCCAACTCCATTTAGTCATTGGCTGAGTACCAATGATAACAGCCACAAGCCTTTCTGATCTGCCCTATGGCCTTGTGCAAAGGCTCAGAACACTCTCAAGCAGATAATCTCAGGCACATTTAGATGCCATCAACATGTACCGGAACAGTGAATGCCAATAAACTATGGGTGTTGCACCCTCCGTGACCACAGCAGTCATTAAATCCTACTATAGCTCTAGTTCTGTACTTGGCATTATCATACCTCCCACCATTTGATCCATACAACATCCACTTTTAGAAGATAAAATCACGGCTTAGTGGCAGAAAATAGTCTTCCCAAGGGCACAAGATTTGAACCTAAGTTGTCTTCACCACAAACATTTCGCAGTGTTTTCTATCTTACAATATTTGAGACCGCTGACTCCTCACTGACTTCCCTTCCTCTGTAATATTTTCCTTATGTCTGGTGCCCTCATTCACATATTCACTGGAGTATACATTCTGGTTCACAGAATGTATCATCTGAAGGGAGGGCCTGAAAATATGGTGGTTTTCTACCTCAGGTTTGGGAGAATCTGGCAGGATAAATTCAGAATGTGAGTTAGTATAAAATGGAATCACAGTTCTGCCAAATGTCCTTTGTTTCAAAGAAGGGCCCATTGTAAGCCATGAAACATTTATCTATTGTTTCTAGGGAAAGGATAACTCGGTTGTCAATCCTTGATTTAATCAAAGTGAATTTTTTAAATTCAGAAAAAAAGAACTACTATCAAGTAGAAACTGCTAGCAAGAAATTTAATCCTCAAGCCAATTGATACTTTAAAACTTTATTTTGTTTTTTCAATACATGTTTATTATAAACTGAAAGACACGTATTAATGTCTTCTAGAATACTTACTGAGAAAAACCTTTCCTTACCTCCAAAACAGCAAATCAAATCCTACTATTTAGTAAGGTCACAGCTAAAAGTAGCTGTGAACATATCACAATTGAACATACCACAATTGCAACTTTACTTTTATTAGTATAAATATGTGTTAATAGTCACTTCATCTAATCTGTAAGATCCTCTATGGTATGGACTATATCATATTTACTTATCAGTTTGTGTCAGAATGCTATATGTAAAGCAGGTAACAAATATTCATTGAATGAATGAATATGTAAATGACAAAGATAAAAATGAATAAAAGAGAACAGTACTTGTATATATCAGGGATAGTAAATGTGGTAGGCTGAAAACAGCATACCTTCCCCAATATATATCGAGGTGTAATCCCTGAAAGCTGTGAATATTACTTAAATGTTTTTTTTTGTTTGTTTCAAAGGGATTACTGCAAATGTGATTAAAGGATTTTGAGGTGAGAAAGTTGTCTTGGGTTATCCAGAGAGGCTATATATAAATACAATCACATATATCCTTATATGAGGGAGGTAGTGGGAAATTTGACAGGCAAAAGAAAAGGCAATGTAACTATAAAGGCAGAAATTGGAGTGATGGAACCAGAAACTAAGGACTGCCAGCAGCCACTAACAGCAAGAAGGCAGGAAGCTGACTTTTCCTTAGAGCCTCGTGTAGGAGCCTCCTGCTCACACTTTGATTTTGACCCAGTGAAATTGATTTTTAACTTTTGGTTTTCAGTGCCGAGAGGTAATACATTTCTGTTGTTTCAAAACAACAAATTGGTGCCAATTAATTTATACAGTATTAATAATAAACTAATACAGTGAGATAATCAAATTCAACACCAAAATACAAGATAGCAACTGATAACCACGAAAAAGTCTTAGTATTAGTGCCATATGAGCTCAGAGGATGAAGTATGATCAGGGCCAGGAATAGCAATTGGGCTAATGCTTTCATCTATGATCTAAGCCTTGAGTTTCTCACCTGTGAAAGAAGAAAGGACTATTTCAACTGCATAATTCTATATCTGAAAGAACGTATTTACTTTTCCTTCTGTCTATTGACAGATGACTAAGACTTTGTGAAATTTGGGGAGAGTGGCTCTTATATTGAGAGTTCTGCCTAAACAAAGGAAAGGTCTGAAAAAGCACAAAACATGTTAGCTGAATGATAAACAATAATTGCATGTGGAGAATAAATTATGTGAAGGTTAGTGATATGATTTAAGAAAGGGAGGGTGTGGATCCGACAATGGAAGGTTTGGAATATCAAACCTGGGATATGAACTTTGTTTTGTCAATGATAGAGAATCATTGAAGAATTTGAGAAAAAGAGCAACATGATCAGAGCTCTGCTTTAAAAGAATTGATATGGGAGATATGTGGTTGATAGGATGAGTGGGCAAAGATTGGTATTAGGGAGATCAATTGGGGTGCTACAACAGCAATCCAGAAAAGAGAAAATAAAAGATTGAACTAAATTTGGGGCAGCAGGGATATAAAAGGAAACAATGGCTTCAGTGGGTCCACTAGGAAGACTTTTGGGCAGAAAGTCAATAGAGTTGAATTTTTATTCAAACAACCCACTTCTCTTCTCTGACCATCGTGAGAAACATGAACAAAAATTGAATTTCAATAGATCTTTGACTTTTAACAATCCATGCTTTTTCATTCGTGTTGCTTCTAAGGATACATATCATAAAATCAAATTAAAGTACAAAGCACAACAGACGATATACCAAGATAAAAAGGACTTTCTTAGCAGCTCTTATCTAAACCTCACTGACTCTGCATGTCTTTCTGTTTCCTTTAGTACTTACAACTACGATTCAACAAACCAGTTCGCTATGCTGCCACAGTTATCTACATTGTACAGACGGTAAGGGGTCATGGCTGCTGCAGATGTGGAAACTATGAGGTTACTAGATACAGGTTTGTTTATTTTGGGGGCAATAAACTTAGCTAAAGGACATTTAATACTCAGAAGACACTACTTTCTTCCAAAGATAGCACTTTTAATCTGTACTAAAAATAACAAGCAAATGTATATTGTATGCCACAAAGGGGAAAAAAAGCCATCTGTGTGTGTGTGTATAAACCACCCACATTTTCTTAACATGTATTTCACTGCTGTTTAACCTGTACCAGTTGCTCTAAGTTAGATATGAAATGGTCTGGTAAATAGGGTTTTTTCTTTCTTTCTTTTTTTCTTGTTTGTTTTTAACCATTAACTGAGTTGAAGCAGAAATACCTATTTTACTGAAAGTCATTTTAAGACAATATTCCCAGCGAATACTCCTACTTGCCTCTCTTCTCTCTTATGAACTCCTTTCCCACCCTCCCAGCTTTGGGATGTCTTTATGTTGCTCCAAATTTGCCCATGGCACGGCATTGGTACACTTCCTACTACTCACCAAGTACTTTCTGCTAGAAGATAAGCTTCTTCCCTCTTTTTAATCGAAACTCCCACTCACTGACTGAAGAATTTAGGCAAGAACATAGGAGGAAAACAATGCTCATTTACCTGCCCATAGATATTTGCCTTTTAAAACCCTAACATGAATCTCTGCATGGTGAAATTCCAAATAGAAACTGGAGAAACTGGACCTATTTCCAGCAGGGTGGTGGTTGCACTTCTGGGAATTAGAAGATATATTCATTATGGAGATCACCCATGTTGTTAGTCTTCCCAGCACAGTACTTTTTTTTTTTCCCTCACAGATTCTTTTTATCTCACCTCTAAATTCCGTATTTCAGTAAACTGCTAAAATATGCTTCTGTTCCTTAGTAAAGCTTCTCATGAAGTCAGTAGAGAGTACATTGTGATGCGTGTATCAGGAAAATGGGTAGAAGGAAGATGAATCAAAACTTAAGTAAGTCTATTTTTATATCCCTTAGAGATATACAAAATATAACCATAGTATCTCAAAATTAGTAGCAATTTTGAAAACCCAACTCTCTTCCTCCATCTAATGATTACATCCCCTCTACAAACTACTGATAGTGGTGAGCAACTTCAAAATTAGAGTGGACAGGAATGCAATGTTTGGTGAACAAGTTGAAGAGAATACAACTCTAACATCAATAAAGAACTTTCCAGGCAGTTTTCCTTTCTATGTCACTTTCACACTGCCAGCCTGATTCTTGTTTCTCTACCAGATTCTCTACACAGGAGTGGTGGTGTATGCTCCTGCCCTGGCACTCAATCAAGGTAAGTTATCAACATTCCCTTGGCATATTTTACCATTTTTATGCCTGAATTCTAACCTTGGAGAATTATAAATAAAATACTTTGTTGGGGAGATGTTCTTCTGGTTAGGGGATTCTGAATTACTATTAGGAGTCATGACATAAAGCTCTAAATATTGATTAAACTTTGAAAATAATGCAAACAATTAATTACATGGTTTTGATTCATATACTTCTAGACACCAATTTTGATTGCTTTTGCTTGTTTGGGATTTGGTTTTGGTTTTTAAATCATTGGAATTGTGGAAGTTTTGGTATTGTATATGTTGCTAAGTATGGTCATCTATAATATATGGACTTCAGTGATCTCATGAAGTAGATAATCTCAGTATAAGAGTAAAGCTTGCTTGTAATAGTTACACTAAAATTTATAGTTTGTTCAAAATAATAGAATCCTAAAAACAAAAAGGAAAGAAATAAAAGTCAAAGTAAACTTCACAATGACGCCTGCCATATTGAAAGTCCTCAATATTCCATTTAATTGGGCTATGTGCTTATATTGAGAAATATTAACCTCAGAGTCAGTGAGGATTAGATAAGAGCTGCCAAGAAAGTCCTTTTTATCTTGATATTCCTCTGAGTTTTGTGCTTTGGACTTGTAATCTGATTTTATGATATGTATTCTTAGAAGCAACAGGAATAAAAAAGCATGGATTGTTAAAAGTCAAAGATCACTGGTAGTTAGAGAAATGCAAATAAAAAACACAATGAGATACCATCTCATGCCAATTAGAATGGCGATCATTAAAAAGTCGGGAAACAACAGATGTGGGAGAGGATGTAGAGAAATAGGAATGCTTTTACACTGTTGGTGGGAGTGTAAATTAGTTCAACCATTATGGAAGACAGTGTGGCGATTCCTCAAGGATCTAGAACCAGAAATACCATTTGACCCAGCATCCCATTACTGGGTATACACCCAAAGGATTATAATCATTTTATTATAAGGACACATGCACACATATGTTTATTGCAGCAGTATTCACAATAGTAAAGACTTGGAACCAACCCAAATGCCCATCAATGATAGACAAGATAAAGAAAATGTGGCACATATACCCCATGGATACTATGCAGCCATAAAAAAGGATGAGTTCATGTCCTCTGCAGGGACATCGATGAAGCTGGAAACCATCATTCTCAGCAAACTATCACAAGGACAGAAAAGCAAACACCACATGTTCTCATTCCTAAGTGGGAGTTGAACAAGGAGAACACATGGACACAGGGAGGGGAACACCACACACTGGAGGCCTGTTGAGGGGTAGGGGGCTAGGGGAGGGATAGCGTTAGGAGAATTACTTAATGTAGATGATGGGTTTATGGGTGCAGCAAACCGCCACGGCAGATGTGTACCTATATATGCTAGGTACGTTCAATAAAAGGATTGTTTTCCTAGAAAAAAAAAAGTCAAAGATCCATTAAAACTCAATTTTTGTTCATGTTCATCATGATGGTCAGAGAAGAGAAGTGGGTTGTTTGAATAAAAATTCAAGTCTACTGACTTTCTGCCCAACAGTCTTCCTTGTGGAACCTCTAAAGCCATTATTTCCTTTTATATCCCTGCTCATGGATGATGTTTGGGTGATTTCAGAGTACTCAAACTAACTTTGCTGAGAAAAACAGAAACTCAAAAGCAAAACATTTGGATCAAAGATTGGAGTCTACAAAATCTTAGGAGGAAAAATTTGACTTAACATTATGTAAAATGTATGGACTAGCTAGAAGTATAAAAATATAACAAAAATAATCTTTCTCGAAGGTGAGAAAATTTAATGAGGGAAAACTCTAATTTGATTTTATTTTTGCCTACAAAGAACACTGATAAAAGTATTGTGTCTTTTTCCTCATAAAATTTGCTTTTTAAATTTTTCAAGGAAACTTCTTTTAATATATTTTTCTTCTTTCCTAGTGACTGGGTTTGATCTCTGGGGCTCTGTGTTTGCAACAGGAATTGTTTGCACATTCTACTGTACTCTGGTATGTATCTAGCTGTGAAGAAGTATTTAACACTACCTCCTAATATGGGGTAAGGGCACATCTCCAGCAACAGACATCTAATTATAGTGGAATTTGTTATTCCAAAATTAAGCAGAAGTATGTCGGCTTATCTGTCACAGTTTCCTGAGGAAGGTGCTGTTGTTTAAAATTCTTTTCATTACCAACCTTTAAGAGAATTTAATCTCTGCACTCATTCAAGAAAATCATGCCTAAGAAGAAAAAAATCTAATGAAAAAGTCTTCTTGATTAGAGAATAGGTAAACCTATGCTACTTCTGAGAAAATAGGTTACTCATTCATGGCCCTCATAAACCACAGATGACACACTTTACACTTTATACTTCACTGTCTACTGGTTGAGAAATAACAAAATGTACATACAAGTGAGCAATGATGGCTGCTTTTTTATAAACTTGAGAATTTTGCAGCTTGTTTTTGTCTTGTATTTCTGGATAAGCCTGGATTACACTTACCATTTGGCTTTACACATGCTCTGTTTTTAATTAAGGAGCCTGAGTCGTATTGGCAGCATGTTTATGTAATTAATACAATTATATATAGTTTAGTTCAACATTCATTGAGGACCTATTGTTTGCCCATTCCCTGTAACTGTAATCTGTATTCTTCTGAGTCATTTTACCATGTACGACCTATAACTAACCAGTTAAGCATGTGGCAGTGGTTCCCAGACAGTTGAATTCTCTTTCCTTCACTATAGATAAAAATAAAAAAATAATATATTTTCATATAGCAGATAATTCATGTATTTTGGTGTTATGTGCATATCACCTACTCTTTGTAACATCTATTCCGATTATATAACATCCTGCTCTCTCTTTTTCATACTTGTAAATTCCATTATTTATTTGCACTTAGTTTTGTCTTCATTTTTAAAAATTTCATTCTCATTACCATAATTCTATTCCAGACACTCAACTCTTCCCAGCTATGCTAAAAAAAATAGGATCTTGCTTCTCTTACCTCTAATCTCATGTAATAGATTAGTTGCTCTGAGGTACCTGTCCAGAGAAGGACAGCTAGATGCTGGATATAACAATTTTTAATGCATTGCTTGTCTTGAAAAAGCTATCATAGCTCCCTAAGTAAGTGTTCTCCCCTCAAAACAAAGTAACAAAATAATACAAAACAATTTAAAACATATTAATTATCAGGACTGATATTTGGAAGGAGTGTTGTGGGTAGACAGGATGCATGAGGCTGACTTGAAGGCAGGTGGTGATAACAGTACTACTACCATTAAGGTACTGAAATTTGGGTCAGTGAAAATTTAGGGAAACTGAGCTTGGGACTATAACATTAAGCTAGAATCCTTGAGGGGAGCTGACATGGTTTTACTTCAGTGATGTACTTCAAATTTTTCAAGGAAAAAGTGCAAATCCTCTCTGGAGGAATAATCCAACTTAAGACTATAAGATATTTACACACAGATAAAGATCTAACGATAACTTTAACAAAATATCATAAAAAATACGAAATAGAAATTTACTGTGAGTGAGGATCAGCAAAGCAATAAAGATTAGCCTCTCAAGAACAAAATACTTTGGTATTAAAAGATATTGAATAAAAGAATAGATATGCATAAACAGCTTAAATAAATAAAGAATGTAATTTCAAAGATGAATAAGCATCAGGAATGACTGACTACACAATATAATTATTATTATAAAGAGCAAATATATTTGAAGAAACAATCTGTATGATGGAAACTCTATCCAAATTCTATCCAAAGAAATAACCTAAAGAATAACAGAGAGACAAGAAGATGAAAAATGTGAAATAGAAATGGAGACATACGGTGGACAAAATTCATGTCCAATTGGAGTCTCAGAGGAGCGTACAAAGTCTCAGAGGAGGTGAAGTAGTGTTCCAAAAATTATGGCTTGTAATTGTTCAGATATGATAAAATATAAGTACATATAGATTTAGAAAGTGTAACCTTAAAGCAGAAAGCAAAAGAATAAGTTTATGTCTAGATGCATTAGTGAAACTGTAGAACGGCAAATACAAATGGAGGACCTGAAAAAGAGCCAGAAGAAAGAGAAAGATATCCTTAAAGAGCGACACTTAGCAACAACAACGGAAACCAGAAGCAGTGGAATAATACATTCAAAGCATTGAGGAAAAACTATTCCAGACCCAGTCATAATTGTGTTTTTGACAAAACTATCTTTCAGAAGTTGAGTGTCAACAACCAAAGAGAATTTAGCCCTTACAGATCTTCCCTAAAGAAAAATCTAGAGGAGATACTGCGGAAGAAAGGGAAAACATTAAAATATGACAGTTTTAAACAGAAGAATTGATAAGAAAATAAAATAGTAAACATTTAATGAGTCTAGTTAAACTATTTTTGGTACTAAATGATAATCATTATTTTATAATTTATATAGTATTAAATGTTTTATATTATTGTACAATTTAAAATATAAAACATATCAATAATTATGTTCATAATTATAATTATATGCCACTTTGAAATTAAGAAAAAAGAATTACCCCCAAACTATATAACAATAGCATGTAAATCAGGAAGGGAGTACTCAGACTTAAATGTTTTATCATCCTTGAATTTCTGGGGATTACGACATTGCTTAAATATTGACTCTACATTTAAAATGCATGGCAAAATTTCAAGGGAACCCATTTACATAAAATAGTCAAAGTTAAGAAAAATGGAGTTTGAAAAAGCAACCCTCAATTCATCAAAGCAAGAGAAAAAAGAGGAAAACAAGCATAGCCAAAGTAGGACACATAGAAACGAAAAAGCATGACATCAGAAACACATCCAGATATTTTTATAATCACAATAAACTAAAATGAACTAAATTTACTACCTTCTAACTGGTTTTATGCTTCCAGTCTCTTCTTGCTCCCACACCCCACATACCTCTGTCAGATTAATCTTCTTAAAATATTCATTTCTTCGTGCCACTTTACTGATCTAATTCTTTCCTTACTTCCTATTGTTCACAAGATAAATTATAAGCTCCTTAGCCTGGTGTTAAAAATCTTTCATTCTGTGAATCCAGTCTACCCATATAATCTCTGTACCACACCTCTGTTCTTCTCTCTTGTCAAATTAGAGGCTTCACCTTTGCTCATATAGCAGTCTCTTTACTGTGCTAAGCCTGTGGATGTATAAAATATTTAAAGTAACAGTGAAAGAGAAAGTGTTTGTTGCCATCCAGGGTTCTGTAGTTTAGTAGGGCAAACATTAGGCCCCAAACAAGGCAGTTTGATTAAATATGTAGGTGACACACAAGGTACCATCAGTATTAAAGAAGATAAGTGTGTGTGTGTGTGTGTGTTTGTGTGTGTGTGTGTGAAAGGAGGTGAGGACTCTTGCTGTATGAAGAAGTCAGACAAGTCTTCATGGTGTCTATAATGTGCCTTTTGATTAATATCTGATAAAGTGGTTTGTTCTCTTGCCTTATGCCAAGTTTATGCAGATTTCTGCACAACTAATGCCAAGTATCCTCTGAAAACAGAGGCCTTTGCCATTTTGTCTTCATAGCACTAAAATCTTATGTTGAGATTTGGGTTTGGAAGGCTTAATGGATTTAAGAAAATTAAGCTAGTGCTACCTAGGAGGTAAGAGGTAAGAAATTTATTATTTCTCAAACCATGTGTGAACAAAGTACATAAATACAATGCCTTTGGCAGGTACTTTAATGTCTATTTTTAAAATTGAATTTCAATTTTAATTACAAAAGAAGTGATGGGGCAACCCCAATGTCTTCTTTCATCTCAAGATGAAGATGAAGCCTGTCATCTTTTCACTAAAGTTCCTGACACTCTGGAGGAGTAACCAGAGATGATAATTCTGTTCTTCAATGTTAAAAATACCACGTCATTTCATTTTCACAGAGCTCATTCATTTCCCAAGCACTTACTGATACATCACTTTATTTCATCTTTCCCCACTTGCTCATCCCACATAGATCATGGTCCTAAGGGCTTCTATACCTGCAATACTACAACACCCTCTCTTTTTCCTTCCTTCTTCTTGCCCAAAGGTTCCCAACTGTAATTCTACATTAGAGTCAATGAGGGAGCTTTCAAAAGACACTGAGGACTAGACCCCAATCCAGACCTTAATTAATTCACAACCCCTGGGGATAGGGCTTAAATGTTATTTAATTATTTATTTTTCCTTTCACATTCCTCAAGTGACTCTCAAGGGGAGCTGGGATGGATTTCATAACTACTGCTCTAACCCCTTACCTAATCATTGTATCCTAGATTTTGCTATTAGATTCATCCTCCTGGACCTCTGTTCTGCTTACCTCACCATTTGACCATTCTGTAGCTCTTAAAACTCATTCCTCCATGAATGTCTGGAATATACCATTCCTTCCTAGTTCTTTGTTTGATATTCTACCATCTCAGTTTCCCAAAATATATTCCCTGTGACTAATTTTACAAACAGTGTCTCCAGTTGTGCAAGCCAGACCCTATTGGTTAGTCTTCATTCCTTTACTTCTTTATCACCTGTATTCAATGAATCATGAGTTATGTTGATTTTACCTCCAAAATAGCTTTTAAGTCCATCCACTTCTTTTCATCTCTACCTTACCTCCATCTGCCAATCATATTGGGCATGGACTACTGAAATAAACTGAGATGGTCTCTCAACTCCTTTTCTTTTCCTACAGTTGATTCTCCACACAATCACCAATGAAACTGCTGTGAAACAAAATCTCTTATCATATAACTCTTGTTAATGCTTTCTTATGCTCCTGAGAAATCATTTAAGTGTCCTCATCAAAGTCTGTGTGGCCAGGCCTCTAGCAAATTCACCCAAAGAGCAAATTCCTCTTTGGGTGTTTCACACCTTTGACCAACATCTTCCAGTTTTCTTGTATTTCCTCAGGGAGCTGTGCTTCTTCACACATGCTGGTTCCCTCTTCTCTTTGTCCTCTGTAGTTGGTAAATTCCTACTCATTCTTCAGAAATTAGCTTGAACATCATTTCCTCAATACCAGGTCAGAGCTCCCTGTTTTATGCTCCTATAATAACCTTTCTTAGTTGCACTTTCCACATTTTTAAGTAAATCACTATCTTGTTGTCTAACATCTGCTTCTCCCATTAGATTATAAACTTTATAAAGTTAAGGAAGGGGTCTGTCTCACTTTTCATTTTATTCTCATGCTTAACACGGTACTGGGCACATAAAAGATGCTCAGTGGCTGATGCTGAATAAACAAAAGAATGCATGCATGTATTAGCAGAGAGGCTTTGCAGAGTCAGAAGAGTTACAGGGTTTGTTTTCAAGGACTCAAACATTCTCTCTATTTCAGGGAGGATTAAAAGCAGTGGTGTGGACAGATGCATTTCAGATGGTTGTCATGTTTGTGGGCTTCTTAACGGTTCTCATTCAAGGATCAGCTCATGCTGGGGGATTCCACAATGTATTAGAGCAATCAACAAATGGATCTCGACTACATATATTTGAGTATGTCCAATGCAATTTTTTCATACTTTACAAAGATTTAGCTATATGACCTTGTCACCTAAAATAATACCTTGGGCATCAAATGAATATCTTTGTTCACTCATTTCTGTCTGTTTCATAGCTTTGATGTAGATCCTCTCAGGCGACACACTTTTTGGACTATCACAGTGGGAGGAACTTTTACGTGGCTCGGAATCTATGGGGTCAATCAATCAACTATTCAGCGATGCATCTCTTGCAAAACAGAAAAGCATGCTAAGCTGTAAGTTCTCAGTAAAGACAAATTTTAATGTTTTATCTTACCTTATTTGGTACGTATTATATATTAATACTTCCTCTTGGGGGGTGTGTGTGTGTGTGTGTGTGTGTGTATGTAAGAGAGAGGCAGAGAGACTCACTTAACTCTTTCAACTTTTTGAGCCAAGCGTTACTACTGTCATCTCAGCAGGAAGTGGCCGAGAAGAGGTATGAACTGAAGTTGATTTGTCTTTTCTCACAATTATTTGCTGCCTCCATTTATTGAGAAATTACTAGATTAAATTAGGTACTGTAGGTGGCAATGCAAAGGTAAATAGCTCACATTTCTTCCTCACTTGATTTAGCATGTGGTCTCTTCAACTATTATTTTTCTTTTCATGGGTTAAAAGGTAAACTGAGGCACAATTAGATTTTTAAAGAGTTTATTTAAGTGAACAGTGATTTATGAATTAGGCAGTTATCAAATAGAAGTAGCTCAAGGCCTCCATTGAGGGAGCACAAGGGGAAAAATTATAGGTTAAACATGGAAATAAAGCAAAGGAAATATTTTATTGGTTACATCTGTACAGTTGTCTTACTTGGTCTATCCGATTGGAAATTTCTTAGTTAGATATCTGTAAGTTAGTTGGTGGTTTCTGAGTGGTTAGCATTAAGTTTCTTTTTTTTGTTTTTTGATATAGGCATTTACCAGAAAAAGCCCAAGTTAAGCTTCATTTATATTTGCAAAGCTTAAGCTCACTTAACAGATGTTTGTACTCTTAACGTTTCCAAGGAGAGCTTTAAAAAATAAGAAAACAAAGGGTAATGTAGCAAGCCACAATGGAACTTCAGCTGCTCTGACTCTTTCCTGGTCTGCTTGCTCTGAAGGATACAAGCAGAGGCACAAGCATCTAGTGTTTTCCAAGCCCCGCAAGCTATCCATGCTCCAAAATAGAGACCAAAGTTATATACACTTTCACAAAACTGGCAGAAATAAGCCAAAACTGCATCCAAAATGATTCTTCATCTTCAGTGCTGCTTCCCAAGGTTTCAACCTCCCCAGCCTAACCAGGATACACTAAACTTTTCTTAGAGAAACAGTCACTATGAATATTTCCCCAAGTGATTTTAAAATGCTTTCAATGCACAGTTTCTTATGTTCACTAAATAAAACATATAATTGCCTGGAAATGATTCAACCATTTTGTAAGCTGAATTCCAAAAGGAGAACTGTAATGTAATATTTCACAGCTCTCAGAATAAGGAAATAAAAGCATTATCTGGTGTTCCATCAATTCACTGGTAACAAATTCAAATCTTATTACAATAAATAATATTGTAACAAATCCTCCACGCATGTGGTCATCTCTTTATGAAATAGCTGTGTTATTGAAAATGCATGTGACTTAATCTGAAAAATTCATTTAGAATTCTGCTCTAAAATAAATTATAGTTGGCTATACCTGTAAAGAGAAGAATCCTTTGGTAAAATAAATAATAATTCTTTGTTATATCTAGTTTTTAAAACTATTATGAGTTTATATTATTTTCTTTTGCGAATATGCCTAATTTCTCTATGTTAATACCTGAAAGTTAGGAAATGTGTCTTTTTAATCATTTTTCCCCACATGGCCAAGAACAATGCTTTGTGCTTATTAAATGTTTATCGCTTAGTAAACAAAGTAATGCCTTGAGAAGGTCATACTTGTGTGTTGTATTACACAGGGACACACACATGTATGGATGGGCATATATATGTGAGTGTGTGTGTGTACACACTCATATATATATATGTAAATGAAAATTAAGGCTAACTAATCAGAAGCCATCAATGAACTTATCATTATCTAACTAGGACATTTCCAACAAGATAGACCAAGTAATACAGTTATATAGCTGTAATCAATCAATATGTGTACACACATACACACATATTTCTGTATATAAATCTTAAAACCTCATTTAGTAAAGTAGTTTAATTCAAGAAAAATAAATACAATCCCATTCCTATAGTTACCTGGAAATTGGAATTTGTTGTACTAGTATTTAGTAAGTAAGAAAGCTGGCAGAAAAGGAGGCATACTCATGAAGAAAGAAATGTACACAATTTCCTAACAAATGTACATCATTTTCTAACATTCAGGACTGCCATTCCTGGTTCCACTCATGCTGACTCCCACGAAGGGATTAGGACTGTGATAGTGATTTTGTGAGAATATTGAAAGACGAAACATAAAAATTCGCTTTAGAAAAGGGATCCCTGAGAGAATCTAAGGTGACAGTGTTCATAAAATTCAAGAGAGAGAAATCAGTTCAGATGTTCGGTACAGTTGCAGTACACAGAGCTGCAGGGGAGATTGCTGTGGTGGGGAAATGGTGAGGGCTCCCATCTGTCACGTAGTTGGAGCCTTGAGGGCACTCAGGGGCATCTGGAAGCCACTCAGAGCCAGCTGCTGACTGACTGTCACCTAGGAGGCTCTGCAGATGCCGATGAGATGTTTTGCTTTTGTTCCATTATCTGAGAGCCTAATGTCATTAAGACATTCCATGGGGCTTCAAAAAATCTCTGGTACTTGAGGAAAATTAATCCTGCAATATAGGTAGGTAGAAATAGATCCATAAAGTTCACACTGAAGGTGGGCATGGGTTAGAATCAAGAGTGGCTCATATACATGCATTTGGTTTCATGACCAGAAATGTGATTATTCACCAAAGACAACTTAATCTAAAGCCAAATCTTCCTTGCACCTAGAAATAGTATCACTTACCAAGACAGTTACATGTGCTTCCTGGAAGTTAACTGTTTGTGTTTCTAAACCCTTGTTTATCTTTCAGGTCTGCTGGTAGCAAATGGTGCTGTGAGGGTAGGAGTTGATGCAGGGTATCACGTCTCATCTCCCAGTTACGATGAGCACATCTACACACAGTTGCTTTTCCATTTCTATTTCCTTAGTTTATTTTCCCCTTATCTCTATCAGATCTAAAATTATCTTATCTTATTTCTGTATGTATTTATTTATTTATTTTCAGTGTTCATTACCTGCTTCTAATCCCAAAATGTAATCTCCACGAGGTTGGGTTTTGCATTGCTTCTTGCTATAGCCACAGTACCTAGAACAGGGCCTGGTACAGACAGTTACCCAGTAAATGCTTTCTGAATGGATCAGTGAAAAAGCCTATTTTACAAACAGAAGAATTAACCCTGTATAGAACCAACGTCCATTTCAAATGGTAAACAAATTAAAAATACAACGACTTTAATGTTCTATTGCCACTGGTTTCTCATTTTGCATAGTTGACCGATAAACTTGTAAGATTGTTTTGGATAATATATGACTGTCCTCTGGATGGCTATATAACTTCCACATATTTTTACAGAGTGTAACTCATTAAATCCTCATAATCCTATAATAAAAAGTAAGGCAGTTACATTACATTCTTTTTACAGATGATATAACTGACTCAGAGTGTTATGTGACTTGTCTAAAGTCACATACTTGTTAAGGGTAAACACTTTTAACTCCAGGTCCAATGGTATATTTTAAAAAGAAACAGTGTAAAAAATGTAATTATGTAGTAATGAATTTCTACCATTAATTTCTTCAATCGTTTCATCATTTCTTACCAAAAAATAATTTTATATTTGCTATGTGCTGGAACTGTTCAGTGCTCTGGCAACACAAAACAATAATACATGAATATAGAATTTCAGATCATAAATACTATAGTGACATAATTAATTATAAGGAGTAGAAACTGACAAGAGAGCAGGAAGTGACTGTTACAAACAAGGATGAACAGGAAAGCCTCTCTAGCTGGCCAGAACAAAGGCTTGAATAGACTTGGCCTGAAGGTTGGAGACAGCCAGAGTACAATTAAAGCAACTATCGGTATTGCTCATTTTATGTAGCAATTGTATTCCCAAAGCCCAGCAAGAAAAACAACCAAACACATAAAAATCATTGCATTGGCAAAATACTTTCAAGGAAGTAGCCTTTGAGATAAAAACTTCTTTTAAACTGTGAAGTGAAAACTCCTCTAAATGGGATAATTATCTGGCATATTTGCCTTATAAATCTGGACTTTGATTGAAGGGTCTTCTGAAAGTCAAGTACACCTATACAGTATAGGTTTTAGAGGACTTTGAAATAAATGTATGTCCTTACATTTAAATATGATTCCCTTCAAACAGTGACTGGATCTTAGACAATGTTCAGCGTTGCTCTCTTGGCCCCCTGTGGCCATCTCCACAGTGAGTTTGTTTATTCTCTCAGGCCAAGGTAAGGCCCGCCTACTTTCATGTCCTCTCTGGAATTGAGGAAATTAGTAAAATTTCGACTTTCAAAGGACAGTAATGAATACAACATAACTGTAGGATACTACAAAAGCACCCAGGCTGGAATTAGGCATATCTGTGCGTTTTAAAATAAAATGAATTGCACCACATAATATGGGTAAGATGGTCCTAAGTTTTTCGTACTTTCTGTTGTCTTTTTAAAAAACCAACTCTAACTTTTACCTGCATTAATCTCCAAAGTGAATATTTCCAACACTTATCTATTTCTGTGTTAGCTCATTATCCCTCTGGAAAAAGATGTTAAAAATATAAGTTGCCTTTTTGACAGTTTTATGAATTGAGTAGGGGGAAAATCACTTGAAGTTATATAATATGAGTGATTGGTATGTGAAATTTAATCCAAGAGAATAGATTTCATACCACACATATTAAGACTTTGCAGAAAACTCCTGATTTCAAAGGAAAATTCACTTAAAAATCTTACTTTATTTAAATTTGGTAATGAGTCTAAAAATGTAATGTTCTCAAGCAAAAAAAAAAAAATAGCAAAAGTATAAAGTGTAGTGATTCTTAAAGGCTGTAGAATTTTATTTTACTAGCAAAAAGGTCTAAAATCCTTTACCTTGAGTACTTGATAATGACCTCACCACACCATGATATAGTATGCAGGCTACCAATAGGCCTATGTGCTCTTTTCTAGGGCCTTGTATTTTAACTTGCTGGGTCTCTGGATCATTCTGGTGTGTGCTGTCTTCTCTGGCTTAATCATGTACTCTCACTTCAAAGACTGTGACCCTTGGACTTCGGGCATCATCTCAGCACCAGACCAGGTATGGGTTTTCTTGAGGACAGTGGGGAATGTCTGGAATGAGCATGCTTCTGGTCATTGTTGGGTAATGTTGGCTTTTCTCTTTTTCTGCCTGGACTGCTCACTATTTCTCAAACCGCAAGAAGTTGGCTTCTTTCTTCTCTTTGGTGATATCTGCATCTACCAGGTTCAAATATAGGGGAATGAGAATGTAAAAAAGAGGGCACCTTGGCCAGGCGTGGTGGTTCACACCTGTAATCCCAGCACTTGGAGAGGCTGAGGCAGGCAGATCACCTGAGGTCAGGAGTTCGAGACCAGCCTGGCCAACATGGCAAAACCCCATCCCTACTAAAAGTACAAAAATTAGTCGGGCATGGTGGCGGGTGCCTGTAATCCCAGCTACTCAAGAGGCTGAGGCAGGAGAATTACTTGAATCTGGGAGGCGGAGGTTGCAGTGAGCTGAGATGGCGCCACTGCACTTCAGCCTGTGCGACAAGAGTGAGACTCCATCTAAAAAAAAAAAAAAAGAGGGCACCTCACCTTGTTTCTGAAGACAAGGCCTGGTAACATAGCAAGGTTGGAAACAGTGGAATGTGGCTTGAACCATGGCTTTGGATGTTGCTGCTGCCTTTGGACTCTTCCTACAGGTTTCACAGTTGATTAAGGAACCTCAGATTGGAGACAATGATCCTTATTTCCACAATGCCTGCCTCTTTTCATGTCTTCTCAGCATAATTTAAATATTGTGCTGATATAGTACAGTAAACATGGTTTTGAAAACTTTATTTATGGACAATATGCTCATGAGAAGCAATCATTTGCCTTCCCTCTCTATATGTATTTAACTGTCCTGCTCTGTCAAAGAGGGACTCCTCTGCCACAAACCTGGATGTAGAGTAGAATATCATATCTAGATTCCCTGAAGACTACTTTTATGGGTTTGATTTTAGGGCTTAGTTGCTAACATTCAGGATAAACAGGAAAGAAAATGGCATATACTGAAAACAAGGAAAATAAACTTCCTACTTCCTTTTGCTCAAAAGCTATTTTCCCACATTTCAAACACTAATGAGAAGGCCGCTAATCCTATTTTTTCTCTCTTTTCTTTTCTTTCTTTCTTTATTGTATTATTTTTATTTTTTGCCTCCTCTTCAGCTGATGCCATACTTTGTCATGGAGATATTTGCCACAATGCCAGGACTGCCAGGACTTTTTGTGGCTTGTGCCTTCAGTGGAACTCTGAGGTTCGTATATCAACAACAATCTGATGATGATGATGGAAAGGATGACAAGGATGATGGTGTAGTGATCGACAGTATTCAGCAAGCACTCACTGTGTGTAAACTGATCTTCTGAATGTGTTATTTGTATTTGCTTGTTAATTGGCACACAACATATGAGGCTAGAACTTCACTAATCAGTATACACTCATCAGTATATTCACTCATCAGTATACAGATAAGGAAAATGAGATTTAGCCAGATAGAAAAATTACCTATGGTGAGTTAGTAAACTGCAGGGGCTGGATGTAAGCCTTGATCTGTCCCTACTGAAGACTTGTATGCTCATTATCCTACCTTGTCTGATGCTAATTGACCCAACACTTTCACATCACCTTTACATAAAGCAGCTCACTCTGCTGGCTCTTCTTATTCATTCGGCTGCAATGTATATAGTCATGTACCACATGATGTTTCAGTCAATGATGGACTGCATATATGATGATGGCCCTATATTTTAATACTGCATTTTATCATACCTTTTCTATATTTAAGTACACAAATGCTTTGCGATTGTATTACAATTGCCTATAGTATTCAGGACAGTAACATTCTGTACAGGTTTGCAAACTGGGAGCAGTAGGCTATACCATATACCCTAGGTGTATAGCAGATAATGCCATCTAGGCTTATGTAAGCACATTATGATGTTAGCACAATGATGAAATCACCTAACAATGCATTTTCTCAGAACATAGCCTTGCCATTAAGCAATGCATGGCTATATATTCTGCATATCTATTCTTTGCATTCCATTCATCTCATCTTTAATAACACACTCAGACAGCTAATAACTTCCATTTCTCAAATAAGGGCATTATTCTAAATACAAAATCATTCATGCATTTTATTATGGCAAATGCTTTAGAAGGCTTATATTATACCAGACACAGTTGGTGACATCAGGGATATTGCAGAGAACAAGACTGACATAAGCACTGTCCTTGCTTATACAGAGTTTGCTTTCTAACAGACATAGCAGATGGCCATGTGAGTAAAAAAGATAAATAAGATTGTGTCTGAAAATAGCAAACAGTATAAAGGAAATAACAGCGTGTATCCTCGAGAGAGGTGAGGTCTGAGGGTCCTAATTTTGTTAGGCTCTTTAAGGAACTCCTTTCTGAATATGTGATACTTGTATTGAAATCTAAAGGATACAAAAAAGCCAGCTATGTGAAGAGCACAAGCAGGAACATTTACAGGTAGGGGGAAAAGCAAATACTAAAGCCCTGAGGAGACAAACTGTATGGAGTATTTGAAGAACAGAGGAAACACTGGCACCTAAGGCCCTGGGAGCAGAGCAGGTGGGGATGAGTTAGAAGAGGTGAGCAAGAATCAAATCATGACGAGCCTTCATAAAATGGTAGAGTTTGCATTTCAAGTGAAATAGGAAGTCATTAGAAGGTTTGAAACCAAGGGAGTGAGTGATATACAAATTGAAGACTTGGTCTT
Organism: Mandrillus leucophaeus; assembly: GCF_000951045.1. Lineage (NCBI taxonomy): Eukaryota > Metazoa > Chordata > Mammalia > Primates > Cercopithecidae > Mandrillus > Mandrillus leucophaeus. Next base: position 567,211 of record NW_012107587.1, on the reverse strand, counting down.
CTCTGTCAGGAAGATTTGAGCTTGCCTCTTTATATATAAGAAAAGTAGCCAATTGACCTAGGTTAAGGACTGCTTTTCTCATTTGTTCATTGTTTATTTGCTTTATTAATGACATTTTTGAGCACATAAAGATTTTAATTTATATTAATGTTTTACATCCTGATTTCAGGGTTAACATCACGCTCAGAAAGGTTTGTCCATTCTACGATTGTAAATAATCAACTAGACACCATTCTAGTATACTTATGGTTTTATTCAATATTAACATTATTAAATTATCTAGACTATACATGTGATATAAGAAATTAAGTGATGTTCCTGCTTTATTTTCCTTGTAAGCTAGTAACCAAGTTGTCCCATTTGTCTTTAATAGGCCATTTTTCACCACTGACTTGAAATATTACTTTTATTACATTCTATATTCTTCTTTGTAGTTGATACCTCTTCTTAATTACCTTTTACATTCTTTTGATGTATTGGTCTTTAGCTATGCCAACACCAATAATTTTGATGACTGTGCTTTAAAATATAATTTATCTATTAGGCTGATACCCTAATTAATTTTATTTTACAGAACTTTCCTGATACCTGGGGGTTTTAAAACAATATTTTTAGTTGATTCTTTGGAGTTTGATTGTAATTGATTATCTGCAAATACTCTTGACTTATTTTCTTTCTTTTAAATAGGCATACTTCTATGTTTATTTTCTTATGTAATTGTGCTTTGAGAACAATAATAAATAATTAAGGTAATAACAGAAATCCTCCTTTTATTATGTACTCTAAAAGGAATATTTCTTTGATTTTACAATTTAATAAGGTATTGACTTTCGGTTTGAAAGGTATTATTTATATTTGAGAATATTTGCATAAATTATTTAAAAAGTAGAAGAATAAAATGCATATATTTATGCTAATTTTAGAAAAGATGTTTATCTCAGTGGTATATTTTGGTAAAATTTTAGCATTTTTGAAATGGATATATAATTTTGCTCTTTCAAAACTTTTAACATGTTAATATGTTGACAGATTTCCAAAATAGCAATATCCTTGAATTTATATAATGACTTTGCCTTAGGATTTTAATTTAGTGTACTGCTGACTTGTCTTTACTAATACTGTTTTTAGAATTTTGCATCAATAGCACACAGAGACAGTGTCCTATGGTGTTGGTCCTAGGATCTCAAGGACACTCAGGACAGAGATAATGAGCACCAGAGACTCAAACACCAGTAAGGGTCACACTCTGTCTTTTTGTCTCTCTCTACGTGCTTTATTTTTTGCTCTCTTACTCTGAGGCTCACTCTTTCCAGACTGGAGAAATATGGCTGTTAACAGAATAAATCCCCCATAAAAGAGTGTTGATTCCTTTATTCTAAGTCCCAAATTTTCAAGGAAGAAACACACTGGACAACATATGGTATAGAGAGATTACTGCTGCCACAACCACAAGGAGACTGTGGGGACAGAGAAAGGAAAAGACAGGAGTGGGGATAGAATGGGGAGATAGTAGTTGAGACATAGGGGAAAAAATATTTGCACTATCTTGTAACAGCTTTAGAATCTGAAAATTGACATATGGATACACCTGACTGCCAATGCAACCCTGCAAAGGTTCTACAAACCTTACCCTTCTGGGCCAAATTCAACTTTCTGCTCTCTCCCACCCAAAGGATTCAAAGATTAACCTTGATGTTGGAAACTTTCACAAGATGTATATTAAGACAAAGATTTTGGGAGCATAAAAAGTCCTTTTATTTAATCCTCTTCTCTCCTTATTTAACTTTTATGGAGCTCCAGATAGAAGAGGAGTCTGGCAGGGGTCACATATTATGTTTTAATTCTTAGAAAAATACGAACAGTACCCCTAAAGCACTTAGTTTTCAGATATGGGTCTTGGACAGTTTTTACTTCCTCTGTATATATTACTTAGAGAAGTCATAGCTATATCTTGTGTTCAAGTAAGCACCGGAGGATAACAGAATAATTTTTAATGAATATAAATGGAAAAGTTACAAATTCCTAGACATCTTTTGTTCATTGGCCTATTTCTTTTCCAGAATTTTTTTTCATAGTTGTGATTTTGCATCACTTAAATTGAATATTTTATCTATTACACTAGCTAAAATATTCCAGGTCTATATGAGGAATTAAAGAAGGTCTCATGTCATTCTGCAAAGAAAACCCCAACGTTCAGGTGCTGTGTCACCTAAGCAAGTTTTAGGTCAAATAAGATTGAGCTCTGATTGGAAAGTGAGAGACGGAATTTCAGAGGTTTTATGCAGTTTCGATATGTGGACACTTCCCAGTCTTATCTCTTGCCACTTTCTCTTTTACTGTTATAATATCATTCCAGCAACGCTGGTAGCTTTCGGTTGTTGAATGTAACAGCTCCTTTTTATGTTGAGACATTTATATGTAAGCTTTCCTTCTTCCTGCAACATCTTTTTCCCATTTTGCATGGATCTTCCCAGTGCCTATCTGTCACTTCCTAAGGAAAATTTTCCACACTACGTATTAATTTAGGTCTCTGTATGCTCTTATAGCACCTTGCTATTTTCCTTCACAACAATTTCACAACTGTAAGCAGGTAAATAATTGGTTGTCAAATGTTTGTGTACCAGTTAGAGTGCAAGATCTATGTCTTCCTGGTTCACCATTATATGCTTGATACCCAGAATGAATAAAACGATGTATAAATAAATGAATGAATAATTAATGAGTGGCAGGCTGTACTGATTCCGGGGTTAGGGTAGTCACTACTCTCTGTTTCCACTCCAACCTGAACACACACATAGACACACACACACACACACATTTCCTCTGGTGCTGCCTGCTAGGTCATTTAACCTCTTGTTAAGAGGAATTAGTGGGTGTTAGATTATGAAAGCCTAGCTTCTTCACTGCAGTTCATGGAAAAAATTTAAGAGCAATAGCATGGAAAAAGATTTGAAAGATGAGTAAAGAGGCCATATAGTTCCCATGGAGTCTCAGAAGATAGAGACCTGTCCGCATCTGTTTTTCCTAGAGCCCTGCCTTATCTATCTGCCCTGGATGAGAGGGCAGGCTGGTAGTTCTGCCTTACGTAGCTTAGACCATGTTCTCACTTTTCTTTCCTCATAGCACCGTGGCTGCCAGCATCAATGCCTTGGCAACAGTGACCTTTGAGGATTTTGTCAAGAGCTGTTTTCCCCATCTCTCCGACAAGCTGAGCACCTGGATCAGTAAAGGCTTATGTAGGTACAGCTGGTGGACCTTCTATTCCATATCATGAAATGTACGTGTGGTACATGTCAAAATCCTGCACGTGCTGTTCAGGACACACTTATAAACACAAATGCACAGTGAGACATGTGAAGAATCCCACATATAGATTCTTACACTTCCAAAGATCCGGCAGGGTATCAGGAAAGAATGGCTAGCTAGTTTACCTTAACTAATTTTATTTTCAGATACTCTTCTATACTTACCCTACACTCTAAACGAGGCTTATCCAACCCATGGCCTGTGGGCTACATGCGGCCCGGGATGGCTTTTAATGGAGCCCAACACAAATTTGTAAACTTTCTTAAAACATTTTGGATATTTTTGTAATTTTAAAAATCTTTTGTAATTTTTAAATTCTTAAAATCTTATCAGCTATCATTAGTGTTTGTGTATTTTCTATGTACTCCAAGGCAACTCCTTCTTTCAGTGTGGCCCAGGGAGGCCAAAAGATTGGATGCCCCTGCAGACTAATCACATCAATCTCTCTTGATTACACTGTGTGATGGTCATTAGTCTCTCTACATGGGAAGATGTTGTGCTCACTATGGCCAGTCACCTTGACAAAGAAAAGCCGAATTCTTTTCTGAAGAACTGTTCCTTATTACCAAACTCCCAGTAACCCCATCAAAGAATAATTTCTCCTTGCTTAATCATGCAATTGCATATTATGTTTATAATCAGTTCAACACTTACCAGAGAAATTGCAGTTTCACAAGGTTTACTTTTTAAAGTATAAACAAATTATGTATTTACTAATAGAAAATATAAGTAATTTGGGAAAACTTATGTACATTGTTAAATAAAATTATACCTATTTTTCTTGGTATGTATTATGAAATCTCGTTCTAGCAGGATTGAATATATAATTATGTGGCAGCAGTGAGTGTTGATACATTTTTTGTGGGCTTAATATTACTATTTTCTAAAATTGCCCAAGTTAGTAGACAAAATGACATCACATTTTTGCTTTAATTTACATATTTTGAAATATAGACCATTATTTTTCAGATAGTAATGATTTGTATATTTTTGTAAAAAAATTATTCATGCTTTCTATATATTTGTTGATGAGACAGTAGAAATTTTATTGTTTGCAAAATCTCTTTACATAGAGAGGAAGTAAGTCCTTTGTCTGTTGTAGAATGTCTACCAGCTTAATTATTTTTAAACATATTTTTCATGTACAGAAAATTTCATTTTGTTTGATCAAATATATCATTTCTTTTATTATTTTATCATTTCTTTATGCTTATAAATTTCTTACATTAAAAACTTATGTTTATATTTTCTTTTAGATTGTAAGTACTTTTATATTTTATATTTAATACATCTAAATTACTTATTTGATTTATTATTTAAGATGATAAATTGTTTTTCTTTTTTTTTTTAAGATGGAGTTTCACTGTCATTGCTCAGGCTGGAGTGCAATGGCATGATCTCAGCTCACTGCAACCTCCGCCTTCTGGGTTCAAGCAATTCTCCTGCCTCAGTCTCCCGAGTAGCTGGGATTACAGGCATGTGCCACCACGCCTGGCTAATTTTTTTTTTTTTTTTTTTTAGTAGAGATGGGGTTTCTCCATGTTGGTCAGGCTGGTCTTGAACTCCCGACCTCAGATGATCCACCCGCCTCAGCCTCCCAAAGTGCTGGGATTACAGGCGTGAGCCACCACATCCAGCCACGAAGATTTTTTTTTATATAGTTCACTTCCCCAGCATTATTTTTCCAATATTCCTGTTTTAAACATATTTTCATTAATAAAAATATATAACATAAATTTTTTTCATCTATAAGAATATATTTCATAGTATATACTTATTTTCTGTAATTACAGGACTAAACCATCTTGTTTGATATTATAGCTTTGTAGTATTTTATTTAAATATATGATAGAACAATTTCTCATTTTTCTTTCAGTTTAAAAATTAAAAATGTTTCCATTGTAATTTTTACAAAAAAAAATTGGCTATTCATTACTATTTATTCTTTCAAAATGACTTTAACGTTTATTCCATGGAACCTATCTGAACCCCCCACTGCCACTCCTCAATCCCATGGGATTGCATTAAACCTGAAAACATATTTGGAAACAACTGACATCTTTGTCAGTCTTCCACCTAGCAATAGAATTTATTTTTTTCTATTTAACTGTATTGTATTTTTTAAATTTTACGTATTAACTATACTAACGTCTTCCTCTTTCAGCTCCTCTTCCTTCCTCCCCCTCGCGCTCTTCTCTTCTTTCTCTTCTCTCTTCTTTTTCTTTCGTTCATCCTCCTCCTCCTCCTTTCCTTGATATTATGAGTAAGATGCTTTCCACATAATGTCTTCTAAACTATTTATTATCAATGTGGAAAGCTGTAATTTTTTGTTTGTTTTTGTTTAGAAAATGATATATCTGACCATTTACTCAACTCTCTTTGATTCTTAAAATGCAAATTGATTTTATTGAAAGTGTGGTTGTTGCTTGAAAATATGAATAGTTTTACCATCCCTTTATGCTTAATTGGTTTTCTAATTTAGGTTGTTTTCCATATCTTTCACTTTTTCCCTTATTTTCAAAACTTTGTCCTTTTCTTCTGTATACTTGAAGAATTCAAGTTTTTCTCTATGTTACTTTGAATTCTCCCTATATAAACTTCTTAACAATAATGATTTTAATTATGCTATTGTGTTATGTTCCTTATATTTTATTACAAAAATTAAATTATTTGGCCAAGTTTAAAAATGTTATTGTGAATTATCATGTATACATTGCCTAGATTCTCCATTAATATTTTCCTAAGCTTGCTTTTTAGCATATCCATCCAGTTTGTCTATCTATCCATTAATCCATCATATTTTTGGTACATTTAGAAGTAAATTGTGGACTTCTGCATACTTCCCCCAAATTATTTTAACATGCACATTGTTAATGATAATTCACTATTTAAAAAGCTGGAAAAGAGAGCCTCAAAAGTTGCTAGCCTGATTTCATTTTAAGAGTAAGTTCCTGATAGGAAATATCATGTACTGAATTTGAAATAAAATAAAAATGATAAATACATAGTACTTGCTGTGTACCAGGCATTGTTCTTGGGTATATGCATATACTTGTTGGATTAATTTACAAGTAGTTCCTTTCTACAGTGAAAGCTGTTAGAGACAGGAATCACGTTCTAACTTTATAGTACTGGCATCTGGCGCAGTGTCAAATCTATGGTTGGTATTCAATAAGATTGAATTAATGGTCATGTTGGGAACTGGGCTGGATATATAGCTGACAGAGAATGTTCAAAAAGAATCAACACAATAGTTTTCTTTCCATTTCTGTCACTGTGTCTCTGTCTCTGTCTACCTGCTACTTTTTGCCTCCTTTCTATTATTTAGTTTATGTGTTATTATTGGAATTCAGTGTACTCTTGAGATGATTTTTAAACAAAGATGTATAAAAAATGACTTTTTAAAAGATGGTTTAGAAAAGACATTATTTTTACATGTTGACTAAAACATATATGCTGATTTATTAGCGAGCTTTTATGATACCAGAAGAGCACTGTACTCTGAAGGCCCTTATGGTGATATAGAAACAAATAAATCATTATGTAGCATAACTAAGGACCATAAGGAAAATACAAATAAAGTGCCAAAGGGAAAAATCTGAAAAACTTTCCAGATGTGCGAAATCTGTTAGGTAGAATGTGTAGACGTTATTTAACCATTGTTAAGATGAAAAGCTACTGGACTCCTGGAATTAGTAGCTTCTTTTTCAGCTCCTTGCTGGAGGGTGGTTGCCCTGGAATTAATTTCCACTAATTTTGTCTAGATTTAGTCTGGACCTTTCCCACATTTTCATGTAGTTTCCACATAACAGATTTCTTCTAGAAGCTTAGGATAACCCTTGAGGCTGGATACCAGTTCATTCCGCCTGACCTGAGGAAGCAGGTCATTGAAACTTTTCCTCGGTAGAGAGACTTCCTAAATGCCTCTCTTGGGGCTGATGACGGCTGAATGTGGAGGACGGTCCTCACTGAGATCCCTTTGCAAAGGGCTTGCATCAGAGACAGTTCTGAGTGGGGCTCATGTCATCCCTTGAAGTCAGGAATCCCTCAGGATATTACGGTTGTAATTTTTCTTTCTTTCTTTCAGGTCTCTTATTTGGCGTGCTGTGTACCACTATGGCTGTGGCTGCATCCGTCCTGGGAGGTGTTGTGCAGGTAACGAAAGAAGGAAAAGACACATTTGATGTCACCAGAACTTCCCCCCACTCTCTTCTAATGTCCTGCCTCTTCCTCCAAGATCCAAAGGCTGACATTTAATAATACCAGCTCCCAAATAAAAATACATGTAAAATTTCAACCAAAATCACTTTCAGAAGGAGAAACTATTAAAACTAGTAATAGGATAGTGAGATAAAATTAGAAACTCCTAAAAATTCAGATCTGAGAATTTATTATCCTGATGTAAAAGTAGTGATAATAATAGTTAAAACAATAATAATTAACATGTACGTAACACTCTGTTCTGGGCAGAGTCCTAAATGTATTATTTCATTTAATCTTCATCACTTCTCTTAAAGTAGTATAATTAATGCACTAATTTTCCAGATGAAGAAACTAAGAAGTAACTGTCCCAAAGTTACATAATTAAAGAATGGTAGAATGGGATATCTACTCACCTCCACCTGTCATCCAAGATGAACTCACAGCTCCCAATTCCACAAAATATCAATACTAAAAGGAACCTTATGTTTCAATTATAATCTGTTTCAATTATCTTCATTTTGCAGGTGATTACAGGAAAAAAAGTGAAAATATCCTGTTCAAGGTCTCACAGTTAGTGAAAAAACTAGGTTTATGACCGAAGTCTCCTGAGCCACCCATCCCCATTCCTCATGTTACCCAACTCACAAAACAGCGTCAGATAAGTACATCTTCAGGTTCAAGCGATTCTCCTGCCTCATCCTCCCCAGTAGCTGGGATTACAGGTGCCCAATTAATTTTTGTAGTTTTGGTAGAGATGGAGTTTCACCATATTTGCCAGACTGGTCTTGAACTTCTGACCTCAAGTGATCCACCAGCCTCGGCCTCCCAGAGTGCTGGGATAACAGACGTGAGCCACCACACCTGGCCTTGTGTAATCTGAACATCATTTAGAGTTTCTTATCATGGTATAAGTTTTCAATAAATGTTTTTCAAATGAAGATATGAGTCACAGTAAGTGAATAGTAATCATTAATGTTTATAGAAGGCCTTCCAGTTCCCAGAGCAGTTTAACTTACTTGATCCTTCCAATGATTACTTAGATAAGTTCCATTAATTCCATTATAAGATTCAGGGAACAAATCTGGGAGAGCTAAGTGATGGAATAATTCACTTGTCTACATAAAAGAACTTATGGGACATGGTGTCCTTTCTAATAGGCCATTAACATACTGTTTTATCACAGATGCTTTATAATCCCTTCATAATGTTTGAAGTACTCTGATATATACCCGTCTACACAGCAGAAGTGGCAAGGTGGTGAGGTTTGTCTTTAGTGATCTCAGGTACTTTTTTAAGATTTATTTTCCTATTCATGGAACCTATATTTCCAAGTTGCCTCTTGATGTCTTGTGCTCCACAATCAGTATTTACTCTTAAGAAAGTATCATCATGTCCAACTGGTGATGATTAGAGTCACTAAATTGTTTTCCTCCAGAGATATTTCCACTGTAAGCTCCTCTGCAATTGAAGTATGAGGCGCTCCAGATAGGCAAGGACTCCTCCAGAGACTGTTGGAAAACAATTCTTGTAGTGAGGAGGAAGTTGTGAGTGATGCCCTCATCCTCCTGCCTTCGTTCAGTTGAGTATGCTGGGCCCACCTTCTTGATTGATTAAGATGTGTGCCATGTGGTTTAAGAGATGTCGATAGGCAAGAGTGAAAACCCTGATCTCTCCTTTCCTAAGAGAGGTATTTGAGTCTAAGGTGGTCCACTCTTTTCTCTGAACACATCTGACTTTGATGGGCAAAAAAAGGCAACTATAATTCCCTTATTTAATTTTCCAAACACCCTTGCTAAATTGAGTTTAATGGCATAACATTCATATTCTGAATTAACATATGGGAAGAAGACAAGAAATCAGGTACCCTAGGGATGAGATATAGAGCCAGGTTTAATTTCATTTCATGTTTCTGAAACCACCCCGTACCCATGGTATGTGTTTATGGTGGTTCTGAGGGTGAGAGTGGGGCAGCTTAAGTTCCTTAAACAAAGACCCTTTCAATGTTTTAGTTAAAGACTTTAGAAAATGTGTTCTGGAAAGTCTCATCCTGCGACATGTTCCAAGAAAGAAAATTTCCACAGTCAAAAGACTTTGGAACACACTGCACACTACATTCCACTCTCCAAAATCCACATGATACAGGGGCATATTGAAGGCTCCGAAAAATCCTCTAGTAAGGAAACCTGTTTCACTTGAAACATGTGACCACAGAACCACAATGGAGTGGAGAGTAGTAGGGCAGGAGGGGCTGGGGTCAAATAGCAGCAGGGAAGATCAGTTCGTGATTTGCCCAGCTCCCTTTGAGAAAGGTCATTCTATCCAATATGCTGCTGTCCTAATGATTATCAGCTAATTCTGCTAAGAGCTGTTAATGACTTCTAGGGGCATTTTAATCTCAACTTGAGAAAAAACTTTCTGGATATCATAACAGTTCAGCAAACAAATGGCATGCGTCAGGGATCAGAGCTCACTAATAGAGAAGGTTAGAGCAGTAATAAAAAGATAATAATAGTAGTAGTCAACACTTTGGTGCCTTTATGTGCTCCATACTCCTCAGACAGTATTCTGTGTTTTTTCTTGGATTCCACATTGAATACTCACCAAACCCCATGCCCCCCAAATGGGAAGCAAGTATTAGCATACCCACATGACGTGTGAGGAAGCTAAGGCATAGCAAGGTAAAATAAGGTAAAATATCCTGCCCAAGCCCCAAAGGCAACCCTAACCCCAATGCACAAAGCTATTGTCCTGTACTTGCAGGAGTGGCTTAGCAGGTATTTGGGCATTGGGGAGGAGGCTGAATTAGATGAGCTCTAAGTCTTCCTCTAATACATACTTAATATTAACAAAAGAAAGGTAAAAATTAAAATTAGTTTGCTTGTACACTACAGAAATATACATAGTTTTAAATCCAGGAACTCTTGAATTCCTCCCCCACCACCTTGTTTTTTTTTGTTGTTTTTGTTTGTTTGTTTTTATCATGTGAAGGCCTTTTTCTTCTGAGGCATGGTGGCTAGTGACTTTGTAAGAGATTGTGAAATATTTGTCCCACAGGGGAAGATAAAATTACCTTCACTAATTTACTGACTCTCCTATGTAATCACTAGTAAATGAACTTTCAAATTCAGCAACCCTAGAAACTGTGAATTAATGCTATCAGTTAGCAGAGGAAATGCCAGGAATATTAACTTAAGTATTGATGCTGGGTAAGAAGCAAGGCTTTACCCTCATCTGCCTCCATTTTGTCAAGAATATATCTGAGGCATTGACTTCTCTGAAATTAATCTGGAAAAAACAATCAAGCATTGCAACCCATCTTTCTGGAAAAAAGATAAAAAATTTGCTAGAGGTGATTTGAAGTCCCCTTGGTTCTATGACCTTATTTTTTTTTTATAGAGAAAGAAGACTTTGAAATTCACTGAGTTTCAGCTTGGACTTCAAACTAAATTCAGGTTGCTTGCCTTTCTACTATACAAACACACACACAGACACACACACACATGAATACAGTGCTTATCATTCAGCCTAGAATTTAGAAATGACTTATAGAAAGCACATAATTAATAAATGGCACAGTCAGAACTAGGACCCAATTGTATCCCAGGTCCAGGAGAGGGATGATGCCAGGAAGTCACAGATACCCTTGAGTAGGGGGTTCATCTGGTCTGCTTTTGTTCCACAGGCTGCCCTCAGCATTCACGGCATGTGCGGGGGACCAATGCTGGGTTTATTCTCCTTGGGTATTGTGTTCCCTTTTGTAAACTGGAAGGTAAGGATCCCACAGCCATCTTCACAATTCCTAGTCAAAAACTGGTCCCAGCCATTTCTTCCTCCTCTCACCCCTGTTTGGAAAAGCTATTTGTCTTAACCAGGAAAAGAATCCACAGTAGAATTAAACAGAGCTTGAGTCTACCTATCTCTGACTTCAGTAACATTTTTCTGGGAAAAATGTCATTCAGTGTCATTTTTCTGGGAAAGAAATGAAAGAAAAGCAGAGGTAGTTATGAACTACCATATATCCAGACATGAAAGCTGACTCTTTAAGGTTAAATTAAGTCTTCTCTAAATTAAAGGCCCACAACATTAATTGTAAAATAGATTCTGAATTCAAGAATAGTTTTGTTGAAACACAATTTTGAAAATTCATATTTACAAATGTAAATCTAATTGTTTTCTGTGTATAGTTACCTAGATATATAACTAACTTTATTAAACTAATTAACTAATTTATGTAGGGGAGAAGGGACAAACTTGGGTTCTGACAGTTGGATCTTCATTTTGCTGCTCTGGCAAGCTAACAGTATGTCTTCAAGTAAATGTTGGTTGGATAACTGTGTATTGAGTATAAATCAAAATAAATAATTATCTGGAAAAATAATATAACAATATTTTTTAAACGTTTATAATAGCAGGATTTTCTCAATCTAACAAAATTGCCATTTTCCAGTTACTGCCATCTGCACACTTACATGTATGTATTTCGAGAAAGTCTTTTGATTCCAGAAAGCTTGACTTTACACTTATTTATCTATATACTATAGGATATTCCATAATGTCTGTGTCAGATAGTATACCTGATTAGGTCTCTGTGGCTACCTGACCCTTATTGACCTTTCTCCTAGATAAATCTTGTTGGGCTAGGTAAAGAGGTTCATGGGTAGTGAGCATTCGGGTCTTTGTAGCACTTCCCAAGCAGTCTTAATCACTTGTCTGATATTGGGGTTGACAAGAATATTATGTCTTTGGGGAGATAATGTGAGGGAAGACAATATTCTAGCCACAAAAAAATGTGAGCTAACTACATAAGATTTTACAGTGCACTGTAAACATTAATTTATTATCTATGTTAGTACATTGGAGTTTTTTTCTATTTGGTCAGGAAAACCACCTTGATTTCTCTTACTGAAACCACCTTGTCATTTTTGGCAGCCATTGGGGCCCTCATTTACCCTGCATCAGCCTCTAAGACATGTCCTTTGCCTAGATATTTACTAAAGTATAGTAAATATTGTAAATTTGTGTCACCTCTCCCCTCATCAATGGCCATGACTGATCCTACTAACCAATCATGGCTCTCCTTCCCACAGAATGTGGCTGCAACTTCAGAATCTGTCTCAACATGGCTCTCCAGCTAGCTATTATAGATCACCCAGGGTTATCCATCCAGTTGAAATCCATTTGCCACTTACTGGTAGGCCAGGGGTCAGCAAACGATATGCCTCAAGCCAAATCTAGCCGGCCCCCTGTGTTTGGTAAGGCCTTCAAGCTAAAAATGATTTTGACATTTTTAAGTGGTTGGGGAAAAAAAGTCAAAAGAAGAATAATATCTTCTGGCACGAAAATATTATATCAAATTCCAATTTCAGTGCCCATAAATAAAATTTTACTAAAACACAGCCAGCCTCTTCTGTTTGGGTATTGTTCTATAGTTGCTTACATGCTATAACAGAAGAGCTGAGTAGTTGTGACAGATACTGCATGGCTCATGAAACCTAAAATATTTATTGTCTGACTGTTATATTAGAAATTTGCAGACCACTTGTTTAGACCAAGGCACAAGTATTCAAATCACACACACTGATTTAGTTTCTTCAAACAATAATGAAGAAAGCATTCTGGAACTCTTACCACGGTCTCTTCTATTCTTTTCTGATTAACTAGAGAAGCCAACAGGTTTGTTTTCTCTGACTCAGAAGGCTCAGCTTCCTAGCAGTGACCAGAAACATTCGATTATATTCTCTAGTGGTCCTAATCTCTGCTAAATTGTTCTGCCTCCTCTACAAGAAAAATGATTCTTTGAATTTTCATTATTTATCAAGAAATATAAACCTTAAATGACAAGACTACTAAATGCACTTGCTAGTATTCATACTTAAACAAAAAAACCTCAAAACTAGGGATTCAGGGGACTCTGTCAGTTACTTAGGAAGAGAGATAGGAGTAATATTTTCTGTATAAAAGCTGTCGATAACGAAAAATGACTCTAATATTTGAAGTTTTCCTTAACTTCCGAAAGTCTTCCAATGAGAATCAAAGTTTCAGCAGCTTTTTAAGTAGTAAGAGAAAGAAACCCTAAGGAGAAAGATAATTATTGCTAGAAATCTAAATATATTGATCAGTGTGAAATTATCTTGTGTCTTCGTTTAAAGAACAAGTCACTCCTTAATAAACCTGCATTATGAGAATTGAGGTGAAGGCAGTTTGAGTGTTTCCAAAACACGTGGCCAAGATTTGGGGTGGAACGCCAGAATCTCTAAGGCATAGAACTCCTCATCTCATTATTCTTTCAATAGACAACTTTGTCAAATTTCCCATTAACTTTTTTCTTCTTCATCCAGGGTGCACTAGGAGGTCTTCTTACTGGAATCATCTTGTCATTTTGGGTGGCCATTGGGGCCTTCGTTTACCCTGCACCAGACTCTAAGACATGGCCTTTGCCTCTATCAACAGACCAATGTATCAAATCAAATGTGACAGCAACAGGGTCTCCACTGCTATCCAGCAGGTATGCTGACTTTAAAGATGGCGCTGAGTCCCAGAGAGTAGGTCACCTGGTAAGAGGGAGGTGCACTCTTCAGAGATAAGTGTGATGAGACACATCTTGCTCTCTTGTGAGACTCACTCTGGGAAGTACCCAGCACTGAAGAGTGCCACACAGGGCTGCAGCTTTCTGCAGATGTCCATTGTATGTCTGAATAGAGAGGTATTCAGACATACAAAAACGGATTTGGTGAAAGAGTTAATGGGAGATATGAGTACAAAACAGAAAAATAGTGGAGGGTTGAAAGGTGACTGGGTATGAGGAATATGGTGACCTCAAAGAATAAAACTGAGTAGAAGAAGTTTGTGAGCAATGAGGATAATGCTTGTAGGTATGCGGAGTTAGGAGCACTGCTATGAACCTATGGCTTCTAAACCAAATAATATGAACACAGGGTTTAACAAAGGATTTCCCTTTCTGCTTCTGGCTGGGGTAAGTGATCAAAAATATCAAAACACATCAGATACTATTGTGTAGAGAGAAGATTGTGGACTTTGAAATGTGAAATACCTGGGTTTGGATTTTGGTTTTACCATTTATTCCCTCTGTATCTTTGGACAAGTTAGTAAGTTGTAACTTCTTGAATTCTCAGAGCCCTTGATTGAAAAATGAGGGTATTAGTACCTACTATACTTCGTTTTTGAGAGGATCAAATGAGATGACTATATATATATCTCTCTCTCTTCGTATGTATATATGTTTGTGTGTGTATATATGTATATATGTGTGTATATATGTATATATGAGTGTGTATATATATATCAAGTGGCACTACACATGACTTTAATAAATGTTCACTCACATTCTAATTGTATGTAAGAGCAAGTCTAGAAAATACAGGATTTGTGTTATTTGTGTATCCTCAAAAGTACTTCATTTTTAGTAGCCCTTTTCTGATTATCATCAATACCTCCCTGTACACGCTCATTTCCTCTGAGCCCAGCCTTCTCAAACTGGCCAGGTAATGTGGCAAATTACATTTATGAAAGTCTCTCTTGGCCCGGCATATCTTCTCCTCTCCATTGTCCTTGTCAATCTTGAGGCAAGTCTCGTCATTACAAAGTCCAGAAAAGTGAAATTATCTTATTTGTATTTTTGATTTCCTCCATTTTTCTATTTTCTCTTCTTTTCTAATACAACCCATTCTATCCAGGCATCACTAGATTTATTTTTTCTGAAGCGCCTTCCTGAACTCATTACTACCACATGGAGATGACTTCAATGATTCATGTGCTTATGGAATAAAATGCAACCTTTATCCTGGAGCTAAATATCTGCCAAACTTTCCTGTGGTTTTAATGTTATTAACTATTGTTTTCCTTCTACTCTGAATTCTGTCTCTTCTCTTCTACCTATGCCTATCCCACTCTTTCCTACATTTGGGTCCTTAATCAAGCTATTTCCTCCACAGTAATGTCTTAGTGTTCATTTCCACTCTCCTAAAATCTGTTTATTTTTCAAGAGCTGTACTAGTGTCCCCCATTCCTCCATAAAATTCATTTTGACTCAGGTTCCAAATGGGCACTCCATTATTTTGCTTCCATTTGCCTTTGAGTTTCATTTTCTTTCCATAAATTTTATATCAAAGAATTTCAACCTATTTATGGTTCAACATAAACCATGTTGATTCTTCCCTCCTGCTTGTACTTACTGTATTACCTTCTTGGAATGCTAATTCCTGGCCCTGACTACCCTCTTTGCTTGATTAACTACTAATTATTCTTTCAAAATGAGCTGAGGTATCATCTCATGCATTGATCTGAATTTGAAGGCTGCCTTAATCTTTTATACCTTTTCTACTGAGGCAAAACCAACCCATTTTATGATTATCTATTAGCTCCTATATGTAGACTTTGTGACTTTCTCATCTTTAGATCACTAATGCCTGTCACAATCACTAGCACTAAATCTGGGCCTAATAGATGTCTGAGGAATAAATAATACAAATGAAATGAAAGACACAATCCTCATTGTAATACTTATGATTCAGTGTCTGTATTGTTATATTTGTAATTCAGGAATGAATTAGATTGAGTGGAATACAAAGCACATTTTGTCTAAATATAATTTTTTAAATGACAAGAAGTTATGCTTTAGGCTTTTGAGATGCCAGGCCCTAAAATGAATCCTGAGCAGTCCTCTACATCACTGTGGGGGTCTTTAAAATGCACGGAATTGGTGACATGTGCTGTTTTCCACAGACCTGCAATAGCTGATACCTGGTACTCAATCTCCTACCTTTACTACAGTGCAGTGGGCTGCCTAGGATGCATTGCTGCTGGAGTAATCATCAGCCTCATAACAGGTTGGTTATAATTCCTCCCTTTGGGACTAAAGAAGATATGGGCTAGTGCATGCATTGGTGGACTGGCTGACTGTCTTATTGGTTTGAATTCAAGTTTCTCAAAAAAACCCTTCTTCCCACAGAGATGTCTACTCTCTCAAAACTGACATACAAAGGCGCCTTTCATTATTATATATCTGATTATTAATATATAAAACATGTATTCACGGGAGGCTGAGGAAGCAGAATCGCTTGAACCCAGGAGGTGGAGGTTGCAGTGAGCTGAGATGGTGCCATTGCACTCCAGCTTGGGCGACAGAGCAAGACTCCGGCTCAAAAAACAAACGAACAAACAAAAAACCACATATATTCAAATATTTCCCATATATTATTTTAAAAAAAGATGCTTTGACACATGTCCCCCAGAAGCTTGAGTATAAAAAACCCTCCGTAATATAACAATCAGTAAATAAGGTTAAATATTCAGAGTGGTTCTTTTCCCCTCATCTCAGTAAGAGACAAAATTTTTGTCATCACCATCTTGCTATCTCATGAAGTCAGCCTTTGCTAACTTACTAGAAAAGCAAAACACTGTTGTTTTTGCCTATGTTGTCCTTTGGAGGCTGCTCCTCTAAGGTCGTGGAGTTCTCTGCAGTGAGCAGCTTCATTGTCAGCCATTTTTAGCAAAGTGTCTACCATCCATACTTGCCCTTTTGATGGATTAATGTCTCTTTTGTTTCAAAGCCCATGAGAGATTCGTAGTGGTGGTGAGAGTGTGGGAGATAGTGGGGTGGAATAAGTTCACTGTACTCTTGTCCCTCCACCTCCTTGGAGTACGTATTTTAGCTGAAAAATTTTTAAGGTATTCTACTTTTCCACGACTATTATATACCAGTGAACAATGGCCAACGTTCTTACTCAACACGAAACCTGAATGGCAACATTTCTGGTGACTGTGTACTAGAAATGTTATATGCAAGTTCCGATGCCCTATTGTTCTGTGCATGATGTCACTAGCCATTCACTGAAATTTAAGAAGATACTGGCTATGATAAAGAATTGACTATAAATCTTGTAACCCTAGTCTTTCACATAATAACAACTCTCTCAATGTCTTTATTTAAATAGTTTCAGGCGAAAGATTGTTTATTCAATTTGTTTAGATTTTGCCTTAGTACCCTGACATCCTTGACTCCTTCCTTGATGCTAGAGGAATATACCTAGACATTTCAGTTTAGTGGTCGGTCACCACTAAGAAGACAGCCAATATTTCAGCTGCCTGGACATTTCCTTCTAAAGCAGGAAATGTGTACACATGAAATCCAGTGGTTTGTCAGTCTATATTTTCCATGTGTGCACCAGAATTAGCATGCTGTTATGTTGATACAGCAGCACTTATTTTAAATTTGATTGAAAATTCTTACACATTTTCAGCATGAACAACTCTTTTGGTATTAATCCTTATGTTTTCTTTTTCTCCAAATGAACCAGGTCTTAGTGAAATGCCCTTGAGACCAAAAGCGAACACGTAACAAAGTCTAGTTATGCCTTCAAACATTTGGAAAAATTTTGGAACATGACCACCAGATGTTCTTGCCTCCTGGTGCCTGTCTTCCAAATGAGGCCTTAGTGCTAGCCTGATACCCTCAGGTCTGCTCACCAAGAGGGTTTAACAAATCTTCTGTAATACCCAATGAATCTTTTAAAAAGTCTTACAATGTTGAAATGTAGAATAGGGTCAGTGAGGAAGGACAGAGGCCTTTTGTGGGCCTATTCTCCTTCTGTTATATTTTATCTTGGTCTTATTTGGTCTTAATAGGTGATGTATTCAATTATACTTCTTCCAGATAAAATATGGCACCTAAAAGATATACCGTTTATGTTACTCATATATGTTGACACATAGAATCATGTCTGTGTTGATTAGCAACTCCAGGAAGTTTATATCATTAATCATTTTGTGTATCAGCTGCTGAAAGGAGATCTTGGGCTAGGATACACTTTAAATTCTTCATTATTACCGATAAAATTCTGCTGGGTGGCTGAAAATTATTTTTTCATTTTTCCATTTTAGACATGTGAAATGAAAATATCATTTCCTAAATCAAGAACAAATACCATTGTTGGTGTATCAAGTGACCAAAACATCCCATTATCAGGACAGTACGTAGAGATTGATGCTACTCTGTTTTTCAGTGTACAGTAGTTTATATTTATCTGAATCTTACTGTATTTTTCTCATTTACCATAAAGCTGCATGTCTCTTTATGGACATGCAGATCTTTAGTTATGGATATGAAGTCTTTAGTTATCAGTCTATTATTTTTATATTTTAGATTATGGTTCCATACATTAAGGTTAAATGTGGCCTACTATCTATTTTCTTTCTTTCTTTTTTTTTTTTTTTTTTTTTTTTTTAGTTTTCTAGAAACAGAGCTTGCCCATTTATTTGCTTTTGACTATGGTTGATTTCACTCTATAGAGGCAGAGTTGAGTAGTGGCAACAAACATCTGGCCAGCAACGCCTAAAATATTTACTATCTATCTCTTAACATACAAAAATTAATCTTTGTGTTAGATAATTCATCTCATCAGAGAAATTTACTGTACTACTTTATAAATTGTCAGGAATTGCGCAGCTCTGTATAATGATGTGAGATAGATAAAAAATATTCTAGCTTTCAGTTTGCTGTGGTGAAAGCTGATACCATTCTAATTTCTGATTCTTGTATGTAATCTACCTTATTTCAGTCTCTCCTCTTTGTCACACAGACACACACAGATACACACACACACATATACACACACACAGAGACACATACACACACACTCATACCATTCTTTCTGTTGAAAGTTTATAGACCATCTTTTTATTCATAGGTTTCTGAAATTTTATGTCCTTGCCACTCCTAATCTGACTTTCTTGACTTGCAACTTAAGCCTATATCTTGTACTCAGGACTTCTGCTGAGAGTTTTGGGGCTTGTGCCCGGTAGAGGGACCATGTAGGGAATGGATTCTAGGTTGCATTCGGCTCGTGGAGTCAGTACCTTGGCATAGAGTTGCTTCTGCTTAGAGGAAGGGAAACTTTCCTCAAAACCACCCCAACTTACTATACATCTAGTGACATTTCCTCTATAAGCATGAACTTTCTTTTCCTTAGGAAAAACCCACTTGTCTACAGGAAATGATCTCATCCCCTTTGACCTTCTTCTCTTTGCTCACCTAATATGTCTACAGTCCTGTAACCTCTTGACGAACTTGGTTTCACCCAATTTTCTCAACAGTCCACTGATGCTCAATCCCTAAGGTCTTGCTCATGAAAGATGATAAATCCATGATCGAAGGCAAATACAGAGCTTCTGGTTTGAGAATTTGAGTTTCATTTTCAACTTTCCTATCTGTGAGAATTATAGCCCTATACTTTGCTTTACCATCTACTATCTCCCAAAGGCAATATTATCTTTTTCTAGAAGAAAACAGAATATAAATCCATATGAAGCAAAGAGTCCTGTCCAAATCTCAGGACCTGCTCTTCAGAGACAATAGATCACCATCATTTGTTGGAGTGTTTGATACTTTTGTGGTTCATTCAGAGACAAAACTCTTCTCTGTTTGAAACCCTGGAAATGACTTTGTCCCAAATTAAATTATTCTGATTCAGAGATGCCCTTGCATAGAATTTTGAGGTTGTGCAACCCCTCCTCTGCCACTCACACATATACACATATTAAGACAAATGGAGGGTTACAGAGTGTGAGATCACACATGTTTAACTAAACATATATTTCATCATTTATTAGCTCATAGAAAAGTTCACCATTTCTTCATCCATGAAAAGAGAATAACAATACTTACCTATTTATAGGGATTAGTGATAATCTATGTAAAATGTGCCCAGTATGTAGAATACACTGACTAATTGATAAATATTATTATCAACACTAGTAGAATTCTATGTGGTCAAATGTCTTTTGACAGGGTGATGTAATGCCAGGGAATAGATTGTTTAAACCTCAATTTAGAATTTTAAAAATCTACATTTTTGGCCAGGCACAGTGGCTAACGTCTGTAATCACAGCACTTTGGGAGGCTGAGGTGGGCGGATCACTTGAGGTCAGGAATTTAAAACCAGCCTGGTTAACATGGTGAAACCTCATCTCTACAGAAAAAAATGCAAAAAATTAGCCAGATGTGGTAGTGCGTGCCTATAGTCCCAGCTACTCCAGAGGCTGAGGCAGGAGAATCACTTGAACCCGGGAGGCAGAGGTTGCCGTGAGCCAAGATCATGCCACTGCTTTCCAGTCTGGGCAATAGCATGAGACTCTGTCTCATACAAAAACCAAACAAATCTACAATTTTTTTTTCTTGTCTCTAGAAAGCAGTTTGAGAAAAAGTTTGCAGATGGGCACAGTATCTGGCACTTAAAAGAAATTTGATCAACGGTATAACCGCTACTCCACTCTTCCTTCTAGTATCTTTACACTACACTGAGTATGGGACTAATAACTATCATTGAATGATATAGGGCATTAGTGAATAGTCTTTATGACTTAAAATTTGCATAAATTCTGGGAGGAGCAACATCACTGGCGTTTACGTCTTGGTTTGAATATCAATTTGACTCTTGTTCCACAGCAGGAATTGAAGAAATAGGACATTGAACAGGTATGTTTTGAGGAAGGGAAAAGGAGGTGTGAGGCGTGAGGAGGTGTGAGGAATGCTTAAAGTACCTGGGAGGAACATGAGGATATTGCTTGTTCAGGATGTTAGGGTGAAAGAAAAGAAGGAACAATAAAAATACTCTTTCTAATTTTACAAATACTGACTTAGATGATCTCAAATATTAATATATCTGGTTTGGCTAAAAACTCAAGAGGTTTTTTAAAGGAAGAAATTGAATAATTACTGCTCTCCCCTCTGTTGGCCAAAGAAGGGTACTAGTAGAGTTTTCTATAATAGATATTTAAAAATAAATAGGTTGTCTCTGTTTAACTCTACAGTCATGAGTCTACCTGACCTGATAATTTGTTGATGTTTAAAAATGAACTCCTACCTCTTTCAGCAGTTAAGCAATTTCTGTTTATTAACCACTCAGTCTTGTTTTCACTTTTATTCTAAAAAGTAACCTACTTTTCAAGTTGACAATGTTTAAATTTGTAAAGGAAGACCTGGAGGCCTGCAACTGTCTAATCTATTTGTTCTTTTGTTAATAGGTCGCCAAAGAGGTGAGGATATTCAACCACTGTTAATTAGACCAGTTTGTAATTTATTTTGCTTTTGGTCTAAGAAGTACAAAACACTATGCTGGTGCGGAGTTCAGCATGACAGTGGTACAGAGCAGGTGAGCTGATGTTTGAGCTTCTAAAAATGTGTATGGACTCAAAGGGATTCCTGGTTTTACCTATTTAAACCAGCTGCAAAGATGCACTGGAAAGGGAAGGCAGTGATTGAAAGAACTTGAAAGAATTTGAGTTTCAACTTCAGAGTTACCTCAGCTAATCAGCTTTTAAGCACATAAATATGTTGATAGGTAAAAGTGCCTTGAAGCTGAATTATTGGCATTACGGGTGGTCAGTTTTCAAAGCTTGTTTTAACCCTTGTGAAGGTGAATTCTAGGAAAATATAAAAGCGAATCATAGAAAAGGAACAAATTGAAGGCACATTCTCCTATAATAGTTCAAAGCATGGACCTCAGCATCAGATAGTCCTGGGATTAATCTTGGTTCCATGTCCTGCATTCCTTGGGTAAATTATTTAACTCCTCAACTCTAGCTTTTCTGATCTGAAAACTGGGTGGGTGAGAGGGGGATTATCAGAGCAACATGGACACAAGCATTTCCAGTTCCATGGGATATAAATGGAAAGCAAGGTCATGGTGGGAATGCACAGGCAAAGAAGCAGCAAGATGCCCCTAACTCTCTAACTCCCCAGCTCTTTTTATTCTCGGAAAAAGAAGTGTGTTTAGGTCAGGCAGTACTAGAGACACTGTCCAAGTATTATTAAGGTTTCATCAGCCAAAGACCACCAGAAAGAGCCTGTAGTTAGACAAAATTGGACTTACCGACTTGATGCAGCAAGGTGGGGTACTTCAGAGGAATCGGCGAATGCCACCCTCAACAAGAGGGAGGAAGAACATGTCTTGTAAGGTTTGGGTTCCCACTGAAGGATTCTTAAAGGGCTCTACGGGAAGCAGAAATGACCACAAAGCTATCTGGGGCAGCATTGGTAAGAGTGCAGTGGTCACTCAAAGGGTTGTTATGGCATTTGATGACTGCCAGACCTTGGGAGCAACTGGCCTTATCAGTGTCTGTCTTCCCAGCTTGATTAAGTGCAGGAGTGTTTTTGTTGTTATTGTTGTTGTTGTGTTTTTCTTTTTAGTTTAAACTTATATTCACTTTTAGTCCCAGACATTTTATTCTTTTATGATTTTAGGAGAGGGAAGCCTAACCCGAATCACGGCAAATATTTCTGAGTTGCCCATTGCTCTCCCCTCCAGAAAACAGCAGAATAACATGTATATCACCTAAAGCTGAGTTTATTACTTATGGCGGGAGGCAAGAGCACCACGTTTACAGAGAGGCTCAGAGAATGGAAGTTAGGTGCAGACATTTATAGAATTCTGAGCTTAAGTGACTTAAGGTAGATCTTTCAACTCAGGGTTCTTATTGGAACTGGGCAAAACTGTGGTGTAAGAATTTAAAGTTGGAAAACATAGCCAGGTGAAGGTCCTAAAGTCAGTTTTGATAATTGAACCGTGGCTTGATAAGCAAGGAGTTTGCTTCATTGAACAATCTATACTTTGGAGAAAAGGGCTGTTTACCCAGATGAGCAATTTATTTTGCTTAGAAGGCAGCTGGTTAAGCAGCCTATTGTTTGTATAAATGAATTTTGAGGAAGTTCTAGAAGCAACGGATCAAGTTATTTATTGGTTTGCAGACTCAGGAAGATAGAATTTCCTGGAATAAATAATAAACTTACTTAATTCAGGCAGCCAGCTTCTGTTCTCAAGGCTAAGTTGAATGGGAGGGGACACTCCTTGTGTCACTATTGGGCTTCTTTGCCAGAAAATAATGTTGAGCAGCATCCAGGGGAGTTTGTGTATAGGTGTCCCTCTTATTATCAGCAGGCTCTCCTATTCCCTGGTAGGAAGGGGGCCATCCTCATATGAGATAGAGGTATGTTTCTCCTTACAATGTAATACTACTACCTGACGGGATTGCTGGGTTAAATGAGAGATGTAAAAATTTCTTCATGCAACACAAGACATACTGTAAATGCTCAATAAATTGTTCTTTTTGCTGTTATTATCTTTAGAAATAGTACCTTACATGGATTATCAAAGTTATCAATTAGAAATTGTCTTAGATCAGAGTTGTTTATGCTTCTTTTGTACTTATATATAATTTTTTGAAGCCAAAGCCTAAACAAGATTCTCTCAGGTTAATTTGGAATACATCAAGGCTATATTGCTGATATGTGTCTTTCTATTTTCCTCAGGAAAACCTTGAGAATGGCAGTGCCTGGAAACAAGGGGCTGAATCTGTCTTACAGAACGGACTCAGGAAAGAAAGCCTGGTACATGTTCCAGGCTATGATCCTAAGGACAAAAGCTACAACAATATGGCATTTGAGATTACCCATTTCTAAGGCAATACCTGTATGAATGCACACACACACACAGACACACACAATATATACACACACAAACACACAAACTCCACATACTTCTTGCCTATTTGTTAGTAGATTTGTATAGTTGCCATTGCTAGCAGACAGGGATGTCTGCTGCCTATTTGTACTTATTTATTACTACATGCAAAATACTGTTTCCCAGGATATTATTTGAAAGACTCCAACTTTCACAGAGAAAAACCAATCTGCTCCAAATGTCCTTGACTACTTCCTTCTTGAATAAATTAGGACTGGATTTCATCACCATTCAAGAAATCAAAGTCTGTTTGCTTGGTGTTGTATTAAACTTCAGGTTTTTCATTTTAGTAGTTTTTTAACCATCAAAATATCTTGGAGTTTAAAGGCAGAATGGGCAATAGGAATATGCATATTATTGCTTTTCTACCACGAGGAATAAAACAGAGGAATGACATCCACCTCTGACCTCATACCTCACATATATGCAGACATATTTTATGCCACCCATCTCCCACCCTGTAGCTGCAATTGGCATACAACTATTAACATCCCTTCACCACCACTATTAGGTCCTCTTCCAGTCATTCCAGTCATTAGCTGTCCTGACCAAACATTTAAAAAAAAATTCAGCTAAGTGCAGAAGGAGAATATGGTATGTCTGGCTAGTGGGAGCGATTATAACTAAAATCTCTGCTCCTTTTATGTTGTCCATGCAGTATTTCTTCTTCCTTTCTATCACTTTACAATGAAAAATTGCCTCAGAGCTCAATAAGAAGTCTGGAGCCTTTTTCCAGGGCTAAGAGAAAAGGAATGTCCTATAGAAGGTTGTTAGAATAGAATTTGGTAAAAGAATGTTGCAAATAGTGTAAACAGACCATAGATTTCACCAGCAATAGTGTTCTTCTTTGGACAAAACACATTGTCCACAAGACTTGTACTCTGCTCATTCAGCTCATGTGAGCAAGTTCAACTCACTCCACCGGGTAAGGTAACAAAAATGGAGAACTTCATAGTTCGTGTCTAGAAAATAATGTTTAAAGTTCTGGATAATGAGGGCAATCCCAATTAAAAGGCGAGTTGACAAATGAAGGAGCAGTGAAAGATTTTTGGAGGAAGTGAAGAAATAAAATTCTGAAAAGGTAAAAGAAAGAAACAGTATGTCACAGGGGCAAAGTCAGAGGACAGATAATAAGAAACAAAGTTGTATCTGAGAGTCATACATTAGGACAGGTGTCAGATATTTATTTTGGCGGCCAGATAAGAGCAAAAGGCCTAGAAACAGTGCGTTAGCAAAGTAAGAAGAAATAGTCCTAATAGGCAAGGATAAGGAACTCCAAAGGTTGTCTTTAAATAGTTCTTGAAAGAGAAAGCCTTGAAAGAAGCATGCAATAGACAATACCAATATCTATTATTAGAAAAGATAGAAAGACAGACAAATCAATGGAGGAATTAAAACAGACACACTGGAGTTTACAAAACAGAACTCAATCCTTGCCTTCTCTCCCTCCACTCAAATAGAAAAGGAGAATAGAGAAAGAGAAAAAAGGTATTGGGCTACAGTTTATAAGAGAGATGAGAAAAAAAATACATTTGGGATAAGAGGGAAAGGGTCAAAAGGGGGCACATTTGGAGAAATATCTGAAAACGAGAAGGAGCAGAATTTTTGGAAACATTTTTCAAAGTCTGGCAATGCTAATTAAGCTGTTGATCTAAGGATTTGCAAATTGAGAGGTGCAATTATTTTCCAAATGACTTGTGATACTCTTATTAATTAGAATACATATTTTGTGAATATTGAAATCTGAGCCAAACCTAGTTGGCTTTATTAATATCTTAGGGAAAGAAGAGAGAAAGAAAGAGGGAGAGACAGAGAGAGAAAGAAAGAAAGGAAGAGGGAGAGAGAGAGAGAGAGAAAGAATAAAAAGGAAAAAACAGCAATTCTGAGGATGAGAATAAATTAATGGTAGGCATTATATATGCATGTACATATATGTACATGTGCATACATATATATGTAAATGTGATTTGGAATACATCAGGATTGTGAACTTCCATTTGGGATAGCATAAAAACAAAATATACCATACAGTTTTTCCTTTTACTCACAAATTTTACTCATAAATTTTCCTAAAGACATTTCACTGGGTCAGTACATTTCCGCAAAAGTTTTAAAAATGTTTTTTTCTTTTACAGTCCCTAATTATCTTACCTGGAGTGTTATCAAAATGTCATACAACTGGAAGATGCAATTATTATTATAAGAATATCTCTGCCTTCCTTGTGTAATGAAATTTATGGCATTAGCAGATGACATTTCAAGAGATTTTAGAGGTCATTGTAGAGACTCCCCCCATTCTTCTTAATTGAACAAACAGGCATAAATCTAGGGTTTCAGGTAGAGAGCAGATGGGAATCTGTGGGAAACTGTCTTCCACAGTGTATGAAAATCGTGTTTGTTGTGTGATGAAGCAAAAGGGAGCTATGAAGTGCACAGTCAACAGATTCAGCTAGTGAGTCCCAGCACTCCTCTCAGGCCCTCCCTAGGATTAGCAGCCCAGGGTCATGCCAAGGCCACTGGTGCAGTACAAAGACAGTCCAGTGACAAGTTCCATCCATACCATGGAAGAGGGTTTAACTCGTGGCTGTTTTTGCCACAGCATGACCAGCGACATTCTCAATAAATGGCACTAGGAATGATGAGTTTTAGAGGGGCCTAAAATGTTCCAAACTTGATACTCAACACTGTGCTTTAAAGCACAACCACAGATACTGGTAAAAATGGAACAGAATTACCTTAATGCCTCTTTAACTCATTCTGAATGAATTCATTTCTGGGACAGATATTTTTTTGTCACCATTTGGAATAAGAACTACAACAGCTTATGATTGAGATGAGGAACTGGAGTCAAATGGCTTAGGTTCAAACACAAATTCTGACATAAATCTAGGTAATTTTGGGCAATACTTTTTAAATGTTACTTTATTTACCAATTAATAGCAGTAAAAATTATCCCTACTTAATAGAATTATTATGAAGATTTATAGAAGTAAATCATATAAAGTGCTTAGCACAGCGTGACTGGCCCACATGGAACATTCAATACTTGGTCTGCAATATATGAAGAACATGGTGTACATGTTAACTTAAATGGTTTCATTATTTCTCTTCAGGATTTTTAAGATGCAGGATCAGAATATATGTTACTATTTTGAGAATAAGAAATAATAAGACAAACAGAATGTATAAATTAAAAGTCATGCCATAAATTTCCAAAGAGTAGTTTTTTTAATGCCAGAGTTTAAATAAAATATTATTTTCCAGAGAGTAACTTTTCTAAAGGTCCTAAATTCTGAAAAGAGAGAAAACTACTGTTATAAACAAGTTTATTACTAAACGATGCAATAGCCATTATTATGATTTATTATTTTGTACATGTAAACCTTGATAAGTAAACAGTATCTCAACCCAAGTTTATCACTCAATGCACAGTTCAAAGCAACTGTGACTCTCAAAATAGCAACAGAAGGTGGGGAAGGTCTTTTCCCTTTGTTTATATAATGTTTGCTAAATAAGAACTTTACTATTTCATGACTTTACAGGGTTATACCATTTCATTCTAAAGAGAAACAAAAAGTAAACCATTGCCCATGTGGTTTTCAAATAGTATTTCAAAGAGAATATTACTGAAATATTTTTGTGCTGTTACAGACTTAATCAAACATTATTTATGGAGAAAATAGAGGAGTCTCCCTTTAATTGTTCCCTTAGAAATAAATTGTTTTAAAATATTACAGAAGTTATAACTGTATATATATGCACATTTGTATATTTACAAGTCTCATGGACTTAATCTCAATATTGTAAATTAGCTAGGTTTACTATAGTTAACTGCTTTTATCTAGCATTTATAATCTTGTAGCATAAGCTCTTTTCAAATAACTAAAATTTAACTGATATCAATGGTACACATGGAATGATACAAATTTATAAACTAATCAAAGGTAACTCATCATTGATAGTGAATTAACTAATCTGTAGTTTTTATTGGTAGTTCTTGGAAAGAGATAACACCATTATTTCCTCTCCCACTCCAATCTCCCAAGTAAATCAATGTAGATCTGCAAATACCCATGTGAATAATAAACATTCACAAGCCCATTTTTCTAATATTATACTTTGGTGTTTCAAATATTAGCCATCTTCAGAAGAAAAAGAGTTAAGCTCATAAGTATTTAACTTCGAAATCACAACATGACCCTTTCTCGAAGTGTCAGGCTGTCATCATAAATTAGAAAAATAATCTTACCCTGTGGAGCAAGATGGTCATTGATAATGATATTTCAGTACATCGGTAGGACATTTAATATGATATTTTTGTATTTTCAAAATCTTATGCAGCTTTTTAATTTCAGAGTTCTAGAATACATCTAAATCTAATGTTGTTTATACAACTAGTTAAGATTAGGAAAAATGCCTATAAACAAGTATAGTTAAATAATTTATATATAATTATATAAATTATTTTTTTAATTAAGTTTTGATTTAAGTGCATGGGAATTATCAATGTGAATATTTTCTACAGGGTTAGGAATGGAAAGGAAGATAATCAGCTATTCTAAAATCTTTTGTTAAAACCTTATAGATTAAGGAAGGTCCACCAGGTGACCAAGTAAGCATATACCAAAATAAGGTTTTTCATATTATATAACATGACTTCCTTTTTGATGTTTTGGATAATGCCTGTAATATTTAGCTTACCATGGGTTAGGAAGCACACTCTCTCTCTCTCTCTCACACACACACACACACACACACACACACACACAGAAATAAACATCAAGAGGGCTTGTAACTTAATAAAATAGGTTACTATAAATCAAGAAAAGCAATAAATAATGGTGATATCCTTTGTGGACCTTATCCTCAGGAATTTCCAGAAACGATTCATCTGTGTCCTAAGTGCTAAAGCAAGTGTGTGCACAGGTGTTCAGAACACCTCATTCCTATTACAGGATCTGCTTTTGACACATTTAAAAGGCTAAGAGTAGTTTCACGTAATTCTTTATTTAATGTCTTAATTTAACTGCCATATTAAAAAAAGTGAGCAACCCTCAAATCACTTATTTGCAGTATAGTATAATATAAGCAGGCTGAATTTGTGGATAACATTATTGACTGGTTTGGAATACACTTCGTAAAAGTTTATATACCTTTATGTTAACTACTTTCAAGAATGCTAATAGGTCACCTTCTGAAAAATTGATTCCGTCTATTTCAACAGAGCAAAGCTTCCTTAAATTGGCTTTAGAATTTAAGAATTTGGAAGGAATGTTTAATGATAACAATACAGTGTATTTTTTTTATGATTTGCAGGGTAACTGTAGTGAGTAAAAGGAACAATAAAATCAATATTTATAATCATCTGGATAAATATATGGTTGCCACATAATTTCTCCTATTGAGAATAAAAATGGAGAAATCCACTGTTGTCTCTTCTGGCCGTCCCCAAATTCTTTTTTCAATTATAGAATTCCAACAGCTCTTTCCTACTTGAAAAATACAATATAGAGGCCAATGGACGTATATGTTAGGAAGATAAAATTGTATAACCTTAAAATTGTGTATCTTTTTAAGTGTATTTTCATCTTTAACACTGAAAATGAGGCTGTTTATTCTTTGGTTAGAGTTGTCACCAAAATCTAGGCTTACTAGATTTAGCTTCATAAATCACAACATAGTCAACAAAAAAAATCTTCATTTCTTCTGAGTGTTAACAGATGAACTACATTGTGTTTTTTCAGCCAGAAAGAAGGCAGGGCGTGTGCACAGCAGACACTGAAGTAGGATCTGTAAACTAGACATTTTTGCATGGGTAGAAAAGACTCTAAATTGTCTTTATCATCTTCAAAACATTGCTTCCACAATTATCTTTGCCATCCGGTTTTTCTGCCACCCAATCTCTCTTTTCTTACCAGAGAGAGAAAAATACGCTGGGTAAAGATCAATGGAAAAGTCTGTTCATATTACTTGTTGGAAAGATACTTAATTTTGCCTGAAGACTTTACTGGTAGGGTTGAATTTCATATATCAACATGCAATTCAAAATAATTGTAATGGTACTGAGGCATTCTGAGTAGCACATGGGGCTAGCCACCTACATGACAATTATTTTTTGAGGAGTATCTAAATAGATTTCATAAAGTTTTGTTTTTCAACTAATAATATAAGAAATGTTACTTTGTGAAAAACAAAGAGGGCAGAGACGTCACTTTAACCACATAGAGAGAATTAAGATGGAAAAAACACTGAGGATGTCAATGAAGGTCTATACCAGAAAATCTCATTTATTTCCTTCTTAGGGAAAGATGTAAAGCAAAGCCCATACAACTGACTGTCTAGTGTAACGAAGACTTCCGCTTTGGGCTGGCTGCATGTGAACGAGGCTTTTTCTAGAGAGAATTTTGCAGAAGCACACATACAGTCACAAAGCAGTAAAATTGGACTTACTTATAGGTTTCTCTTTGAAGGTAGACATTGATAGTAGCAGATATTAGAACTGGTCCCAAATATGAAACTTTTCTCTACCAACCTGTTTGTTTCATTTTACTTTCCTAAAAAAGACATCTTAATGTGGATGTGGCTAGGATGCAGTGAGGGTAACATTTGTCTTCTCTAGAAAACAAAAAAGGCATCAAATGTGATCATGGGTGTGTTTTTTCAAATGAAGCCAGATGGCAAATTCAACTGAAGGTAACTTATCACTGTTACAAAGGTATCAATCCTAGCTAGCAGAGGCCTGGGCTGATCAATGATTCAAGCTAAAGCCCAATTAATATCCCCTTTGGACTATGTATTGTTGTCATATTTCATTTGGAATAGAAATGCCTGTAGGGAAATGTTTGGCTTTTCATCAGAAACTGGGTTGTTCAGGTCACTCCTAAAAGGTTCTCTCTGAGCCAGTAAGAATAGCAGGAATGAGGTAAGATGTTAACTGATTCCTTGGATGAAACCTAGAACTATACCCAGAGTCCATTTTAATACCGTGATTTTGGGGGGAAATGGAGTGGAAATATCTGGTCACCATAGTAGGACTGAGTTGGGCATTTTTCAAAGATAGTAAATGCTCACTGATTCTTATACAAAAGATGGCAAGATGCAAGTGTGTGTGTGCACACCCCCACACAACACACATACCCTGGGCTTATGTTAACTTGCCCCCAGTTGACAGGATAGTCAATCAAGCCTTATCAGTTAAGCAGCTCTGCAGGCCACCTGGATTTTCCATTTTGACCATCATTAAAAAAAAAAAGAGAACAATGGGCAAATCGGTAGCCTCTTTTTGACAGTTGACTGTGGTGCTCCTGCATGTCCTCCCTCCTTAGCATGCACTGTATCTGTGCAAAAATTCCTGTCCTAAAGAGATTTTGATGGTGATTGATGGAGCCAGCATAAATGTGAAAAAGAGAAAGGGCTTATGTGTGATGACACTATTGTTAATCCTCACAAGAACTAATCAAGAGCTTCTTCTCTTATCTGTGTCTAAATACAAAGCATTAGACAGGTGTGATTCCCCACCAGCACTTTATAATGTGCAAACACCTTGAGGAAAACAATGATCTTACCAGAAGACAGTCAAACCTTTTTAAGAGTATGGTAATGGCCTGCAAGAATAAGGAACTCGCCTTGCAGAGTAAAGAATGAACAACACCCCCTCCCCATATACAACAGATTTCAATTCAATATTTAAAAAGCAAGCAGAATTAAATTTAACATGCAAATTATAGGGAAAATACCATATCAAATAATGATTTATTGAGTGAAAAAGTTTTCTATTCATTCCATCATACAATAGATTGTGCTAAGAATCATTTTGGAGGAATGTGCAGCATTCAGAAGTTGTATCTCATCATGCAGTCACTCAGCAGCATTTTATGTAAAAGTACGTGCACAGACTCAGACAATTACAAACTATTTCAGGCATGATCTACAGTGATTTTCCACACATTGTACAATGAAAGCTCTTCATCTTGGAACAACTTGTCAAGGCAGACTGCATGCACATATATATTAGTTATTCGCTTGAAAAGACAAGTTAGAATATGAAAATATATAAGCAGCATTCATGTAATACAGAATTCCTGAGAATAGCGTGTGCTATAAATCTTTGAGAAGTAATTTGTATTCATATAAAAACCATGATATAAAACATTTCTCTCAACTAAAACAGAGTGATCTAAAACTAACACACTGCAAGGGGCTGTCAGTATTTACTGTCAACAATGATGAAGGCATAACTAGATTCTATTGCACTTTTTTGCAAAATAAACATTTCAGACAATTTTTTCTTTTTCTCTTTTTCACATCTGTTTCGAAAGTATCAGAGAAGGCATTTTATAAACCAATGTATTACAATTTTTAAATTAAAATATTTTTCTCTTTTCATATTTTTCTTTCTAGTTGATCAATATGGTTTTAAACCCTAACGGGACTATATAAAAACATGGAAAGGAAATACTTCTCAAGGATACAGCTATCATTATTCTTTATACTACTCTCAGACAAATGGTGCTGTTCTGTGACCCTAACTTGGAAAAGATGTTGGTTGATGTTATTAATAGGTAGAGAGAGTATTTATACTCAGGCATGTATTTACATGTACCTAACAAAGCAAAATAAATGCAGAGGATATAAAAATGGTGGAGTGTAAAACTCCCTTGTACTTAGTAGAATTAGTTGCTACAACTGCTACAAATAAGGACGGGGAGCGTGAGAACCTCTCTGGAATCTGAATGGAAGAGTCTCACATAACAAGGGCACGTGAGGGAAGTTCAGAGTCTAAGGCCCTTTCCCTTGCTCAGAATCAGAGGACAAGGAGAAAGTGAATATGCTTGACAAAAACAAACAATGAAACAGCTATCATCTATCCGCTTTTCTTCTGGAGAGAAAGAAGGAAAAGCTAACAAAACATTTTCAGTGTTAATATTTAGAAAATAGTTTTCTAGTAAGAGAAACATAATCGTACTAGAGAAACACTAGCATATATACGTAGTAGCTTTATTTCCATTGTGTTTGATCTGGTCTTTTAAATATTAGAAATAATGGTGCTTTGCTTGATTGGAAAAATAATAATAATCATAGTAACCATAAATATGTAGTTGTGCATATGTGTGATTTCCTTGTTTTGCAAGGAAACGTCTTAATTTCTACCATACATTTACTTCAGCTCTTCTCTTTCTTCCTTTCCAACCTCCACAACTTATGCCTCCTCTGAACTTTCTTGAGTGCACCATCACTCCTGCCTCATCTGTATGTGGAACAGACACACTCATAGATACAGAGTTGACGGTGAAATAGAAATTCCACAACAAAGCAAAATTATGTCTTTTGTGATTAATTTGACTTTGTTTCTAGAGAGTTGTTAAAAATAAACCAAATCAAAACTATCAAAGAAATAATAACATAAAACTCCCTTCAGTGATGAAAAAAGAAACTAAAACACAAATAAAGGTTTTGCTTTTTTTAACAAATAATATAGATTTATATTCATGCATTACTTTCATTAGTTCATGAGTAAGAGTGCACATTGTTGAAAAAGCTTAAGTGTTGCAGAGCATCTGGCCTCAGTTTTCCTAAATAAACATATTACAATAGTAAAAACTGGTGTCAGAGCTGCATAAACCACAACATATACTACATACCATCAAGGTGCAAAGGGACAAGGAAAACCAACGTATGTACAGCATTTCAAGTTAATATTCCATGAGAGTTGTAATAAATCATAGAGAAAAAATTAAATATACTATAAAACAGCCTTCCACAATAAAGTATGGATTAGTTGTGTTCTAAACTATGTAAGAATAGCCATTCATATTTTATAAGTATGTGGCTTTATTGGCAGTTAATACAAAAAATTGCAGTGCAACTGGCTCTGCCAGGGATAAAACAGACTTGAAGTAGCCAATGCAATGGAATATTATTTAAATGAATGCCGTTCTTTTTGGAATCTTGGATTTTTGGTTTGACTACTAAAGGTGATGTACAACTCTTCAACTGCATAGTCAATGTAAAGCAGCATAAATCCCCTGTGGCACAGAACCATAATCTCAGCAAGAGACAAGGGCAATTCCTACCAACCTGTAAACTGAAGGGATGTGGAGTTCTGGCAGCCAAGGCAAGAATTTGTTTAAGTCATTTCTTATAAGTACCTGAACTCAACCATACTTTCCAAAGCCAAATTAGTATGTGGGTGAAGACTGCCTGATACTTTAAGCCACGCCTGGCTTGTGAACATTTACATGGAAATCTGTCTTTGAAAACTTCACCAGCCTCTTTCTCATTACACTGCAGTTGATGGAAGGCAGAGGTCTCCAAGCATACAACTCCCTGAGACTGGTTCTGAGAATGACATCCTGGCTTCCTGCAATGTCAAGCTAACCTTTTTTTAAGGTCATCAAGTCATTGTTTTCTTCCCTACAAGCCTGGATATTTCAAATCCCAAATATGGCGGTGATACATTTCCAAGTAGCGTATTATACACGTGGTTTGCCAAGCATGCCTTCCTCCTAGATTCCACCTAGCATTCAAAGTTGCCATCATTTCTTCCCATTACTGTTATCACCCCTACTGGGTAACAGGTGTCAACTAAGGCCATTCATGGTGAACAGGCTGACCACTTTTTCTCCGTTGTTGTTGCAAATGTTCCAGTTCAGCCTCATACATCATTTCTTGAACTAAGTACTTCTCCCGTCGTATTCGGTCATGTAGACCCTTTGGTACATCTGGAATCAGGTATGCGATGAATGACTTTATCCCAAAAACAAGGTGCTGCAAATTTAAATGTGAAAAGTACAGTTTTCAAAGATTCTGAAATGTTAATTATAAAAAAGTACAACAATGAACAATGTTGCATTTGGCTTGAATCAAGCATCAGAACTTAGTATGTACCATCTAGAATATTAATACCTTCAAAAATTATATTGAAAACACTACTGTTGCCTTCTTCACATAAGTATCAGGACAAAACAAAAAATTACTTCCTCTTTTTGCTGTAACATGTTGATATCACTTTATAAGCACCAAGTAAATCCTAAATTCATACCTATAAAATCTTTACATATTATGAAATATTATTATGACATGAATTGTTATACACAGATGAGAAAGATCATATCCAGGGAGAACCCATGTCCAATAGATCATAACACATATCATGCAAACCACATAGAATGCAATCTGCCTGTTATGCTAGCATTAGACTCAAACTCAGAAAATGCATTTTTCATGTCTATTAAGTTCACATATCACCATAGCTGCTTTAAATATTTTACCTTTATTATAGAATTGTTCTATGATGAAAAACATATTACTTTTATTATTACTTCTTTGAGACAGCATCTCATTCTTTTGCCCAGGTTGGAGTGCAGTGGCATATACACAGCTGACTGCAGCCTCCATCTCCTAGGCTTAAGCGATCCTCCTGCCTCAGACTCCCAAGTAGCTAGGAACACAGTTGCCTGCCACTACACCTGGATAATTTTTTTAAAAAATTTTGTAGATACAAGGTCTTACCATGTTGCCCAGACTGGCCTCAAGCTCCTGAGCTCAAGTTATCCTCCCACCTTGGCCTCCCAAAGTGCTGGGATTACAGTTGGGAGCCACTGCGCCTGGTCAATATTTTGAAAAATGAACTGACAAAAGTAATGCATTTTAAAAAAAGCAGGAATAAAACTCAAAGGCAGTGTGTCTGTGGTTAGAAGTATACATGTTGAATGAGGCTGCTTGAATCTGAATCCTACACTTATCAGCTATTTAACCTCAGGCAAATCACCTATATTCTGTGTCATATCCCTAAAACGGTGATGATAGTAATATCTCTTAAAGGTTGGCATAAGTATTAAATGAATATGTGTGTGTGTATATATAAATACACACATACCATATATGTATATATATATTTTTTTGTGTGTGTGTGTGTGTATATATATATGGCTCAGGGATTGCTTGTCATAGCGTGAGCCCTGCTTAAATATTACCTCCTGTTATTATAAATGCATCCTGTTTTTCCCAGGAAGAAGAGTAGATCTTTCAATTTCTCAGAAAGGAAAAAATATACTAATGGAGTTAGCATAATCTGTGGAAAATAACACGTTCCTAATGGATTCTTAGTAGATAATAGTCTACATGGAAAAGAATTCAACGTACTTTAACTGGGCTTATTATATGTGTCCCAAGAAACTGTACTGCAGAGTAGATCATAGTAAGGCAGGTCATATTTTTCCATATAAAAGCAAATAATCAGAAGTTCTTTCTTGATAAAATATTTGATATTCACAGAAATATCCAGGAATGTGCCTTAAGGGTATAGGAATAAAATTCAAAACCTTTGCTATAATTAAATTAGTAAGGACAGATATGCTTCAAGTTCCTGAGGAAAAAATAATTTAGTATACCTTTCTTTTCTTTTTTTTTTTTTTAGATGGAGTTTCACTCTTGCTGGCCAGGCTAGAGTGCAAAGCCGTGATCTCGACTCACCACAACTTCTGCCTCCCGGGTTCAAGTGATTCTCCTGCCTCAATCTCCTGAGTAGCTGGGATTACAGGCATGCACCACTGCACCTGGCTAATTTTGTATTTTTAGTAGAGACGGGGTTTCTCCATGTTGGTCAGGCTGCTTCGAACTCCTGACCTCAGGTGATCCGCCTGCCTTGGCCTCCCAAAGTTCTGGGATTACAGGCGTGAGCCACCACGCCTGGCCAAGTTAGTATAATTTTAATAACACTGACTAGTGGAATTTAATGCAGAATTATTTTATAATTAAAAAGTTTATTCAACTCATTCTAAATGGCACTCTAAGGGGAAAATATTTAATACAATAAAAGATAGTCTCTTCAATAAATGGTGGAGGGAAAATTGGATATCTATGTACAGAAGAATGAAAACAGACCCCTATCTCTTACCAAATTCAAAAATAAAATCAAAATGGATTAAAGACAAGTGTAAGTCCAAAACTATGAAACCACTAGAAGAAAAACACTGGGGAAATGCTTTAGGACATAGACCTGGGCAGAGATTTTTTTGGGGTAAGTCCTCAAAAGCATGGGCAATAAAAACAAAAATAGACAAATGAGATCACATCAAGCTAAAAAGTTCCTGCATGGCAAATAAAAAAAAATCTACAGAGTGAACAGACAACTGATAGAGTTGAGAAAATATTTCCAAACTATCCATCTGACAAAGGATTAATAAATTTGATGAAATATCATATAGAAGACAGAAAAAATGTTCTAAATGTGAATCAATCTCATGGCTAGCTCTCTATATATCTAAAAACAATAAAATGGGTAAGGCACAAAATAAGTTTCATGAAACAATACCATTGAAGTAATTTTGAAAAAGAACACTCAAATTAATACTACGGTTTTTTTGGTAAACAAACACATATGCAAGTAAATATGTGGGAGAATTTATACGGATGAAAAGGGAGGGGATGTTTTTGGAATGGGTGGGTAATGGAATTAGCAATGGTGAAAGAAGAAAAAAATAGTGAGGAAATTACATGGATCAATGATGACAGTTTGCTTTGAATCCATGCATTTTATTAACTTTGTTCATTTGAGCTCCAAAATAAGATGGGAGAAGAAGTGTAAATAAAAACACAATAGAAGTTTTTTTAATCACTGGATTGGAAATATGCCTTAACTCTTACGTTAGACACTCTCACTTCATTAGGAGACATGTATGCAGGTGCAAAGTCATTAAGTAATAGAATTTCAGTCCCAGATGATACCCTTAGGGGTAAGCATTTCATTTTAAAGATGAAGGATATTTCACTACAAAATTTGAAGTACTTTTTGGAGATCAGTTGAGAGGTATATTACCTTTAAAAATATTTGTTCCAAAAGTCTTAGATATGGCTATGTTTTCTCTGAATAAATTGGTGTGGTCATGTAAAACAGATGCATTTAAAGTCTTTTAATTGACCTTAGTGGTACCTCAGAGAGTATATACTCAACATATCCCAGTGCTAACTTCTTCACTGTATTGAAATAGTTATATGCTAAATGAGGCAATAATACAATAGCTTCTGCCAAATTTCTTCACAGGATTACAATCAGATACTATTGTATGGATCTGATAATCAAAGTCTCTGTATTTTTAAATAAAATGTTCTCAAGCACAATTTATTGAATCATCCAGTGTTCCTTATACAAATATGTAAGTGATCAACTGTAATTGGAATTGTTCAGAAAATCAGTTTTTTCCACCCCAATGAATTGATATGGATTCCTTTATCAGATGATGAAAATCATCCTTTCCTTTTTAAACCTGGTTACTAAAAGACTCAAAAGTAGGAGGCTCAAAAGTTTTCAGCTCAACTGTGCAGTAGCTTTTTTTTTTTAACCCTGATTTCCTGGTATTTAAATTAATGTACACTCTTACATTATTCAGCGCTTGCTTTTCTGTACTTGTAATAATGCTTTCATTGTATTAAAGCCTTTTACAGGACCTACTTAAGTGTTTTTGTGGAAGTCTGTGAGGAACTGATTTCAAAGAGGCAGATGATAAATCATTTAGAAGAGCATTTATCTATAGTCATTTTCAACTCAGCTTGTGACTAACCTCAAATACAATAATGAAGGCCAATCTAGCAGCAAGAATATGCCAGTATTGTAAAGTAAACTCATAGGGTTTGGAACTCCAAGGGGGGCCTCTGTAGTCTCTGTACCTGAAATCCACAAAAACAAAGAGAATGACAAATAGAGATCAAACAGTGGAGGCCCGAATTTTCTTGATTTGCCCAAATGCCAAAATAACAGTTTAAATGTGCTCATTAACATGCAGTGGAGAATACATGGAATGGTGAAAGCAAGCAGGAAAGAAACTATTATAAGTACCTGCAATAACCAGATTTTCCCATACCAAGCTCACTCAGGTCAAAGAAGGATAGGCTATTGTTGACATATCCCTTTAAGCAACTGGGAGAAAAGAAAAATATCATGTGATTCAAAGATTCATACATTTCTAGCCTAATTATTGTATTACAAATGCCAGGATTCTATAAATGTATTATTCTTTCCATTCTAACGATGAACTTTTAGCAAATAAGCTCTTTTATTCCATTCCCTAACTTTCATAATTGTACCTTAATGAGACAGATTCCTGCCCTGCCATTTTCTCCCAATAATTCCTATATTGCCTTTTCATCTGGTTTATGTTTATTAAGTAGTTACCACACACTAGACATTTTGATAATTACTTTCTATGTATTAAAACTCTATAAAATATGTTTTATAAATATGCATGCACATAATACTGTTCAATTATAATTAAGTAGTTAATAAACATTGCTTATTCTTTACTTAACTTATTCAACATATATATTTATTCAAGACCTATGATTTGTTGGAAAAATTCTCGATGCTTGGTACTTAACAGTGAACAGAACAGGCAAAAACCCCTATCCTTGTGCAGCTTACATTCTAGTAGGGTGGGAGAGGGGAGAGATACGCACACAATAAACATAATTAATAAGTAAATTGTATTGAATGTTAAAATGCAGTAGGTGCTATGAAAATAAAAATGAAGTAATTCTTCCAGACGGGATATTGTTAAGTCAGCATTCCTACAATAACAAAAATCCAGTTTTTAAAGACAATGAAGATGTATGGAAACAAGAACTAGATGAATGAATGTTCCAGAGAGAGAAAAGTCCTTCCTAGGGAAATTGGCAATCACCTATTCTTTCCTTTTCCTGGAGGCATTCATTTGCCAAATCTGGGTGAATACTAAGAATTAGGCTCAGTTCAACTGTGCAGTAGCTTTTTTTGTTGTTGTTGTTAACCCTGATTTCCTGGTATTTAAATTAAGGTACACTCTTACATTAGAGTCTGTACCAAGGGCAATAGAAACCAATGAGTTTTACCAATGGCATGGGGCTGGTGTGACAGATTGGAAGGTACAGACGCCCCATATGCCTGGATGTTTTTCTCATGAGATATTTGCTAAGTTCTTGGGCAGCCTGGAAAGCTGGAGGTGGGAGTGAATTTGGTTTTCAAAAGGCAGAATGAAATCTTCGAGAGTGTCACAGCACTTAAGAGAAAAAGGCCTCTACAAGTCCTACTGCAAGAAGGAGGGGGCCTGCCACTAACAGCTTCTCAAAAGTTTTGAGGCAGTGGAAGGCCGAAAGATAAGTTTGAGTTGTCCATAGGCCATAAATGAATCTCATGACCAAGTGGAGCTAATTCTCGCAATACGAGGTTTTTTCTATCATATAAAATCGCTCAGTGGAACTCACTACATTAATAGAACAAAAAGAAAACCATACGATTATATTAATAAATAAACAAATGTTTCATAAAATTCAACTGGAGATACAATAAACACTACTCAACAAACCAAAAATCTGGTAGGATCTTAATCTGATGAAGAATGTCTACATAAATACATATAGCTAATATCACATATGCTGAACACTTTCTCCTGAAGTCAGTGAGAAGACAAACACTTAACTGGAATTAACACAAAGAAACAATATATAAATATGACTTTATTCACATATGGCATAGTTATGTATATAGGAAATATAAAATAATCTAAAACCCATTTGAATTAATGAGTGAATTTAGCAAGGTCACTAGATAGATACAAGGTCAATATAGAAAAAATATTTCAGCAACAAACAAAAGAAAATAAAATTTAAATGAATACTACTTATAGTGACATTACAAATACCAAATATCTGGGTATAAATCTAAAAATGCCATATAGGACCTCTACGCTGGGATCTAAAAACAAACAAACAAACCACATGTCTCAGAGAATTCAATAAACACTTAAGTAAATGGAGTCAGCATGTTGAAAGACTGGTTGTTAAAATGTCAACTCTCTCAAATTTTTAAAAAATGGTAACTGATAAATTGAATCTAAAGTGTATATGTAAATGTAAAGAATCTATATTAGCAACATCAGTGTTGAAGAAGAAAATGTACAGAAGATTACAGCACGTAATATTGACTTACTGTAAAGCTACAGTAATTAAGATACCGTGATCTTCATACAAGGAAAGGCAACAGGCCAGTGAAGAGGAGATAGTTCAAAAACTGATCCACAAATACACATTCACCTGATTTATGACAAGAATGGCCCTGCCATCTTGGTGAAATAATTGTCTTTTCAACAAATGGTGCTGGAGAAATTGGATGTTCTTAAAGAAAGTAATGTAAACCTTTGACTACCACACAACATAATAGATTAGGCTAAGGGAAATTGGAATTAGGGGGTTAAAATTTCACATAGAGTCCTTAGGGTAGACTTTGTTAGGAAGGTAACATGAGGAAAGATTAGAAGTTGAGAGAGGCAGCCATGAGGGTATCTGGGGATGGGCAGTTTCAAGCAGAAAAAGCAGAGTCCTTGGCATGTACTGGGGACTGTGAGAGGGCAGCGGTGGTGGAAACAAAGGGAGGGAGGGAAATAGTGTTGGAAAATGAGTTCCGAGAAGCAGCTCACTTTGTATGAATTTAGGGAGGATTCTGGCTCTTAGAGTGAAATAAGAAGACACTACTTTGTTTTGAGCACATGAATCACATGAATGAACTTAAGTTTTAAGTAAGATTATTCAAGGATCCAGGTGAGAGATGATAGTGTCTTGCGCTAGGTGGTGGCAGTGGAAGTGGTATGAAAAGGGGATGTTTAGAAAGCAGGGTCAACATGTTTCCCAGTGGATTGTGTGGGGCGTGGAAAAAAAAAAGTATTCAAGGCTGATTACCAAGGATCATGGCCTGAGCCACTATAAATATGAAATTGCTGTTAACTGAGATGGGGAAGACCAAACGTGAAGCAGGATTGGGTGAAATTTGGACTTTAAATTTGGGCAAGGCAAGTTTTAGATGTTTATTAGACATGTAAGAGGAGATGCCAAGTAGACAGTGGAATATTCAAGGCTAGAATTCAGGTGTGAGAGTAGATTGATCCATGAAACTGAATTAGATGGTCAAGGAAATAAACAGAAATACAGACGATAGTAAGTCCATAGATTGAGCCCTTGGGGAACTCCAAAATTAAAGCTGAGAGATGCGGAGAACTAGCAGAAATGATTGGTTAGGTGTGGCTGGTGGGGTAGCAGGAAAACCAAAATTATGTGGCTTTCTGAAAGTCAAGTGAATAAAGTATATTAAGAAGGGAATGATCAATTGTCAAATGCTGCTGAAAGGCCAAATGATGTGAGAACTGGAATCGACAAGTGGGTTTGACAATGTGAAAGTCATCATGACATCTCGACGGAGCCATGGGGCATATGTGTTACTGAAGAGAGTTTAAAAGGGAAGAGGAGAAGGGGAATTGGAGAACATAGGAAGAGAAAGATCTTTGGATGTAGTTTTTGTGATAAATGGGAGCAAAGACATAAAGATGTAACTGGAAGGCAGCTGGGACAAGGAGGACTTTACTGACTAGAAGAATAAAAACATGTTTCAATGTTAATGTGAAAAAGTAAATAGAGGCAAAATACATAATGTATGAGAAAAAGGGGTGAATTACTAGAATGATGGTCTCAGAGAAAGAGAAAGAGATCCAGGACATACGTGGAGGAATTTTGCCTTCAAAAT
Organism: Mandrillus leucophaeus; assembly: GCF_000951045.1. NCBI lineage: Eukaryota > Metazoa > Chordata > Mammalia > Primates > Cercopithecidae > Mandrillus > Mandrillus leucophaeus. The sequence continues at coordinate 524,623 of NW_012107587.1, read as the reverse complement.
GGGAGCACAGATGGTTCTATTTCTAGGAACTTGGAGGAGGCAGGCTATATGGGACACATACTGTAGGTAGGAAGATGTGATAATAGATGTCTGTGGAAGATCTTTTCTAATTGATTCAATTTTTCTTAAGTAGGAAGCAAGATCAGGTCAGAGTAAGAATAAAAAAGGAGGTGCAGAAGGCTTGAGGAGCAAGGAGAAAGTATGATAAACTTCTCTAAAAAAGTAAACGGGCAAATGAACTAGGAAAATAAAATACGTTTGTCAGGGCCACACAAAGTATGTGATACAAATTTAAAGTGAAACTAGTCGGTGTGGTAGTTCATTTTCCTTCATTCACATGCAGCTGCATGAGTGCAGTGCAGAGTAGACAAAGAGTTTGGAGAACCAAGGATGTGATTCTGCATTTCCATAACAAAGTGAATGGGGGAAAGACCTACATATCCAAGGAAGTGGTTATGGTGATTGGGCAACTGGTTTGTAAGATGGTTAAGGATGGAAAAGAGGACATTAAAGGAAAGGGAGGGGGGCCAGAATGAGTTATTATGACCAATGCCTTAGAGATCTAGGTGAGTTCAAAGAATTGTTAAAATTAATTAATTTTTACAACAACCTTAAAAGATATATATTTTATCTCCATCATAATGATTAAAGAATTGAAGTTTAAAGGGATTAAGTAACTTTATCTAGGCCTGTAATTTCAAAAACGTTTGGCCTCAGAACCCCCTTGTATTTAAAAAATTATTGAGGATCTGAAGAAGCTTTTTTTCTTTTTTTTCACAAAGATGTATCATTGATATTTGAACATATTCGAAATTAAAGCTGAGAAATTTAGAAAATGTCTGTTACTTCATTTAAAAACAAAAATAATTCATATTAAGGTAAATTAATATAAATGACCTGTTTCTTAAAGAAAAATACCTATATTTTCCAAAAGAAAAACATACTGAGAATGACATTAAATGTTTGCAAATCCCTTTAATGCCTGTTTTAACAGAAGACAGCTAGATTCTCATATCTGGTTCTATATAAAATCTATTGCAATATGTTGTTTTGGTCGAAGAAAAAACAGAAAATCTGGTCTCATATATTAAGACTATTTTAATAGTATTTGAAACAATTGTGGATATTTTTCATTGACATTCCCTCAAAGCTCTACATGTGATACTTTCTAACATTTAGTTGCAATGTGGAATTTTAAACCATATCAATGAAGTTTTTATTCTGTTACATTAAAATCCCTAAGTCTAACTTGTATTTTAAATTCGTCTTTAATTCATTCATGATTTTGTAACATCAAATATGGGTTATTTGGAAAATATTCATTCCTGGAATCATGCAGCTCTTCCAAATGTTGACATATTTTTACTACATACCATGAAAAAACTCACAATTGTTAATATCGCCATTTATTTTTATCAGAAAAAAATCTATCAGCATTGGGAAGCTTTTAAGCTCAAAGTGGTAAATAAAAGTTATCCAAAATTCTAACTTTCACTTCAGTGCTTGAACTTTTTCAATGGCAATAAATATAGCAATTATTTTCTTAAAAATGACAGGCTAGTTGTGAGCATTCTGTAAAAGACTGCTAAGTATCCAAGTCTGAATAATCATAGTTTGTCTGGCAATCATTATTTCATGTTGGAAAAAAGTTTGCTCAGTTTGTAACTCCAACGATCACATGAGTGTTTTTTTTTTTTCTTTGAGATGACCATCAATCACACTTTGGAATTAAGCAGAAAGTGGTTTATGCACACTTCCTATTTTGTCACATGAAATATTTAAAAGACATCTATTCAATAGTAGAGATTTTATTAAATCAATAATTATTGCTGCTTCACTGAGGACACACTGAACTTCTTATTGAAATTTTTTATGTTGGCCAAATTATGGTAAGGAATACGATCACTACTAATACTGTTTGGTGCCACTGCCTTTAGTTACGCGAAACTACCAGAAACTTTATTCACCAATATTTTTGGATCGCTAGAGAAAATGTCAATATATGAAAAGGGCAAATTATATCTTAATTTCATTATAAAAATGGCACTGACTTCATGGACCCCTGAAGGAGATCTGCAGACCACATGTTAAGAAGGACTGCCCTCAGACAACGGTTGTTGGAACCTAGATTCAAACACGCATCTATCTGATTCTAAACCTTGAATTCTTAATTACAGAGCTATGCTGGCTTCACTCCATTCGTTGTCCATACTAGAGCCAATAATTTATCATTTCATCTACTCCCTTGCCAATATCCTCCCCTCCCACTGTCATCTTGTCCTTCTGCCCCCTCCGAAAATTTCCAATCTGAATGAATCTATGCCAATGTAGCTGCTAAGCACACATGGAAAATAATTAAACAGGGTGCTCCTCTGAATGTGTAGTGTCAGTGTAACATAAGCCCTCCACATCTTTGCTTGAAATTAATCTATATTCCTAACTGATGAATATGGAGAAGATGTCGGGGGCTATCTATATGAAATGCAGGCTCTGGAATGTAGAGTACTAGATACCCAGTCAATCTCATTGTCACTTGCCACTAGGTGGCAGTGAAGACACTGGCAAATAATGCTATGGAAGAGGGCTCCTTAACAAGCCTGTATGTTTTAAATCCTTAACATCCGCTTCTAGATTATTTTGAATTAAGAAAAAAGAGGGTTTTCTAAACTACTAATACAAAATCCCACTTACACTTAGAGAGTGCTTTACAGTTCATAAGATCTTATCTCAGACACCATTTCTTAAGCATAAGGGCTATTTTTTTTGGTTTTTTTTTTTTTTTTGAGACAGAGTTTCGCCCTGTCATCTAGGCTGGAGTGCAATGGCACAATCTCGGCTCACTGCACGATTCTCCTACCTCAGTCTCCCAAGTAGCTGGGATTACAGGCGGCCGCCACCACACCCAGCTAATTTTTGTGTTTTTAGTAGAGACGGGATTTCATCATGTTGGCCAGGCTGGTCTCGAACTCTTGACCTTGTGATCTGCCCGCCTCGGCCCCTCAAAGTGCTGGGGTTAGAGGCCTGAGCTACCGCACCCGGCCGAACATTTCTTATTATGAACCAACTAGGTCCAGATTAATGATGTGTCTTTCACTAAAAGGCAAAGTTAGAACTCAAACCTAAAATGTCTGGCTTCAAGTTAAAACCCTGTGACAAGACCCCAAAATATGCAATATATGAAGGAAATATCCATTCCCTTATCACCTATCTGAAAAATTGAGACATTTATATACAGAAAGGTATTTCATTGATCTGAGAAAACGTGCGTTCCTCAGCAGAGTTAACAGTGGATTTCCTCCTATTCCAGGGCTCATCCTGCTTGTGGCACGTGTCCTGCATCCAGATCAGCTGCACACCCAAAGCTGCTCCTGCAGGAAGCAGGAGAAGCAGCTTCTCCTGTCACTTCTTCCACACCTAAGGCTGATCTCCAGCTACAGCTCTGTGTTATGTGCCTACAACTCCTCTCTGTTCCTCAAATCCAATGCTCTCTTACATTTTCCCCTAGTACTTTATTTCAGTAAGGAAAGAGTTGAAAAAACCTGTATCACCTAAAGCAGTGGTTCTAAACTGGGTGATTTTGTCCCCCAGAGGACATCTGGCAATGCCCAGAGATAATTATGGTTGTCACAACTTGGGGAGTATGGAGGTTACTATTGGTATCTACTGGGTGGTAACAAGGGTGCTGCTAAACATCCTACAATGTACAAGACAGCCGCTCTGACCCCCATGAAAAGATAGAATTACCTGATCTAAAACATCAACAGAAAAGAGGTTGAGAAACTGTGTTGTAAAGATTGGATTTAAATTTTAAAAGAAAATACATGGGAGACAGGATTTTTTGCGTCCTGAAAACCCTTAGTTGTAAATTCCTTTTGACAATCTCTAGTCACAGAGCTGACAGTTTCTTCAGCTTCTGCTTCTCCCCAGAAACTAGCACTGCTCCATTCAGCAATTTGATTAGCCAGTATAGGTTGCAATTTCCACATCTATATGGTAAGAAGAATGTAATCTTCTTACCATATAGATAAGTTATTCTAAGATAACTTCTATTCACAGAATGTAACTTCTAAATACATTTTTTACAATTTTGATACTTGTGATGCATTTCCAAGTAAAAACATTAGATGGACTCTAAGATTATTTGCTATAATAACACTGCTGTCCTTTTTACTTTGCTTCATTTCATCTAATAAACACGTTATAAATGCAAGGCTTAGAAACACCACCCTTAATGGTCATAGAACAAAACTTCCCAGTAAGATCCCATTTTAATTACAAATGTAAAACATATCAGGAGAATGTTTAAATTTAAACCTTACTTTTCACTTGGTTCTACATGATTTGCACAGGGGCCATATTTGTATTCGTAGACAAAACGTGGGATGTAATCAGAAGTAATAGCAATTACAAATGCATTGGTGATCACAGCCAATATACCGATTCCTTCGAGAATTCCAAGCCAGATACCTGATAAGAGAAAGATTAATCATGGTGAACAAAAATGAAAAATATGAAAACCCTGTAAATAATCTTATTTTGGAAATGTTTTACTTATGTTGGGACCACAGCTCTGTCCACTTTGTGCTTTCTTAGTATACTATCTCAATACAGACATTATAGCCATTGAATATGCTTTTTCCACAAAGAGAAGATAGATCTAAAAGGACTTAAAAATTGAAATGCCATTAGGACTGGGTTCATGTCTGCTATAATGAAACATGGCACAGGTGCACAAGATATTTCAAAGTCTAATTTACAGACTTTGCTGAGGCAATAAAAATAGTACATAAGAAACTTAAAGTTCTGCATGCATGGTTACGCACACTGTGAAATATCTGCATTCACTCTGAGGTTTGTCTTTTTTTTTTTTTTTTTTGAGACAGAGTCTTGCTCTGTCACCCAGGCTGGAGTGCAGTGGCGCGATCTTGGTTCACTGCAAGCTCTGCCTCCCGGGTTCATGCCATTCTCCTGCTTCAGCCTCCCGAGTAGCTGGGACTACAGGCGCCCGCCACCACGCCTGTTTACCTTTTTTTTTTTTTTTTTCTTTTTTAGTAGAGACGGGGTTTCACCGTGTTAGCCAGGACAGTCTCGATCTCCTGACCTCGTGATCCGCCCGCCTCGGCCTCCCAAAGTGCTGAGATTACAGGTTTGAGCCACCGTGCCCGGCTGTCTTTATCTTTGTCAAATGTCTTTTTAAAGTAAAAATATAGAAAAGCAAAACTAGTCTGGTGGTCAGACCTGAAAATTTCTAGTAGACATTTTTTACTTCCTAGGAGGTCAATCTGGCATCATGGAAATACACATACACATACAAAGCTTTTGAAGTTATACAGTATAAAGAAGTAGTATACTATTAATTATAGTCAAAACTAATGTTTTCAGTAGGATTAAACTTAGTTTTAAAAATATGTATGAGAAAAAAAATCCTGGAAAAAAATGCTCTATAGCACTAAAGGTGATTATGTAGCATGCCAACTTTCCTTCCTCCCACACTCAGCATTTCAAAATTTTTATAATGTGCTACATTGAGTTGTAATTAAAAATAATAGTTTAAAAAGATGTTAAAGTTTACTTGAGATCATAAGACAAAAAATCGATACAAACCATATTTGAGTACATTAAAATTAAACACTTATTTTTACAAAAGTCACAATATTTAGGCAAAAGAAAGCATTTTGGGAGAAACAATTTGGTTTACAAAAACTGACAAAAGGTTAACATGCCTAATATACGAACCTAAAACGTTAATATAAATAAACCTAGAGAAAAATGAAGAATAAAAGGAGCAATTTGCTTTCTGAATTAAAATAACCGTTAAAAAGAAGCTTCAATCACTAGTATTCAGAGAAATGACACTCAAAAAATAAGATTTTTAAAAAATCCATAGATTGACAAAGATTTGAAAGTCTTATAAAATCTAGTGCTATTTAAGGATTGTGGAAACAGAAACTCTTTTACAGTGTTGCTGGAAGTATGACTTGTTACAACATTTTTAGTAATTAATCTGATACATCTTAAAATTAAAATATGTATACATTTTAATCCTACTTATTGGGACCTATACTATGGATACACTATATGCAAACACATATATAAATATGTGATATGTACTACATGTGTAATAACTATGTACATATTTATATTTATAGCTATGACTATATGTGCATTTCTGCTTATAGTGGGAAATAAGTAAATGGTTATACAAATTATGATGTATCAGTATTATAATTATTACTATTCTATTAAAATAAATTGGACAAATATGTTTTGAGCTGGAGAATGTTCATGAAGGAAAAACAATGCACAATTCTACATATGTGTACGAATATATTTTTGTATATTTCTATAAGCGAGAAAAACAATGGCAAAGGATACATGCCAAATTGATAGCATTGTCTCCTTGAGGTAGAAGAGAAAAATAAAGGTGAAAGATTACTAACTGTTTTCTTTATACACTTTCGTGTTCTCTGGCTTGAGCAAAGTAAAATCCAGTAATTTAGAAAATACTTATCTATGGGAAGGTATAGTAAGTGCTAACTAAAGCTGAAATGGAAGTTTTTAAAAATTTATTTTCTAGATTTTCTTTAATGTGCTTATATTATTTTTATTTTATTTTAAGTTCCGGGATATATGTGCAGGATGTGCAGGTTTGTTACATAGGTAATCGTGTACCATGGTGATTTGCTGCATCTATCAACCCATTATCTAGGTATTAAATCCAGCATGCATTAGCTATTTTTCCTGATGCTCTCCCTCCTCCTGCCACCCAAACAGGCCCCAGTGTGTGTTGTTCCCCTCCTGTGTCTATATTGTTTAAATAATGAAATCAACAACATCACCAAATTTAAAGGACAGCAATAATTTTAGTTGCTTAAAATATGAGAACTCAAATTGCACTGTATTCAATCTTTACAGATAAGCATATTTTACATAGACTTTGGTGACGCTGTAACATATAAATGGGTAAAATTAATTAAAAGGATAACCTTGCAGTATTAGCTAGAAAATTTCCCCTCCCAAAAAAGGAGACATGTGGAGCTGCTTTCCAATACAGTTGGACTTTTTATTTAAAAACTACAGTTTATTAATGCAGTATATGTAATAAGTAGCACAATGGGAAAAAGTGAATTATATAAATATAATTGAATTTATAGAGAATTTAGTGTAAAATAACATAAAATAAGTTCAAAAATTGAATTATTTAATAAACGGTCTTGGAAAAATGGATTAGGCATTGGGGAAAAAACCCTGGACCTCAATTTTATCAACAACATATTCCAGATAAATCAACAATTTAAACGAACAACAATTAAATGCATCAACAATTTAAATGAAATAATAAAATGACAGCAAACAACAAGCAAATAAACAAAACAGAATAGCAGACATATCTAAATAATGAAACAACAATAAATACAATAGGTGAAAAATCTTTGGTTCTAAGGTACCTTTCTAAGAATATCAAAAATAATAACAACTATGAGGGATATATGTCAATTTGATTATATATAAAAATTGAAACCTTATCCAAAATAAAGTGAATAAATTGAAAACCAGCATATATGTTATATGTATATCTATCTACATATGTTTATACACACAGTTTTATATATATATGTATATATATGTGGTATATATGTGTGTGTGTGTGGGGGGGGTGATTAGTATTCCAGTACAGGGCCAGATAACCAAATCAGATACAATGGCCAAATAGCCAAAGAACATAAACACAATTAGCAAAGAAGAAATGCAAATATATTTAATCTCACAGTTACAAAAATGCTAGTAAATAGAACAATAAATTTTTTCCTCTTCATATTCTCAAAGATGGAACAACAATCCAAAAATCCTTATTAAATTTGGAGTTGTTGTAGAAATAGAGAAATGTACTTAGAATGTAAATTGGTAAAACATTTCTGGAGCACATGCTGCCAAATTGTGTATCAAAAATTTAAATGTGCATGCTCTTTGAACAGGAGCTCCAGTCTAGAAATGTATACTGAGGAAATAATCTGGCAAAGTATGTATGAATATGGTCACTTCAGTGTTGTTTCTGTTAGCAAAGTACTGAAGCAATCTAAACATCTCTGGCTAAAGTAATATTTTTAAAAATGTCATACACATATAATAGAAATCTGTGCAGCAATTGTCCAGAATGAGGCAGAGCTGTGTCTATTAACATGGAAAGGTATGGAAAGGTATGTATGAAATCCATTTTAGTTATGACCAAGTTTATGAAATAGCATATTGAATATAAACTTAATCTCAACTGAATTAATGTTCCCTTTATTCTTTTCATAACTAAAAGCGTTAAATTTTGTTATGGTTGGAAGGGTATCCTCACAATAGAAAACAACATGGTGCTAAGTAGGACCAAGTTATGTTGTCTTAGTCCCTTTGTGCTGCTATAACAAAATACCTGAGACTGGGTAATTTACAGTGAACAGAAGTTCCTCGCTATTTTGGAGGACAGGAAGCCCTAGATAAATGCACCAGCAGGTTCAATATCTGGAGATGGCTTTGCTTCCAGCTTCCAAAAGGGCACCTTGCTGCTGTATCCTCTGGAGGGGGCAAACGCTGTGTCTTCATATAACAGAAGGTGGGAAAGCAAAAGGGATGAATGCTGTGTCCTCACACCACAAGGAAGTGGAAGAGAATGAAGCCACTCCCTCAAGCTATTTTTCATAAGAGTCCTAATCCCATTCATAAGGGATCATGGCTTAATCACTTCTTTTTTTTGTTTTGTTTTGAGACGGAATTTTGCTCTTGTTGCCCAGGCTGGAGTGCAATGGTGCGATCTGGGCTCACTGCAACCTCTGCCTCCTGTGTTTAAATGATTCTCCTGCCTCAGCTTCCCGAGTAGCTGGGACTACAGGCGTCCGCCACCACGCCCAGCTAATTTTGTATATTTTTAGTAGAGACGGGGTTTCTCCATGTTGGTCAGGCTGGTCTTGAACTCCTGACTAATTTTGTATTTGAGACGGGGTTTCTCCATGTTGGTCAGGCTGGTCTCGAACTCCCGATCTCAGCTGATCCGCCCACCTCAGCCTCCCAAAGTGCTGGGATTATAGGAGTGAGCCACCACGCCTGGCCGGCTTAATCACTTCTTAAAGGCCTCTTAATACTATGACACTGGGAATTAAGTTTCAACATATGAATCTGGGGGCACACTCAAACCACAGCACACCTCTTGGTGTTAGCAATGTAAAAATCATTTAACTTCTGAATCTTACCTATGTCAGTTGCTCGGGCTGGCAGAGGCCTCCGCCATTGGGTGACAAATTTGTATGCATCCAGCCTGATTTCAATGATATTGTTTAACAAAGCCAAAAGAGGGGCTAGAGGAAAAGCCGCAACAAAGATGGTGGTAAAACCAAATTGCAAAACTGCAAAAGAAGAGCATTAGGAAATTAATAATATAAACTTCCTTTGTGACAAATTAGTTGCTTTTTATAAACTGCCTTTAATGCTTTCAACATCCCTACAAAGTAGATATGTTTACCTCATTTTACAGTTAGGACATCTTTATTTCGTATATGTTAACTAAACTTGCTAAAGGGTAGATAGCTAGAAAATGTTGAAACCTGTATTCAAATTAAGTTCTGAATGTATTGAAAGTCTATGGGCTTTCCACCTCTATATAATGCAGCATGAAGGAGGGAGAAAAAGAAGAAGAAATAGAGGGAAGATGGGGACAAAGCAGAGGAGGAGGAGAAGGAGGAGGAAGAAGAAGAAAGAAGGAGAAGGAGAAGGAAAAAGAAGAAGAGAAAGAAAAGGAGGAAGAAGAACGAGGAGGAGTTAAGATTCAGAAGTTAAGACTCAGACTGAGTCTGTGCAAAGGTTTATTGTGAAAAATAATTATTGCTTTATGTTAGTAGAATGGTAGGTTTCTTAACATAGAAACTGGTTCAGCTGGCCGGGCGTGGTGGCTCACGCCTGCAATCCCAGCACTGTGGGAGGCCGAGGTGAGCAGATCACCTGAGGTCAGGAGTTTGAGAACAGCCTGGCCAACATGGCAAAACTCCATCTCTACTACAAAATGCAAAAATTAGCTGAGCGTGGTGGTGTGCACCTGTAATCTCAGCTACTCAGGAGGCTGAGGCAGGAGAATTGCTTGAACCCAGGAGGTGGAGGTTGCAATGAGCCGAGATCGTGCCACTGCACTCCAGCCTGGTTGACAGAACAAGACTCTGTCTCAAAAGAAAAAAAAAAAAGAAAGAAAAGAAACTGGTTCAGCATTATTTTGTTTGCTTAAAATATTTGCTCATAAAATAGGTGTCCCACTGTGAGAAAAACTTTCATTTTGGTCAATGCATGGCTCTCAGAGAATAAAACATGTGAATCTGCCAAGAGTAAATATCTCTAGCTCCTTGACATGAAGGTGATGATGTTTTTGAATGCTTGGGGTTGGAAAGGAAAGAGAATTTTCTCTGTTGAACCAAAGCTTGTGTAAAGTAGAAAAATAGTATCAAGAAGGCCAAATAGTCCTGCGGATTTCTTTTCCTTACCCATTTCTAAGTACTCATCCATCAGTCCGTGAAGGTTCATGGGCTGTAGATTCCAATCATTTTCCCACTGAGGTATGGAAGCATCATGGATTCCCCGCTTGATTTTATGTCGTGACCACCAGTTCTGGATCAACCTACATCACAAAGCAGACCAAGGGCTTTTGAGCTCTGATTCAAGCATCCAGTTAACAATTTATAGTGAACTAAGAAGTGAGTTAAACCAATTCCAGCTCCTCGGAACTGGAGGTATTTGGTTTTACCTTTTATAAAAGTTTAAAAAAAAAAAAAGTTTAAAAAATGTTTTGAAAGCTTAAAATATCTTAAAGAATTTTTTAAAAATCTTTTGAAAAACATTAGCATAGAAGAGTAGGCTGCAGTCTTCCAGAACTCTCCTAGGTCCTATAAATATCTCCGTATTTATTTAGGAATTCATGCCCTGTACACCAAAATCGTCCTTGACACTGATTAAACGAATATTCATTTCTATGATTCCTTCCCCTCTCCCCACCTATAGAAATACTTAAACTTCTATGTTGCCTGCTGTGATTAGGTCTCACTCTTTCATTGCTCATAACCTAAAATCTTCTGAGCTATATTCTCTGAACAGGAAAAAAAATCATGTTTCACATAAACCAGTTGACCCTTGGGTAGGATTTGAAAAGATCTAAGTTCTAGTCCCCACCCTGCAATGCATTAGCCATGTGATTTTTAGCAAGTCACTTCACCTCTCTGAGTTTAGAAACATGAGGAGTCTAAGTGTTAGTGATTATTACATTCTGCTATTGTGGTGAACAGTAATTACTAGGCAATAAGTCTGTGTCCATGAGTCCATTTTTCACACCTGGGAAGGAAGTAACAATACTGTTTCCTTAGCCCAAGTACAATCTTGGAATTATGTGACTCAGAAATATCCTGGTATGCACATATTGTGGCCTTCTGGGTAATGAATTATTTAAGAGTTCAATGAAAATTACCTCCAGGACGAGGTGATTTTTACAGGACTTGGTGAACAGTACCCAACTCTCAATTTTAATCATGGAACCTAAGTGGCAGTTGGAGGAGCAACCAGAGAACAAACATCAGGCAGTGGAGGTTGCCTCAAGAGCCTCCGGAAGGTGAAAAAGGGCTGGAGGAGAGAGTTGCGGCAGATTTGCTTGTTTCTATTATATTTACTTTGGTTCTGTTTAAAGTTTTGCTTGAAGAAAGACAATTGTGGTTTACAAGAGTTTTGCTTTAATGGCTCGACTACTCCTGCTCACTCTTCTTTAACAAAGCCTTTGCCTAGGTATCGGGAAGGGTAGGATGTGCCATGGTACCCTTAGGATTTGATATATGTGATTCAGACTGACCCCTAGGGCAAGGCTATAATGAAAATGTTCTGTCTAAAGTGCATGGCAAGTGTAGCAGTCCATGAGTAGTGACAATAAAAAGAAACAACTTTTTAATACTGCAATGACCCCTACATCATCTTGTTGATACTTAAGGACTACTCACAGCATGTTACATTCTGTGCTAAGCACTTGACACCTAATTTCCTGTTTCTTTCAAACAATGACACCTAATTTCCTGTTTCTTTCCTAAACCCTGTTTTAAAGAAGTGCCCCAAGAATAGGAAGGAATACCACAAATGAACTGGGCTCCCCAATCCTCCATCCTCTATTCTCTCTTTGTTTAGGAGAGATTTGCTTAAATTTGTTTTGAATATTAAGTCTGTATAAAACTCTCTTCACAAAAAGGTTCTGTCATTTATGATGAAGGTTTAAAAAGCATTGGGTCATCTCAATCTTCATAAACACACTATATTTTATAAATGGACTAAAAAAGCCTTAGAGTTGTCAAGGAAATATAAAACAAATTTAGCAAGGAAGAGAGAAGGAATTTAAACCAGGTCTGGGTAATTCCACAGTCTATGCTCTAAGGCTGCCTGTAAATTAACACAATATGTTATAGCAGACTGCAGGGTTAATATCACTTCCACAACCCCCAGGTCTTTGTTCAGGAATGTTCTGATAAAATGTGTACCGCCAAAAGAAAAAAATAAGAATATAAGTTGATATATAACTCCAAGCTACTTATATCACCAAACAACTAACCAGTTCTTCCCCAATAGTCAGGAAATTATTCAAATAGTCATGTTTTTAGTTGATTAGACTCAAAGCCTCAATATTACGTTGTTTTAAATACCCAGTGTTTTGTCATATTTTAAAGGAAAGCGTATTTTAATATATGTGAAAGTGAGCATTCAGCACCTCTGTAAGCATTGCACAGGCAGCTAAAACGTCTCAAATAATGAAAATAAAGTGCTATTGTTTTGACGTTAGTACAATCAGTCCTGTTCTAACATTTTTTTTCTTCGTTGTAACAAAGAGTACAAAGCTTCTCATCTAGGATTTGATCTTTGCTTTACTCTTTTGGGAGGAATGAAGGCTGTCTTTATTAAACAACGAACTTGGTCTGTTGGTAGTGAAAGAAACATCCCAGAAAATTATTTTTACATTCAAGAACCTGTAATGTCATTCATGTTTTCAAACTAGTAACAAGTGTCTTAACGCATTAAACAAGTTAGAATCTACTCTACATTCATTATTCTGTTTAACCCTTACAGCTGTTCTTGAGGTAGATCTATTGTTGATACATTCTTAGTGAAAACAGGCTCTGAAACAGGAATTGAGCCATCATCTGTGTGATTACCAAGCCCAAATTCTTAAGCACTACTCACACCACCTCTAGTTTTCTTTTTTGTAACTAGACATAAGGCAAGTTTGAAAATAATGTGCTCACGGGTATCCCAGTTCCATGAAGTTGTTCCATATTTGCTTCAAAAACATGATGACACCCATTTGGAGGCAGAGGTCTATCAAACAGCCACTAGGATGACACTGAAATAGAACATAAGAGCAATAACGATATTGATCTTCTTCCCAGTAGGCTCAGACATGCCCAGCTTTAAATTGTACAGCAAATTTTAAAGCTGGGTCACACCACCTCGTGCATTAAGAAAACAAAAACAAGAAAGAAACAGCATGTATGAGGGCACTTGGTGAGGGAATTCTTCAGTAATTATAATGAAATATCGATCAAAATTATAATAGCACTAACAACAAATCTAACTTTTAGTGAGCACTTACTATCTGCCAGGCTCTGTGTTAGGCACGATCACATTTAATGAATGCTATGGAATATTACATACCCATTAACAATCGGGTAATAGAAAATAGTTAATTCTATGGCATAATGTTTATAACATATTGTTTTTAATAACCTTTTTATTTCAGAATAAGTTTAGATGTATAGATAACTTGCAAAGACAGTACAGAGTTCTCATACACTCCTTATCCAGTTCTAGCTGTTGTTCTGTACATTACCATGGTATATTTGACAAAGCTAAGAAAATTATATTAGTACATTACAATTAGGTAAATGCAAAGCTCTCTTTGGATTCCACCAGTTTTCCTCTCTCTGCTCCAGGATCCAAGCCCACATACCCGATTGCATTCATTTTTCCTGTCTCCCCAGTCTCCTCTGGTCTGAAGAGCTTCTCAGCTTTTAATAACTTTAGTTTTGAGGATTGTTGGATGTGTATCCTGTGGAATGTCCCACAATCTAAGTTTGTGTCATGGTTTTCTTATGTTTAGACCAGGGTTATGTGTTTTAGAGAGACCAGTCACAAAGGTGAAGTGCTATTTTCCTCACATCGTATGAGGGATACATGGGAAGCACATGACATCACTGGTGGTGTTAATTGGTTAATATAGTGTTTTCCAATTTTTTTCCACTGGAAAGTTTCTCATTTTTCTCCTTTTCGGTTCTATTTTTTAGAAGGGAGCCACTAAGTCTAGCCCATTCTCAAGATGGTGGGGAGGTGTTGAACTCTACCTCCTGGAGAGGAAGTATCTACATATACTATAATGTATTTTTAAGTCATAAATGCAACACCATAAAAATAATTCATCAGTATGATCCTATTCTTTCCTCTGTGCTTTTCTGCTTTTTTAGATTTTCAGTAAGTTAGTTTTAGAGACCCACACAAACAAAAACGTGATTTCAATGAAAATCACAACCAATGTGTTTTACTTGAAAACACTGCAGTATTTGGGTGGGAGGGCGTGGGTCTGTTTCTTTAGAAATGGGTACATGTCCTGCTCATAAGGAAGACAGTCTTCTCTATCACTTTGATCCACAGTTTCTATTTCTATCAAATTGGTACTAGTGGAACTTCAAAGAGAACAAATAATTAAGACACTAAGAGCCTGCTTTTCCTGTTCCAGCCCAGTAATTTAAGACTCCCTAATCTGAGCCTGAGAGAGGATTTGCAAATGGTCATACTTACTGCCTGAAAAGGTCTAAATTCGCCCACTGAAGCAAACCTCTTTTTTCAGGATGAATTTAGGATTTCCTGAACTCTCCCAAATATATCTGATAAATGGGTTCACTGGAATGACTGAGGCAGAATAATTATTAAGCTACAGGGGCAAATCACAGATCACAGCTGCAAGCTGAAGCTCTTCATTTTTGTAGAGACTCAGAGGCAAGCTGACTTGCCCAAGGCCATGCAGTGTTGACTAGTGCTATGGAAATTAAAGTTGTCCCCAGTACCCTAATCCACTGCTCTTTTATAATATACTAAGGATGAATTCCATTTACCAATGTGTTTGCTGCCTTAAAGTGTGGGTTTAACACAAACATATTATTTTGTGGGATGGGAAAAAGAAGATGATCATAGGATCATGTGATTGGTTTGCTACCCACAAAGGATAGGCCAAAGTGGGGTGGCTGGAAGACGGGCCATTTACACTTTTGTTGAAATTAAGCCTTGATGACTTCATGATTTATAAGGAAGAGAAGGGGGTCCAATAGTTTTTATGGGTTTGTCCATTCACATAGTGATGGCCTTGCACTAAAGCCAGTCTATCAAAACTTTAAATTTCATTTGGTAGAAAGAGCCCATACTTAGAATGCACAAAAGGGCATGAGTGAGTGTGCAGAAGACATAAGCATTCATTCCAATTGCACCACTCAAGATCATATGACCTTGGACAAGCCAAACTACATGCTGTCATGTATTTTTCTCTTACTCCTTGTCAGAACCCGCCTTGGTAGTTGTTGGTATCTTCACTCTGTAGATAATAAAGCTAAGTGACAGAAAGAACTACCAGACTCCAATACCCAGGTTCCTTCACTTACTTTAGTATGCTTACTCTAAATCCAACACAGACGTGTGAGCCAGCAATCAGACAGCAATTTCTCAGCAAAATAAGTTTTCATTATGTCTTTGATTATACCTACACGCCATTCCAGTTGTGGCTGGAAAGCACAGTGCTCAGAGCACAGACTCTGAAGCTACACTGAAAAGATTTAACTCATAACTTCATCAGTGTGTATGTTTGTACAATTGTAGGAAAATCACATTTGCAGTTGCAGGCACTGCACATCTGTGACTTTGTTTCCTGATCTATAAAATGGATATAATGATAGAACTTGAGGATCAAATGCATTAATATACAGAGAGCACTTAGAAACAATTGCTGGAGTACATTAGCATATAGTAAGCCCTCAATAAATCTTAGCTATTATTAAAAACTTTTTAATATTGATTTCACATAAAATATTAATGTGAGATATGATATAGTTGTAGTAGAAGATTCACAAGTCTAGGTTAGCCAGTTCACAAATATCCTAAAACGAACTGTAACACTTTTTAAATTTTGTAATAATGGCTATCATTAATTATAACTATTATTTTACATGCACAATCTAATTTAATACACCAATCACCAGTACTGGGATAGCTATTCTTTATTTATTCTGTTGTTTAGGGACAGTGTTGGTCTCTCACCCAAGCTGGAGTGCAGTGGTACAATCACGGCTCACTGCATCCTCGAACTCCTGGGCTCAAGGGATCTTCCCACCTCAGCTTCCTGAGTAGCTGGGACTAGAAGCACGTGCCACCATGCCCGGCTAATTTTTAAATTTTTAAAATAAAGACAGGGTCTCATCATTTTGCCCAGGCTGGTCTTGAACTTTTGGCCTCAAGCAATCCTCCTGCCTTGGCCTCCTAAAGTGTTGGGACTACAGGTGTGAGCCACAGGGTCAGGCAAGATAGCCATTCTTATCACCAATTTACAAAAGAAGAAAATGAGATTTATAGATATTAAATCACACATCTGGGTGGGCAGCATTAGAATATAGACTGTCAGTCTCCAAAGATAAAATATTAGTTGTGTTTTATTGTTATGCCCTGTTCTTCAAGGCTATGAACAGAAAACTAAAATGTTCAAGAAAAATATGAAAAATATTATCCATCTCATTCATAATTACAGAAACTAAAATCACTGGCTATTAGAATGGAAAAAGTGAAAATTCTACCATTGGCTAAATACTGAAGAAGCAGGCTCATACAGTCTAGGTAGGGGTGGCGTTTGGAGGCCCATTTCTCAGTCACAGTGAAAATATACAATATACTTATCCTGTAACCCAGTAATACTACTCCTGGGCAGTTTTTCCATATTTACAACAAACATATTGTAAATCAATAAAGAAATATGAGTCTTAGGGCAGGTACTTTTATATAATTACATGTTGGTGTTTCCAGTATGATGTCTTTTGGACTAAAAGGAAACCTAACATATTTAAAAGTTTGAAAATGTACCCAATAAATAATAATAATTTCCAATAAAAAAAGGAAAATTACTGGAGCTAAATTCCTGGGGTCTGTAAATACAAGAAATTAAGGTGATTAAAAAAGTAAAGAGAGCTGAGGTGAGAATCTTGGGGTTTAACTTTTCAGTTCACCCTCTTTTTTGAAAAGATGTGGTTGCTTTCTTTCTGAACAATGTGTCTTCAATATCCACAGACTTCCCTGAACTTCTCCTTTCTTCAGTTCCCTTCCTCCCACAGGAACTGGCTCAAATCCGTGCCCATTCCTGCACCCACACTCCCAAAGTTACTTACTTCCTCCAGTCTCCACCGGTCAAAAAGTTTATTGTATTTTCCTGGGTGGCCTACGAATCTGTAAAAAGACATTTTAGTTCATTAGCATTTAAGTGGGGATCACTGAAGAACATCTACTAAGGCATCACGACGAGTGCATGTGTGGGTAGACATAAATGTTCACTGGTGCAATCTGTCCCCAGTTGACTTCTGCTATGTTAAACATCAAAGTATCTGACTTACAAAGGAAAAAGTGATGCGTGAATTAATGGGTCAAGAAAGTACCAACAAACCAACTGGATGACGTTTCCGACCCTCACATAGAGTCTTAATGTTTTGTTGACCTAGTTAATGACTATTACAATAATGTATTGCATTGTTTGGTCCAAAATGTTTCTATCTTCAGTAAGTTTCCACGGCACTGGATGGAGTACTAAGCATATGGCAAAGCAGAATCATTAGTTTACTATGTTGCTTTTTTCGTATTTTGCATTAAAGGTGGAAAAATGTTAAGATGATAGGAGTTTCCACGTTAAGGAATTATAACCCAAGGTTGCACAAAAATTCTTTTCTTCTTTAACAAAACTGTTACTGATGATGAAACAGGCACAATTCTACTAAAATGCAGCAAATAGGATTTATTTTTTTGTGCCAACTTTAACTGCTGGTGGCTGTCAGAAATCATTTGAGTGAGAACAGTAATTGTCAATTACTATTGACTACGTTTTTGACTCTGTGAAGATTATGTACAAAAAGTTGACTTACCTTCCCAAAAAGAATGCGATATAGAAGATGGAACTGTTTAAATTGACAAACTGGAAGAGGAACATCTTCAGGGCAAAGCTGTTTTCCCACTCAGATTCTGTTCGAGGATATTCTAAAAGGAACACAGGGTACATTGACATAGATGAGGTAAATGTCAAGACTCTGAACATGGAGTCAGAAACCCCAAGTTCGAGTTTTTTTTAAAAAATTATTTATTTATTTATTTATTTATTTATTTATTTTTGGAGATGGAGTCTCAGTCTGTTGCCCAGGCTGGAGTACAGTGGTGCAATCTTGACTCACTGCAACCTGTGCCTCCTGGGTTCAAGCAATTCTTCTGGCTCAGCCTCCCAAGTAGCTGAGATTATAGGTGCCCGCCACCATGCCCGGCTAATTTTTTGTGTTTTTAGTAGAAGTGGGGGGTTTCACCATGTTGGCCAGGGTGGTCTCGAACTCCTGACCTCAGGCGATCTGCCCACCTTGGACCCTCAAAGTGCTAGGATTACAGGCGTGAGCCACCACACCTGGCCAAGGTTTTTAGTTCTATGAGGCACTTAGTTTTGCTGATTTCTAGCATCTGTATCTGTAAAATGTGAATAATATCTACTGTTCACACTTGATGAAAGGACTTCATAAGATAATCTTTGGACTTTCCCCACAGCTACAAAAGTATGTTATTAATACATGAAGATTTTCAGGAGTCTCTCTGCTATCATCATTTAGCAGAAACCATACATAATGGATCAATCATTCACTCAAACTGTCTATACTCAATATAAGGGTCTTAACTGTCCACAGAGTTCTTTGAAGATTGAGTATTTTGTGTACAGACAGAAGTGGAATGGTAAAGAGAAAAGAGGGTTATATCAGTCAGGAGAACTAAGCTCTTATCGCAGCCTTACACCTGAGTGGCAGGTAATCTCAGGCAGGTCTCTTCATGTTTTTTTTGCAGTCAGTTTTGTCGTCTGTAGAATAAGGGATTTAGACAAGATGATTTATAAAAATCCTGTCAACTCTAACATCTTATGGTTTTATAATGATTAAAAGAAAAAAATAAGGACAGCATGTACTGCAACCTTAGCTCCTATCTAGTACTCAAATGAGTGACAGAAAACAGACATGTCTCATCTAACACATATTGTAACGTAGTTGAAGAATTCAGTAAAGATAGAAAATAGGATCTCCTTTAAGGAAAACATAGGCTAAACGTATGCACGAGCCCAATCACATGGGAGGAAGAAAGAGGTCCTGGGGAACTCCAAGTTCAAAGGTGGTAGGTGCCAAAAGTAGGAAGGGTCCGTGGGCCACCCAGAAGGTGACTGGCAAGTGTGCCTCAGTAAGAACAGTCAGTCAGAACCTGTCCCCACAGGTTTTGACATGTCATGCTTTCACTGTTGTTTCTCTCTAGTTTATAAATTTAGTTTATTAACACAAAACTTATTTAGAAAAGAGGATGTAGATTTTTAGGTAATTTTTATTCTGTAGATTATTTTTGGTTCTTCATTTCTAATTTTATTTCAGCATTGTCCACAAATGTGTCCTGCCTGATTTCTGGTTTTAGGCAAAAAGTTGTGATGTCATTTGTGGCTAAATTGTGTGGATAAGTTTTGTCAATGTATCAAGTGCATGAAAATGATATTTGTTTTCCTGTTGGGCATATGGTTTGTGTGTGTATATGTGTGTATACATATAGACATGTATTATATATGTATAATATATACATTATATATATTATATACTCTCTCTCTATATATATTCTTTCTTTCTTGAGATGGAGTCTCACTCTGTTGACCAGGCTGGAGTACAATGGCATAATCTCGGCTTACTACAACCTCTGCCTCCCAGGTTCAAGTGATTCTTCTGCCTCAGCCTCCTGAGTAGCTGGGATGACAGGCATGTGCCACCACGCTGGCTAATTTTTGTACTTTTTGGTAGAGACGGGGTTTCAACATGTTGGCCAGGCTGGTCTCGAACTCCTGAACGCGAGTGATCTGCCCACCTCAACCTCCCAAAGTGCTGGGATTACAGGAGTGAGTCACCGCATCCGGTCTGGTTTGTACATATTTTTAAAGAATGTCAGATATGATAGTCAAACACTGTGTATCTTTTTTTTTTTTCAGATGGAGTCTCACTCTGTTGCCCAGGCTGGATTGTAGCATGGTGATCTTGGCTCACTGCAACCTCCACCTTCCAGGTTCAAGTGATTCTCCTACTTCAGCCTCCCGAGGAGCTGGGATTACAGGCGCCCGACACCACGCTTGGCTAACTTTTTTTGGTGGGGAGGTATTTTCAGTAGAGACAGGGTTTCACCATATTGGCCAGGCTGGTTTTGAACTCCTGACCTCAAATGATCCTCCTGCCTCGGCCACCCAAAGTGCTGGGATCACAGGCATGAGCCACCATGCCTGGCTTAAATACTGTATATCTTTACTTATGTTTTGACTATGGATTTTTCAGTTCTTTTCTATCATTTTTTTTTGCTATCTATATTTTAAAGCTTGTTAAAAATGCACAGAGATCATGATTATTATACTGACATGTTAGTTCATTTACTAGTATGAAGTATTCCTCTTTCCCTCTAGTTCCCCTAATATTAACCTGGTGACATTTGATTTTATTGTTACTATTTTCTTGATATATGCTCTTACTCCACGAGTGTCAGTCATTTTTCAGCTTTTTAAATGTAGTTGTGTTTCTTTTCATTATCATCTAGCTGGATTTTATTTTTTGAAGTTCAATCTGTGTCCCAGTTTTCAAATGGCAATTATTCTTATAGATAATTGAAAGATGGATGGATAGATAGATCTGGAGATAAATACAAACACACTTTTTAAAATTTGTTTAATGATTTGTTTTATCTTTTCTTCTCTATTTGTTATATTGATCATATTCTCACTATTTTACTTATTTTTAATGTATAAATATTACCTTATATAGAAACAAATATTTTAGTTTTTCCTTCAAAGAAGCTACAAGAACAATAAAATAAACAGAAATAAAGTAAAATGAAGGAATAAAAATCGACAATAAAATGTTTTAAAATCTTCAATAAAATAGATAGAATGATTCTTGAACATGTAATATTGACTAACATTTATGAAGTCAGTTTTAAGAAAAGAGAGAAGAGTCCACCACCCCAAATAAAAGACGTATAAACACTGCACTGAAGAGATTAACATTACTAAACATCCTGTCAATAATTTTTCAGTGGACAAAACACTTATATATAATAAACAACTACCTACACAAATAGGACTTTTGAAAAAATGGCTCAGAAATAAGTAGGTACTCTTCAAAAAACTAATTACCAGTGTATTAACTAAAAAAAAAAAAAAAAAGTAAACATCTACCTCAGAATGACATAATGCCTGGATAGTCACATGGGCTGATTTCATGAAACTCTAATTAAATAACAAATTTGCCTTTTGTATATTTCAGAAAAATATAAAATAATTAAAGTAATTCAACTTGCTTGGTAAGACTAACATAATATTGACTTACAGCATAGCATAACAAGGCCAATGCAAGGACACTATAACCCACTTTCATTTCTAAATTTATCACAAAATTCCTTACTCAACAATGTAATAAAAGAAAATAAAACTGTATCTCGACCAAGTCTAGTAGCATAAGACTAAATGCCTTCAAGGCCCAAAAACTTAACAATTAGGGGGAGAGAGTTTTGGTTTAATACAGTAAGGAGTGGTTAGGCCTGTAACAAACTAAAGGGTATGTAATTATCTAAATGCCTTATGAACTGGTTTTTATAAAACTGTGTGAGAATAAAAGCTACAAGTACACAAGAAAAGTGTTTGGATAGTTTGGATATCCTAAAATAGGATTTAGTAATAGACTTCAACCTCCCAAAATAAGACTTTCTCTGAAAGTTCATGTTTTCCTGATTAATGTCAAGTGACAATAATGTAGGAATCTATGTGGCCAACTAAAGTGACCCTTCTATGAGAAGCCAAACTGAAGACGTAAAGTGCTCCAAATTGTCCTGTGAGAAATGCTAGTGAAGACAAATAATACTTTAAAACATTGTCAGGAAAATTAAAGTTTTAAACTCTGTTTTTTACAATTCTTAATTATATAAGGAGAACCACATACCTCTAAATGTTATATTCAACCATTTATTTGTGGGCCATTCTTTATATATTATTAATTTTTCATCCACTCTTCTGCCAAGTGTGTACTGGGCTGCTATTTCATACTGGAACAGACTTGATACTAGCTACACTTGATACTATCTACACTTGATGCTATGGTATGGAGATTGAACCTATCTTCTTGTTATTTGTGAGATTTGCATAATTTCTGACACTAAAACCCCTCAAAGACAGGGCAAGTAAAAATCTACAAACTATTTTTACTTAAAATCTCATTGGAAATTCCTAGATAAAATATAGCAGATTTAGGCCTGGTGCGGTGGCTCATGCCTGTTAATACCAGCACTTTGGGAGGCCAAGGTGGGTGGATTACCTGAGATTGGCAGTTCGAGACCAGCCTGACCAACATGGAGACACCCTGTCTCTACTAAAAATACAAAATTAGCCAGGTGTGGTGGTGCGCACCTGTAATCCCAGCTACTCGGGAGGCTGAGACAAGAAAATTGCTTGAACCTGGGAGGTGCAGGTTGCGGTGAGCCGAGACTGTGCCATTGCCTTCCAGCCTGGGCAACAAGAGTGAAACTCTGTCTCAAAAGAAACAAAAAATAGCAGGTTTAATTCAACAGTTTATTAAAGGAATAATGCATCTTGATAGTCTAATGGTCTGTCTCCCTATCACGTTGTCTAAAATATTAGGTCCTCCACACATATTTCTTTTATGAATGAATGCATGCCAAACTTTGTACCTAAGGATTGAAAGAATCAGAAGTAAGTACATTCATTTCTTGGCTGTAAGAATTTTTTAGTCTTGTAAAGAAAGTAGATAGATAGATAGATAGATAGATAGATAGATAGATAGATAAGATAGATAATAGATCAGAATAATGTAATAGATGCAGTAATGAAAGGAATCACAAACAACTAAAGGAACATTGTAGAGTGAAGGATCAAGAAGTCAACAAAGATTTCACAGAGGCAAGCTCTGATATCAGAAAAGGTTACTAAGATTTTACTGGGAGAAATCATTCTACATGGTAGTAAGATTATATACCAAGTTGGAGACATGTTGAGTGCTACTCAGTTGCTTTACATATTCTGATGAAGATTACAATGTTCCCAGCAGAAAGGCATTTTGCTAGAAGTGGAGGATTGTTACACTGGTTGCAGTTAAACCTGCGTCCACAATGAACCACTCCTCCAAGTATACATACCCTAGTGTAGTTGCCTCCAACCTTGATTCTGACTTGCCTTCACCAAGAGGAGACTGCATATGCAAGTAAAATGCAAGCAGAAGCTGGATAAGCACTTGTTATAGGGGCTTGTCTTCCTGGAAGCCAGCTGACATTTAAGATGTCCTATTATACTGCTATAAGCAAGCTAGGCAGGTAGAGATACATAGAGGAGAAGAAGGCGGAAGACACCAGCTATTCCAATAATTCCATATGAGGAAACAGACGTGATTGAAGAGGCCCTCTTACACACCAGCCCCAGCAGACACCACATGGAGGAGAAAAATCACATAGCAGGGCCTAATCTAAATTGTAGGATCATTAAAAATAATAAGTTGTTGTCCTGAGCTACTAAGTTTGGAGTAAATGGCTATGTGGCAAGAGAAAACTAAAACAATGGAAGTTACTGCAATGATGATAACTTTGAGGTTTAACCTAGGGTCTATGCTGCCAGGAAGAAAACATTTATTTTTCAACACCATGCCATTCACAAATATAGCACATTGTGGATCATTTTGAATTGGCTTTTAACTCAGAGGAGGAATCAAATCCTGAACACTAAGGATATACGTGCTATTTCTAGGATAACGTATTTCTGGCCAAAATATCTCTTACTTTTTACCTAATGAAGCTAGTTATGGATGAAAAGCTAGTTATGAGACGCAGTTACCCAGTAAGGTAATTAGTCCTTGCTTTTTACTGTTAATTTCTCTGTTCCTTGGAATTAATAGTGTGTATAGTAGAAGTTACTGTGTGTTATGACTATAACACTGTGAGGTACTTTTGACCTCTGTTTGACAAAGTCGAAACTCTTTTCATTAGTTGGCTTAATTTGCTCCTTTGAATCCCAATTTATCTTTAACATAGACAGTTCATTATTAAGAACAACTAACAGCCATCCTGATGTAATTCTCAACAACCACGAAACCAAAGTTCAAAAAAATCACTTTGAAGTATATGCTTTTAATTTTTTCCATGTTAAAAAACAAATGTAATAGAATTTAAGCTTTATCTTTTTTGCTGTGTGGTTTTTGAAAATATTTGGAAAAAATAAATCAAGAAACAGAAAGTTTTAAAAAATTATTTAAATAGCATATGACCTCTTCTGAGAAGTAAAACTTAATTTTTCATTTGTGTTTTGAAGCACAAATTAGCACAGCCAAAAAATTAAACAGAATATAATGTCAGGCACACACACACACACACACACACACACACACAGACACAACATAGATTCTATTATTTTAATCAAACTATCAATATTTTTATTCATTTAAACTAATATAGTCCATGATTAGTTAAATGACGAATCAACAGACATAAATCATCACTGGGTTATAGAGGAAAAAATCAAATATCAAGTGAAAACTTTGACATTTCTTGATACTTAGCACAAATAACTGTTCTGTTTCCTACTATTGATTATGATTTTCCCAAATCATTCTCCTTAGATTTGCTTCAATCCTGGGTATAGGGTACTTTAAAAGCAAATGAATGTAAGGAATAGAGCTAGTGCTTTGTTACCCAGCTGAAGAAAATGCAGCTCAAAGGGTTGAAAGAACAATGAACTGTATCATTGCTATTTATTGAACCACCTGTGTCATGTGTCAGGCAGCCAACATACAATGGTGAAATAGGAACTATTATTATTGTCATTTTACCAGTGAGGAACTGAAGACCCAAAAAGTAAAGAAGAAGGAGAAGCAGAGGGAGGAGAAAGAGTGGGAAGAAGAGGAGACGGAGTGGAGAAGAAGAAGAGAGAACAGGGAGAGGAAAAAGCTTGCTGATGGTTACACAGTCATAATGGGGCAATCCAAATGTTCATTGCTATATCCAGCTCCAAAGCCTGCTGTTTTCCCCTTTCACAACATTGTTTCTCCAATGTTAGCTCCAGAGCACAGACACTATCTCCTTGTATATGTGTATATATATATATATATATATATCAAAGAATTTGAGAAACCAAGAGAATAAAATAATTGATTATTACTGTGCAACTACTGATAATGTAAGTTATGGTGCAAAGATTTCAACTCATGCATTCTCACTGTAGAGCCGATGCTCTTAACAATTACATTATATTGCCTACTTAAGACACTGCATCTGTGAGGCTGGAAATGGATGACATAGAAAAAGGACATTCAGAGAACAGGAAATAACTCTAGAAAATGTAAAGCATCAGCCAATATAAAATATTCACGAGAATACTTGGAAGATAAGGTTGAGGTTATCTTGAAGAAATCCCAACAAAAATCACAGAAAATGAAGAAAGAAAAAAATAACTATTGAATATGATAAGAAACATCTGAATGTAAAGAGTTTCAGAAAGATTTTTAAAAGAAGGAAATTATTTAACAAAGAATATACAAAAATTTCCTGGAAGTGAAGTTTCTGAGTTTTCAGATTATGGCAGCAGTGGAGGTTTGCCACTAGGATTTCCCCTCAGTAAGAACTTGCTGTTCAGGTGCAAGGAGTACAGTCACCTGACAGCCTCCAGCTGTTTCCAAGCCTCCAGCTGTTTCCACCCTCATCCTGTGACTCAGCTTTTATGCTCAAGTCTTGCTCTTCCCAAGCAACAACCAACCAGTGACTCAGAATGACAGGGGTACTAGGTCTTGGCCAATTATACTCAATTATATCCAATGTTGGATTCCTCTAAATCTTTATTTGAAATATTTGTTCTAGAGCTCTCCATTGGATTGGTTAAAACCATCAGATCTGCATTGTTGTCTGAGGCTCTTCTTATCCAGTCCTGCTCCCTTCCTCAGGAGTTTTCCCCTAAGAAATTTCTTGCATTACTAACTCCATCTCAGTGTCTGCTTCCCAAAGGACACAGTGGATATCAATAATTGATGGGATGCACTAAGTATCCAGCATAACAGATGATAAAAAGTTTTCACCAAAGTACATCATTGTGAAATCTCAAAATGAGAAAAGATTCAAAATTATGCTAGAGTATAAACAAATAAAAAAAAATCAAAACAGGTCCTGTGCAAAGGACTGCGAATAGGAATGGTAGCAGAGCTCTCAGTAACAATGCTGGAATCCAGAAGAAAATGAAGTTCCTTCAAGATTCAAAGGGGTCAGTATTTCTAAGATAGAATTTCATACCCAGGAACACTGGATATCAAGTTTGAGGCTAGAATAGAGACATTTTCAGATACACAAAGTTTTAAGAAGCTTACTTACAAATAGCAAAATAAGGAATTGAGCCAAGAAGGAATAAGACACAGGATTTAGTAAATAGTATCCAAATTATAGAAAAATATAAAAGGAATTCCCAGAGTGCTTATGAAAGTTAAATCTAGATGCAGTTGGCTACAAGCCTAGAAAATAACCCATCTAGTCTGGAGGAGACAGCTTGAGAGGGTAACTCTAAGAAGAAAATCAAGTTTGTATAATACTTGATGTGTTTGAATATATTCAGAGAAAATTTAAGAGTCTTGGCAAAACCTTTGGGATAAATAAAGAAAAGTATGTTAAAAAAAAAAAGCAAAAAAAGGGGTCATTATTAGCTTAAAAAATACAGAAATGGCACAAAACACATACACAATTATAGAATATACCGTGCTGTAGGTATGAAAATAGTTATAAAGACATAATGATGTGAAGACTAATGATTAATTTGGCTAAAAATGCTGATATATCCACCTTGGAAGGAGGAGAAATAACTGTATTTATCAGATAATGAAAGATGGAGTGTGGGGGGACAGGGCACTGCAGGGAACATTAAGACCTAAGTCTTAATAATTCATACTTTTATAATGGGAAGGCAATAGTTATCAAAAGATAAAATCCAATAATGGCCATAGAATGATATTACATGGAAACATGGTGGGAAATAACAAAAAAACATAAAAATATTAAAAAGTAGTCAGGCGCGGTGGCTCACGCCTGTAATCCCAGCATTTTGAGAGGCCGAGGCTGGTTGATCACAAGGTCAGGAGATCGAGACCATCCTGACTAACACGGTGAAACCCCGTCTCTACTAAAAGTACAAAAAATTAGCTGGGCGAGGTGGCGGGCACCTGTAGTCCCAGCTACTTGGGAGGCTGAGGCAGGAGAATGGCGTGAAGCCGGGAGGCGGAGCTTGCAGTGAGCCGAGATCGCGCCACTGCACTCCAGCCTGGGCGATAGAGCAAGACTCCATTTAAAAAAAAAAAAAAGAAAAAAAAAAGAAAGGAAAAACAGTTAAAAAGTAGTTCCTTTGGCATAGAAACTAGGAATGGGTGATGTGGTAAAGGATTGGTTTTCATTGTAAATCTCTTAATACTGTTTTGGATTTTAAAATGTGTACATGTAGTATAACACTTTGATAAAAAATAAATATTGAGGAAAAACCCGAAGAACTGAAAAGTTGGAGAAGCAAGTACTCCTAAGTAGGAAGAAGTAGGTGTGCTGATTTCTAGTAAAAATATTTTGTAAGTACATGCATTGCCTCTCTCTTATTATTCAATATAGACCAACTTCCTGTATTACCCCTCTCCTTTTTATTGGTAAATACTTAAATAATTGCAGTTATTAAAATGCTACATTATATAAAGTAACTACAGATTGACACGCCCATATGTTATTTTCTGACTAAGGAGTGAAGAAAAATGGACTTACCTAAATTGGTGAGGAGGTAAGCAATTTTTTCATAAGCCTGAAATAAAGAGAATACATAGTGAACATTATTCTTCTCTTTTGGAAAAGGCTGGTATTTACACTATTTGAAAAAACATCTATAGTGTATGTTATACAGTGGTTATATTTTACATTAAACAGAGATGTATTGAAACTTAGCATGTAAGGCTTCATATATACATACATGAATGAAATTGATATACATGTGAATGTAAATATGAGCTAACATATATGTGTGTGTAGATACACTTGTAATCTGTAATAATGAATTTTTTCTGGTAGCTATCTTCATTTTCATTTTGTAAATCAAGAAATGAGAAAAAGTCCCTAAAAGTCATTCAGCTAACCAATGGCTGAGCTGAGATTTGAGCTCAAAATTATAGAGATTTTTGGCCAGGCAAGGTGGCTCACGCCTGTAATCCCAGCACTTTGGGAGGCCGAGGTGGGCGGATCATGAGGTCAGGCGATCGAGACCATCCTGGCGAACACTGTGAAACCCTGTCTCTACTAAAAATACAAAAAAAGTAGCTGGGCTTGGTGGCGGGCGCCTGTACTCCCAGCCACTCGGGAGGTTGAGGCAGGAGAATGGCGTGAACCTGGGAGGCGGAGCTTGCAGTGAGCTGAGATCGTGCCACTTCACTCCAGCCTGGGCAACAGGCGAGACTCTGTCTTAAAAAAAAAAAAAAGAAAAAAAAAAAAAGTATAGTTTTTTTTACTACACTGGAAGGTGAAGTGGAAGTCTGAATTCTGTACTACTGATAAAGAAATTTCTAAACTATGACAAAGGACTGTATACATTTGTATTTGTAAGGAACAAATTTGTTTTTGTAGTTATTTAAAACAGATGCATGAGTCAAATCTGTTGAATCTCTAAGTCACAATAGATTTTTCTGATAATATTTTTCCTCTTCTGCCATCTTTTCCCTTCTGCTGTATACTCTGACCAATATTTACATAGACTCAAGGAAAGGGCATACATTTCACAATATTCCAAGTAAATATAGTTGGGAAAGTATTCGCTGTAGACAGAAGTACTTGTGGGTATATGTATGTGCATGTGACTATTACCTCATAACCACATAATTCCATAAAATATTGTTTAGATTATCATTTCCAATAACTTTGCCTATTGGCACGAAAAATTAAAAGTATGCATCTGGACATATTAAAAGTTGTTCACCTTCTCTGACAGTTCTTTCAGTAAAATGACTGTCATTACTCATCTTAGCTGTGATTTAAATCTGCCCCTTCCTAAGATTTAAAGTGTTATCTGGAGACAGAAAGATTACACTGAGTACAATACTCTCATTCTCCTCCTAGTGCAGGTTTTTTGTCCTTGTTTTTGTTTTAGCTATACACAAATTATAATTTTCAAATTTTAGGATAAGATTACTGTGAATTCATGAACAACAAGTGATTCCTACTATAACGGGTTCTTTTTCACGTCCTATTAATTAAGTGAGATAAACATAGCAGGGTCTCCAAGGAGTAGGATAGACTCGATCGCCCAAAAAATAGTACTTGAGCACCCACTATGACTCTAGCACTGAGTTGAGTTCCTTTGTGGGGATTGAAAGTTAGTTCTAGTTAAATAATTGCCATTTGGCTTGTGCCAAACAGTGCTTTACATATATTATTATTCCTTAACAACAATTTTGTTACGTAGATCCCCATTCTACATAATGATCCCCATTCTATAGAAGAAGAAACTAAGTCCTAGAATGTCAGGGACCTTAGCAGTGAGACAACTCTACTAAGCAAGTAGCAAAGTCAGGATTGACTATCTTGGTTGTCTAGCACCACCTACATCGTGCCTTGTCACATAAACGATTTCAGTTTTAACTATTTATTTATTTTTGAGACAAAGTCTCACTCTAATGCCCAGGCTGGAGTGCAATGTCATGATCACAGCTCACTGCATCCTCAACTTCCTGGGCTCAGGTGATCCTCCCACCACAGCTTCCAAAGTAGCTGTAACCACAGGTACACACCACCATGATGCCTGGCTCATTTTCTTTCTTTCTTTTTTTTTTTTTTTTTTTTCAGAGATGGCTTTTGGGCATGTTGCCCAGGCTGGTCTTGAATTCCTCATCTGCCCCAGCCTCCCAAAGTACTAGGATTACAGACATGAGCCACCACGCCCAGTTCTGTTCAAATTTTTGTCTTAATATCTAGCACATAGAGTCACTCTGCAAACTTAGGATGGAAATATCTGCAACTGATGCACTAGGGGGTTACAATAGCACTGGGAAGAAAGTTATAAATTACAAAAGATTCCATAATGCTTTTGGAAGACTTTCTGGGGTATTTGCAAACCTGCATCATCCAAGGCCCAAATGCTATGGCTGACTGGCAAAATCACTGATGAGCTACAGAATCAGTTCAAGCAGAGTGAATTGTTAGATCTCAAACTACAGACTATAAAGTAAATAATGACTTAAATATATCCAACTGTATGGTGTCTGGCAGCAATCACTTTGGCAGTACATACAAGCTGTGAGTGGTTGCATGTGTGTGTGATTGTGTAAAGTGGAATGAGTAAATGCTTGTTGGGGAAGAGGATAAAGGGCTTCAGGGCCGGGCCCTACCTGATACACACAGGCGCGCGCACACACACACACATACACGATAACATGTTGGAGAACCTATACTTTTAAAAATCAGCCACTGACGCATTTAGTAAGCTGAAATTCTCTTATTCATATATGTTAATTAGGTTAATATATTCATTATCAATATCTAGTGCATCAGTTAGTGTTTTAGAAACCAAACAAACCTGAATCAAAAAGACATAATCTCTACTTTCATGGAACTCCAATTTCAGTGGGTAGAAATAAATGGCAAAAGAATATGTAATTGGTTAGGAGGTGAAAAGTGCTCTGAGGGAAAATAAAGCAGGCAGAGCAGATAGAGAGTTTTGGTAGACACAGAGTACTGTTTTATGGAGTATTCAGAAAAGCCTCTTCAAGAGGGTAGCATCTGAGCAGAGAAGTGCATGCAATGAGGGAGGGACCCAAACAGAAATCTCAGCTAAGTATCTTTGAGACACAGAAACGGAAATGCCAGTGCTCTGAGACTGGCACGGACTTGATGTATTTCACGAACGGCAGGGAAGTTAGAGAGAAAGGAGTGGCCGCAATAAGACAGTGAAGTAGTAAGTCATTGCGATCTCACAGAGAAACACCTTTTCAGTGCACAGTAGGCCATGGTAAGGATTTTAGAATTCATTCTCAGCTAAGACTTCACCATCTTCCCAGTAATGCCTTGTTTGGGGTGTTATGCCAAAACCAGTCTGGGAGAAAAAGAACAGCAAAGGCAGGAAAAGGACATGGTTATTGTGAGGAGGCATAATAGGTGGTTCTACATGGGTTTTAGAACTTTTTGTCTTTTAGTCATGGCCCCACGATTCAGCCTTCACCGTGAAAATAAACTCCAAGCTTTTGCAGAATTGAAAAGAGCCTCCATTTTCCGGTAATCTACTTGTCTAAATTTCTAGAAACTATGGACATAGACATGAACAAACTAAACAAATACATGCATTAAAAAGCCAATCCTCTTATGAGATGAGTCGTTTGACATTACCTCTTTTCTTGGTTAAAATGCATGGTCCATTGATCCATCCCAATCCACAATAGCCTATTTGCATTCTAATTGGTAACCAGTGGTAACCAGGTATTAAGGAAAGTTAGGTGTATTTTGAGGCCTTGAGTGATCAGGCCTGTGAAAGAAGTATAGGGTTGTATGCTCTGGACTCTAGAGATGGGAATGGATCAACAAGGGAGAAAAGTCCAGAACCTACATGAAGTACTTACATTAGCCAAATGTAGATAGGATTTTTTCTTTTTTTGTTATAGAGTGCTCTGTGCATGGTACATGGATTTTAAAATGAGAGGAGGAAAACCAAAAGGAGTTCATTATTTCATTTAAAAATTTTTAATTATAATTAATTAAAATTTTAATTTTAGTTTAATTTTAATAAAATTTAATTTAATATTTATAAAAATTTGACTTTAATAACATTTTAATTTTTGATTAAAAGAATTTCACCATGCTGAAATGATTTAATTAGACTAATTCCCGATTTTTCAAACTCTAAGACTACTTCTGTTCTGATGTTTCTTAAAAGTTACCCTTTAATCATAAGGCCAGGCAACTGTCATGCTGCTGTAACAGGTAAAATTAGTTAAAGTTGGATTGTCAAGCAACAAGAATATACATTTTTGGAATAATTTTGCATATTTAATTTTCATTAAAATATTTTTAGTAACATTTCCTGATACAATAGTACCATGCTACTTTTGATACCTTAAAGTAGCATATCAGTTTCTGAAGATAGCAAAATAAAGAAGAGAAATAGTAGGCTTAGGAAAGAGCAATTCTCGGTTTCAAATTCTGTCTTTGTAGTTGTTTAGCTATATGCCTGAAAAAGGGATGCTAAAAATAATACATTGATGTTTTAATTATTGTTAAATTTAATTATGTGTAATTTAATTTTGGAAGATGTAATTTCTGATCTTGATTGTGCATCGAAATTACCTTAGCTCTCTTAAATTAATGATTTTCTAATGCTCTTTGAGGGGCTGGCTGGATAAGAATTACTCAAGAGTATCTTTGAAAGATTTGTTTTAAATACAGATTTCTTAGCCCAACAAAGGAGATTCTGAACAGGACTCAAGAATCTGTATAGTTTTTTTGCCAGGTGCAGTGGCTCACGCCTGTAATCCCAGCACTTTGGGAGGCCAAGGCGGGTGGATCTCTTGAGGTCAGGAGTTCAAGACCAGCCTGGCCAACATGGTGAAACCCTGTCTCTACTAAAAATGCAAAAATTAGCCAGGTGTGGTGATGTGCCCCCAACTACTTGGAAGGCTGAGGCATGAGAATCGCTTGAATACGGGAGGCAGAGGTTGCTGTGAGCTGCGATCCTGCCACTGCGCTCCAGCCTGGGAGACACAGTGAGACTCTATCTCAAAAAACAAAAAAATTAAAAATAAAAAAGAATCTTTAGTTTTTCAAAAGTGTTCCAGGTGATTTGATGCATAGCAAAAATAGAAAATACTATTTTAAATTACTTTCATGACCTGTAAGATGGACTTGTAACCAAATTTTGATTGTTTTAGCCCATATTTTTCTCCCCAGTTAAATATTTATTTAGGAACGCTATGATCCACCTATTTTGAAATGTTTAGAAAATGCATAGTGTTTGGTTATAAGTGTAAATTAAAATAAGTGCTGCAAACTTGAAATACATTAAAAATACGATCCCAATAACAAAAAATAATTTTGAGCACATATAGTAAGCAAGATGCTAGGTGGTGAATAAAATATTTCACATTTATTTAAAGACTTGGACATACAAAAATGAGGAAGCTACAGTCCTTGTTCATAAGGAGTTTACACTCTGATAATGGGAGAAATGACATATCCTAAGCACTGTAACAGAAGAATATTCACAAAATGGATTGCTTAATTCTTCAGAAGAATCTGATTGGAGGAATAATGTTCAAACACCCTGCGAGAAGAATAAACACAAAATTCAATTCTACATACATTATTGAAAAACATGCTTTATGAAGGAAGTGACCCTTAATTGTAATTTTCAAAGATAAAGAGATATTCGCCAAGAAGACAAATTAAGAATGACATTCCAGGAAGCACTGTGGAGAAAGAGACAGAGTTGCAGCAAAGTTCCCTGGGGGACAAGCAAAAGTGGTTTTGTAGGTTGGAGTGCAGGGTGATTGGAAAGAGAGGTAGCAAGAGACAATTTTTGCCAAGAAGAGAATGGAAAAGTGGTTTTAAACAATGGAGGGCCTACCAGGCCAGGCTAATGAACTTCGAATTTATACTCAGTAAATACAATAGAAACCCATTAAACAGCCTCAAGCACATGGTAATCACATTTACTATTTAAAAAAGATTCTTCCAATAGTCGTGTGAAAGGGACATAGAAAGAGTTTAGAGTAGAGACAGGAAAAGTTTAGATTGGAGACAGGAAGACTAACCAGTTGGAAGCCCGCTGCAACTGTCCAAGCTAAAAATGACAACTAGCTGAACTAAGGAAGGAGAAGCAAGGATGATGAGCAAAAATGGATAAGAAAAATGTTACAGAAGCAAAATTCACAACAGTTAGTCACTGATACTGTTAAGGAGATAAAAGAAATAATTAAGGACTAGTTTAAGGTTCCTGGCTATGTACAGAAATAGAACTATGTTAAAAGTTCCTAATCAAAAAAAAGAAAAAAAAAGTCTGACTGATTTAAACTATTTTTCCATGTCTATATTTTGTAATTCCAAGTACATGGATTATATTTGAAAAGCAATTTTGATCAATAGAATATTAATCTAAGTCCCTCATTTGGAGAAAATGATGGTACAGGGATCCTGCAGTCAATCTATTAACAACCAAAAAGCATATTTTTATTAGCTGTCTATTTTGTTTTGGTCTGAAAATAGTATAACAAAAGGTAGCATTTCATTTTTTAAATGAATACTTTTGATGGTATAATATTTCACAATAATTTTTAATCCTGTGTATTCAGGTGAATCAGAGGTCTATTTAATAATCTGTGATGTGCTTTAACATCCTGAATAGAAAGAGAATGCATAAATTCAGAAGATCATTATTATTTTATACTAATTAAATCTGAGGACTATAACCATCTTCTTACATTGTTTATGTTGGCTGTATTATAGTTCACTTCCTTTGCACTCAATTCATTTTATAATCTTCTCCTGAGTTAGTTGAAAAAAGCAAAGGAGAAATATTTATGGTCTATTCCACTTTCAAAAATCCCTGAATCTTTATGCTAAATTGCCCAATAAGTAGAAATAGATATTTAGAAAAATAGGAGGTAGCCTCTGGTTTCTCCCAGGGACTATGATTGTTTTATAGCACTAAGAAGTTACATGGGTCCTAGTATTCAATTAAGTGGAGCTGGTGGGATGTTGACGCTCTCAAAAGATTGCTTCTATGATTCAAACAATACTCTCCTCACTTGCCTTCTGAAGTGTTATTTCTACAATTAGAGATTCACTCCACTGAGTTCAGCCTTTGTTTTCTGTAAAATGCAAGTGCTTTGGAAGAAATAATACATAAACCTCATTAAACACGTAAACTTAAGAGCAAGTTGTATTGGAACCTTATAAGAGAAAGAGAAAGCCATAGGTATGAGAACCAACTGTGATTCTAGGGAAGGTGTGGCAACTGAGGAAGGGGGTAGGAAGTGGAGAAGAGTGAGAGTTTAAGGGATTGAACATTAAGAAGTAACTGGAATAGTATAAAACTGGAGTCTGGTACAACGATGAAAATTTCAGCCATATCTTGATTTCTGCAATATCAGTGATAATATCAAGAACGATTTTGGGCCACGCACAGTGACTCACACCTGTAATCCCAGCACTTTGGAAGGCCGGGGTGGGTGGATCACTAGGTCAGGAGTTCAAAACCAGCCTGGCCAGCATGGTGAAACCCCATCCCTACTAAAAATACAAAAATTAGCTGGGTGTGATGGCACGTGCCTGTAGTCCCAGCTACTCGGGAGGCTGAGGCAGAATAATCGCTTGAACCCAGGAGGCAGAGGTTGTGGTGAGCCAAGATCTCGCCACTGCACTCCAGCCTGGGCAACAGAGCGAGACTCCATCTCAAAAAAATAAAAAATTTAAAAAGAATTATTTTGTAAGAAAATGTTTGAGGGTAAACCTCCCATTCTGTTCAAATGCAGGTTCTATCATGAGCTCGGTCTGACAAGTTTTCAGCTTATTTGGGAATATAGTTATTTTATAAGGTGGAAACTAAGTATTAAATCTTGGAACTGGAGTTTCTGTTCTAGGAGCTGTCATGCTTGCCTTCCAAAGTAAAAATTAATTAACCATATTTGGCTCCTTCATTTTCCTTTCCCTGTCTTCAAAAATATTAAGCCAGTTCATTAATCTATTCAAGATGTTTTTGAAGATCAGTATGTCTTCGCAACAAATTACTAAAACAAAAAACAAAAAACATAGAAACACAGGGTGTTTCTTTAAAGGCAATAATAATTAATGGGAAGAGAAGATAATTAAGGGACATGAAACTATTAGGGTGGTGCAAAAGTAATTGCGATTCTTGCTATTATTTTCAATGGCAAGAATCGCAATAACTTTTGTACCAACCTACATTAACACTGATTACTTCAACAGGTACAATTAGATACATAGTAAGAAGGGAGATGAGTGGCATTATGAATTGAGGAAAGTGGCTTTTATTTAGCATTTCTAACGTTTTTATACTTCGCTACTTTTTGTAATATCAATGTGCTGATTTTATAATTCATAGCTGTAAAAGATAAAATAATTACAGACCTTAAAAGAGCATTAAAAAGAGTAAGACATTTTAAAAATAAGATTACTGAAAATTATCATAGTGGTATGACTTCTGCCTGAATTAATTAAATATTTTTAAAAACTTTTTTATATTACTAGACATATTTGATAGAAAAAATACAAAACAGTGATTCTCTTTCTCTCCAAAGATGGCCCTGAGCATTTAAATATTTATGAATGGGTAATAGAAAACATTTTTTTAAAAAAGAGTAAAACATGAATACCAATCAATGCAGATGTGATATAAAGAATTTAGGAAGAACAAAGAAAAGACTGTCACTGTTTTCATATCTTGAACTGAAGGGAAATAAATGATCAAACTTAAAAGATGAAGAAAATGGAGAAACGTAAAAGTTGGTATTTTGCGATTGGAAATATGAGTATAGATAGTCTTATAAAGGGAAATGAAATGTTAAAATATCGAAGGGAAGCAAGTGTAGAGAAAGTTAACATTTATTACCATCTTTTATGCACTAGAGAGGTTACTCATTTAATCTTTCAATATCCCTATGTGTTATTTTTATCTCCCTCATTTAAAAGATCCAGAAATTACAGCTCATAGATGTTATGTGGTATGGGTAGCATTACACAGGTCAAATAGGAAATTTCTGCTTTGCCTTTGTCCAAAGTCGAGTGATTTTGGTGAAGGTACCATTGAAGAACTAAAAAACATTTTATATATTTATATATATATACACACACACACACACACACACACACTTTCAGAAGCTTGGACAGTATTGTGAAAGCCAGGGGAGAGAGGGAAGCATACATGAGAATAGAAGGAATATGGTGTATATGTGCTGGGATGCTGAATCCACTGATAAATCTTTTCCTTATTTGGCAAAAGACAAAACTCAAAAAGTGACCTAATGTTGCTACTTGTATGGCTGTGGTTATATGGATAACTCATAAAGAAAAAAAGAAAGAAAATGCATTTCATTCCTAATTTGTTCTTCATTTTATATAAATAGTAGGATGTTTTAAAAGCAAAGGGTTTTTTCCTGATTATAAATCAACACCTATATACAGAGGTAAATATTCAAATGATCAGAAAAAGTTATACTCTTTTTATAGAATATAATATAAACGGAATAGAATAGAAATGGAGAGAGTGATGTCAGAAAGAAGGTTGACTACAGTTACCTGGCACTCAGCCTTCCCCAACAAAAAGGAACCAAAGGAACAAATAAACCACTATATTGTAACTAAAGTGACTGAAGTAGTGTGCTAGGCAGTACCAAAGGAATGGTAAAATCTATGTGGAGTACAGACACCAAAGATACCATAGAGAGAGAGGAAGACACCCTACCTGTACTACTCTCTCTTCCTTACCAGAATTAGCTCAGAGTCGGTGGGGGATTTCTTCCTATGGAGATAACATAAGCCAAAGATCCCCAGTGGTCCCTATTGCCACCACAAACACCAGCAATACTTGCTACAGGAGAGACCCTAATCCTCAGAGGCCTCAAATCCAGTCTGGAGAGTAGCTGAGGTCTGTGCAACTGCATTGCCTCATTGTAAGAGCCCACCTTGAGCATCTCCTACACTGTGACCTAGGCTGCTATGGCACAGTACTATTTCGAACCTGGACCCATGTATACAGTTTATCTTGTCCTGGGGATCAGCAGCTACCAACTTTCCATTCCTCAGGCCCTGCCATCATACTACCACAGTGCCTACAGTACCATGACCTCAGCTGCCCAGAACATAGGCCAGATTGGAAGACTGAGACCCTGGCATCCAAACCCATGTGGCATGTGTCACAACCTTCCAATAAACAGGTGAACCTGCACAGCAGGAAAGCTGCTGAACAGCCTGCTAGCCATCACATCCATGTGCACCTACACTGCACAGTCTGCCAACCCTGTGAGTGCTTATACCTAGCCTGACAGCCAGTCCTATGGTGAATCCACCCCAGAAGCAATTGCTTCAATCTGACTGGCTCCCCTCCCCAACACCTGCATATGTTCATGTACAGCCTGACAGCGGGTCCTGCAGCAGCAGTATCCCCAGGACAGCTTGCTACAGCCTGCTTGGCTCAAGTGCATGCATGTTCCTCTACGGCCTGACAGCTGGTCCTGTAGTGATCCTGTCCCTTCAGACAGAATTTTCCTAAACCACCCAGTGCCACTGCACCCACGAGTATCTGTGCTTGGCTTCTGACAGTCACTCTGGAAAAGGCCACTGCCTCTGCAGGAAACTCACCAGACAGCTTGCTGGCCCTCTGCAGCTTCCTTGTCTGGCTAACATCCAGCCTGCTGCCCCAGCCCCAAGCAAAACCACATTATTGCCCTTATAGTCAACCATACACTAAGCTTCTGAGACAACATCACAGACATCACTGACAAGTATTGTAGCTAAAGAAACAGCATGAAGATCACATTACAGACTCCACTCAGAACCAAAGCCAAAGCTCCTCTGGGACCATCTACCAAAGAAAATTTCTTCCTACAAATGCTATTCTATAAAACCGGAAAGAAGAAATTTACACTAGATGTGCAGATATCAACATAAGGACACAAGAAACACAAAACAGCCAGAAAATACGACACCTCCAAAGAAACACAGTAAGTCTCTAGTGACAGACCCCAAAGAAAAGAACATTTATGAAATTCCTGAAAAAGCATTGTAAATAATGATCTTAGAAAATGCAGTGAGATACAAGAGAGCACACACAAATGATTCAGTGAAATCAGAAAAATAACTAATGATCAGAATGAGAAATACAACAACAACAAAAAAGATATAAAAAGGAACCAAACAGAAATCTTGGAGCTGAACAATTCAATAAATACAATAAAAAATACAATTGACAGTTCTAACAACACACCAAATCAAACAATATATTTTTAAGCTTGAATACAGGTCTTTTAAAATAACCCAGTCAGAGAAAAATAAATAAACAAATAAGAATAAAGAAAGCCCATGAGACTTATGAAACACCATTAAGTGAACAAATGTTCCCATTATAGGATTATTAGAGAGAGAAGAGGTGGAGAAAGACACGGAAGGCCTATTTAACAGGATAATAGACAGAAACTTCCCAAATATTGGGAGATATATTTATATCTGAATAGATTCAGGAAGCTCAAAAGTCCCCTGTTAGATTCAACTCAAAATGATCCTCTTCAAAGTACTCGTTAATCAAACTGCCAAAAGTCAAAGAGAAGATTCTAAAATCTGCAAGAAAAAATTTTCAAGTTATATATAAAGGAAGCCCCTATTAGACTATCAGCAGAGTTCTCAACAGAAACTTTGCAGGCCAGAAGAAAATAGGTTGTTATATTTAAAGTGCTGAAAGGAAAAAAAAAATCTGTCAGCGAATAATACTATATCCATCAAAGCTATCCTTCAGAAATGAAGGAGAAATGAAGGCCTATCCAGACAAACAAATGCTGAGGGAATTCATCACCACTAGACTGGCCTTACAAGAAATGCTAGAGAAAATGCTACAATTGGAAACAAAAAGAATACAATTATTGTCAAGAAAACTTGTAAAAGCATAAAACTTAACAGGAGACATAAATTCATAAATTAAACTCAGAATAATCTATTGAAATAATGGTGCTATGTAAACTTTGAATCATCTAGTATGAAAGGTTTAAATTCAAATAAAAAACTACAACAGCCAGAATTAGTGGCTTAGGAACACCTAATAGATAAAGAAGTAAAAATTAAACAGGTCGGGCGCAGTGGCTCACGCCTGTAATCCCAGCACTTTGGGAGGCTGAGGCGGGCGGATAACGAGGTCAGGAGATCGAGACCATCCTGGCGAACACGGTGAAACCCCGTCTCTACTAAAAATACAAAAAAATTAGCCGGGCGTGGTGGCAGGTGCCTGTAGTCCCAGCTTCTAGGGAGGCTGAGGCTGGAGAATGGTGTGAACCCGGGAGGCGGCGGAGCTTGCAGTGAGTGGAGATCGCGCCACTGCACTCCAACCTGGGCGACAGAGCGAGACTCCATCTCAAAAAAAAAAAAAAAAAAAATTAAACAACAGGAATAGAAATTGCAGGGGAGGGAAAAAGTCTAGGGTATTTTTTATGTGACCAAAGTTATGTTACTATCAGCTTAAAATAATATATCTACAAGATTATTTAGGTTAGCCCCATGGTAGCCCGAAAGAAAGAAATTACAGCAGTTACACAAATAAAAAGAGGAAGAAAACAAAGCATAGCACCACAGAAAACCATCAAATCACAGAGGTAAACAAACAGACACAAAGAAAGAAACAGATGATCTATAAACAACCAAGAAATCATTAACTAAATGACAGGAGTAAGTCCTTATCTATCAATGATAACTGTGAGTACAAATGGAATCAATTCTTCAATTAAAAGATACTGAGTAGCCAAATGGATTAAAAAATATATCCAACTGTATGCTGTCTATAAAAGATTCACCTCACCATTAAGACAAAGGTAGGCTGAAAGTGAAGGCATGGAAAAAGGTATTCCATGCAAATGCAAACCAAAAGTCAGCAGGAATAGCCATATTTATATCAGATGAAATAGACTGTAAGTCAAAAACTGTTAAAAGACAAAAAAAAAAAAATTATATAATGATAAAAGAATCCATTCAACAAGAGGGTATAACAATTGGACATACATATGCACCTAACACCAGAGCACACAAATATGTACAGCAAATAATATCAGATATAAAGGAAGAGAAAGACAGACTATAATACAATTGTGGGAAACTTCAACACTCAACAATGGATAGATAATCTAGATAGAAAACCAACAAAAAAAATTAGACTTAAACTACACCATAGACCAAATAGACATAACAGATATTTACAGAACATTCCATCCAACAGCTGCAGAGTAAACATTCTTCTCAATGAATTGCATATGGAACATTCTCCAGGGCAGATCACATGTTAGGCCACAAAACTAGTCTTAACAAATTTAGGAAGACAGAGACCATATCAAGTATCCTTTTAGACCACAATATTATAAAACTAGAAATAAACAAGAAAAACTTAAGAAATCTTACAAACATGAAAATTGAACAGCGTACTTCTAAATAACCAATAATTCAATGAATAAATTAAAAGAGAAATTGAAAAATTACTTGAGACGAATGAGATTGGAAACACATCATACCAAAATCTATGAGACACAGCAAAAGCAGTTCTAAGAGAGAAGTTTATAGAAATAAATGCCTAAATAAAAAACAAAGATTCCCAATAACCTGACCATGCAGCTCAAAAAAGTAGAACAAAAAGACAAACGAAACCCCAAATTGTAAATAATAAAGCTTAGAGCGGAAATAAATACAATAGTGACTTTTAAAGTTTTCAAAAATAATCAACAAAATTAACAGTTTTTTTTGAAAAGATTAACAAATATGAGAAACCTTAGTTAGACTCACCACAGAAAAAAGAGAAAAGACGTAAATAAATAAAATCAGAGATGAAAAAGGAGACATTACAGGTGACATCACAGAAATACAAAGCATCATGAGACTATTATGAACAATTATACACCAAAAACTTTGTGTACATAGATGAACTGCATAGATTCCTTGACAAATACAAGTTACCCAGATTGAATTAGGAAGAAATAGAAAATCTGGACATGCCAATAATGAGTGAGGAAACTGAATCAGTAATAGTCATCTATTGAAAAAAGGCCCAGGACCTAAAATTGAATACCTATATGCAAAAACAAAAAACAAAAAACAACACTATCTTTCACTACATACAAAAATCAACTCAATTGCAATTAAAGACTCAAGAGTAAAACCTAAAACTATTAATCTACTAGAAGAAAATGTAGGGGAAATGCTGTATGACATTGGGCTGGGCAATGATGTTTTTTTAAAAAAACTGCAAAAGCACAGGAAACAAAATGAAAAATAGATAAATGGGACCACATCAAATTAAAAAGCTTCTACACAGCAAAGGAAACAATACAATGAACAGTCAACCTACAGAACGGGAGAAAATATTTGCAACTATACATCTGACAAGGGGTTTATATGCAGAATATATAGGTACTTAAATAACAGCAAAAACACAAATAACCTGATTAGAAAATTGGAAAAATACTTTAATAGGCAGTTCTCAAAAAAACGACATTGAAAGGGTCAACAGGTATGTAAAAAAAAAAAAAAAAAAAAGCTCAACATCCCTAGTCATCACAGAAATGAAAATCAAAACCACAGTAAGATGATACCTCACTCCAGTTAGAATGGCTAGAATCAAAAATACAAATTAGGTCGGGTGTGGTGGCTCACGCCTGTAATCCCAGCACTTTGGGAGGCCGAGGTGGGTGGATCACCTGAGGTCAGGAGTTCAAGACCAGCCTGACCAACATGGAGAAACCCCATCTCTACTAAAAATACAAAATTAGCTGGGTGCGGTGGCACATGCCTGTAATTCCAGCTACTCCGGAGGCTGAGGCAGGAGAATTGCTTGAACCCAGGAGGTGGAGTTTGCAGTGAGCCAAGATTGCCTCACTGCACTCCAGCCTGGGCAACAAGAGCAAAACTCCATCTCAAATAAATAAATACAAAGTAAACCAGCATTGGCTAGGATACAAAGAAAAGGGAACACTTACACACTGTTGGTGGAATTGTAAATTAGTACAGCCACTGTGGAAAACTCTATGAAGTTTCCTCAGAAAAATAAAAAAAAAGAACTACTATATGATCCATCAATCTCACTCCTGGGTATATATCCAAAGAAATGAAATCAGTATGTTGAAGAGATATCTGAATTCCTACGTTTACCGCAGCACAAATTACAATAGTGAAGATGTGGTATTAACACATGTCCTTCAATGGATGAATAGATGAAGAAAATGTGGTAGGCGGCGGGGCCAAATATGGCTGACTAGAAGCAGCAAGGATCGTAGGCTCCCCTCCAAAAGAACCCTAATAGCATGTGAATCCTGCACCTGCAACCAAGGTATCCACGTTCTCTCATCAGAATCGACTAGGCGGTTGCCGTGCCCCATGGAGTGGAAGGGACAGCACTGTGGTGCAGTGGCCCTCCTGAGAGACACGGGGTAGGGGAGCCCTCATGCCCCCAGCCAAGGGAGGTGCAGTGGCCCTCCTGAGAGACACGGGGTAGGGGAGCCCTCATGCCCCCAGCCAAGGGAGGCAGCGAGTCAGCGTGCTACCCAGCCTGGGAAACTGTGCTTTTTCCATGGAACTGTTGCAACCCCTGGATTTGAAGATTCCACTTGTGAAGCCATGCCACCCAGGACTAGGGTCCCAACCATGGAGCTGCACAGATTCTCAACAGCCTCTCAACTAGAATCTGCTTAAGCCCGCTGAGTTTCTTGGGGTAGGGGCCACCAGCACCAC
Organism: Mandrillus leucophaeus; assembly: GCF_000951045.1. Lineage (NCBI taxonomy): Eukaryota > Metazoa > Chordata > Mammalia > Primates > Cercopithecidae > Mandrillus > Mandrillus leucophaeus. The sequence goes on along the minus strand of NW_012107587.1, from coordinate 480,781 downwards.
AGCTGCAGCTGCCTGCTGTCTAAGTCCTTTGAGCTCTTTGAAGGAGGGATGGCAGCCAGCACTGGGACTAATAGCCGCCTAACACACTAAGCTCCCTGGGCAGGGGAAGATGGCAGGCATCTCTATAGCTCCAGGCTGTGCTTTTCCTGTGCTGGAGCCAGGGAGGCTGGACGGTTTGTTCACAAGAGGTGTCCCCCACAGCCCAACACACAGTCTAATGTGGCAGACTGCAGCCAGAGTACCTCTTCAGGCCTTCTCCTCACTGGGCGGGGCCTCTCTGCAGGAACTCCAATAACTCCAGCCAGGGGCTCAGGGACAGAACTGTGATCTCCCTGGGCCTGGGTCCCTAGGGACAGGGTTGGCTGCAGTTTCTATAAACCAGCAGACTTAGCCTTTCCTCCTCTTAATTCTGAGAAATCCAGGCAGCTCAGAAGACTGGGTTCCCCCCAGGCAAAGCACACCCCCTCCACTAAGAGACAGTAAAAGTGCTTCATTATATTGCCCCCGTACCCCGCGCCACCCTCCAACAGGGGGTGTCAGACACCCTATGCAGGAGAAATCCTACTGGCATCAGCTTGGTGCTCCTCAAGGTCGGAGATCTCAGAGGAATGAGCAGGCACCCATCTTTTCTGTTCTCTAGCCTCCCTGAGTAACATCTACAGGCGTGGGGGTGAATAGGGCCTGAAGGGAACCCCCAGTCAACTGCAGCAGCCCTGCAGAAGGGAGACCTGACCATTGAAAGAAAAACAAACAGAAAGCAAGAACAACAGCATCATCAGCAACAAAAATGTCCCTACAAAAACCCCATCCAAGGGTCAGCAGTCTCAAAGATCGAAACTAGACAAACTCATTAAAATGAGAAAGCATCAACAAAAAAATGCTGAAAACCCAAAAGGCCAGAGTGCCTCCAAATGACTGCAATGCTTCTCTGGCAAGGGCACAGAACTGGACAAAGGATAAGAAGAAATTGACAACAGTAGGCTTCAGACGATGAGTAATAACAAACTCCACTGAGCTAAAGGAACATGTTCTAACCCAATGCAAAGAAGCTAAGAACCTTGGTAAAAGGTTAGAGGAGGTGCTATGTAGAGTAACCAATCTAGAGAGGGATATAAATGACCTGATGGAGCTGAAACACACAACACAAGAACTTTGTAAAGCATACACAAGTATCAACAGCTAAATCGACCAAGTGATTCTATGCACCCAATAAAGGAGCACTCAGATTCATAAAGCAAGTTCTTAGAGACCTACAAAGAGACTTAAGACTCCCACACAATAATAGTGGGAGGCCTTAATGCCCCCACTGTCAATATTAGAAAGGATGTCACAGTTTGAAAACCACGTTGCTGAAATAAGGCATACAGACAGATTAGAGAAAAAAGAATGAAAAGGAATGAACAAAGCTTCTGAGAAATAGGGACTATGTAAAAAGACAGAACCCATAATTGATTAGAGTACATAACGAGATGAGGAGAATGGAAACAAGCTGGAAAACACACTTCTGGATACTATCCAGCAGCATTTCCCCAACTTAGCAAGACAGGCCAACATTCAACATTCAAATTCAGGAAATATAGGGAACAGCAAGATACTCCATGAGAGGATTAACCCCAAGACACATAATTATCAGAGCCTCCAAGGCCGAAATGAAGGAAAAAAATATTTAGAGAAATCAGAAAGAAAGGCCAGGTCACCAACAAAGGGAAGTCCATCAGACTATCAGTGAACCTCTTAGCTGAAACCCTACAAGCCAGAAGAGAGTGGGGCCAATATTTGACATTCTTAAAGAATTTTCAAACCAATTTCATATCATATCATATTGAATTTCATATCCAGTCAAACTATACTTCATAAGCAAAGGAGAAATAAAATCCTTTCCAGACAAGCAAATGTTGAGGGATTTCATCACCACCAGACCTCTCTTGCAAGAGTCCTGAAGGAAGCACTAAATATGGAAAGGAAAAGCTGGTACTATCCACTGCAAAAATACACCAAAATATAAAGATCAATGACACTATGAAGAAACTGCATCAACTAGTGTGCAAAATAACCAAATAGCATCATGATGACAGGATCAAACTCACACATAACAATATTAACCTTAAATGTAAATGGACTAAATGCCCCAATTAAAAGACACAAACTGGCAAATTTGATAAAGACTCAAGATCTATTGGAGTCCTAAATTCAGGAGACCTATCTCATGTGCAAAGACACACATAGGCTGAAAATAAAGGGATGAAGGAAAATATACCAAATAGAAAGCCAAAAAAAAAAAAAAAAAAAAAAAAGCAGGGATTGCAATCCTAGTCTCTGATAAAACAGACTTTAAACCAACAAAGAAGAGTGGGAGACCTTAACACCCCACTGTCAATATTAGACAGATCAACGAGACAGAAAATTAACAAGGATATTCAGGACTTGAACTCAGCTCTGGACCATGCAGACCTAATAGACATCGACAGAACTCTCCACCCCAGATCAACAGAATATACGTTCTTCTCAGCACCACATCACACTTATTCTAAAATTGACCACATAATTGGAAGTAAAACACTCCTTAGCAAATGCAAAAGAACAGAAATAATAACAAACAGTCTCTCAGACCACAGTGCAAACAAATTAGAGCTCAGGATTAGCAAACAACTACATAGAAAGTGAACAATCTGCTCCTGAATGACTATTGGGTAAATAACAAAATTAAGGCAGAAATAAATAAGTTCTTTGAAACCAATGAGAACAAAGACACAATGTACAAGAATCTCTGGGACACAGCTAAAGCAGTGTTTAGAGGGAAATTTATAGCACTAAATGCCCACAAGAGAAAGTGAGAAAGATCTAAAATCAACACCCTATCAATCACAATTTAAAGAACTAGAGAAGCAAGAGCAAACAAATTCAAAACTAGCAGACAACAAGAAATAACTAAGATCAGAGCAGAACAGAAGGAGATAGTGACATGAAAATCCCTTAAAAAAATCAATGAATCCAACAGCTGGTTTTTTGAAAACATTAACAAAATAGACCACTAGCCAGACTAATAAAGAAGAAAAGAGAGAATAATCAAATAGACACAATAAAAAATGATAAAGGGAGATCACCACTGATCCCACAGAAATACAAGCTACCATCAGAGAATACTATAAACACCTCTGCACTAATAAACTAGAAAATCTAGAAGAAATTGATAAATTCCTGGACACATACACCCTCCCAAGACTAAACCAGGATGATGTCAAATAAACTAGAAAATCTAGAAGAAATTGATAAATTCCTGGACACATACACCCTCCCAAGACTAAACCTGGAAGAAGTCAAATCCCCGAATAGACCAATAATATGTTCTGAAATTGAGGCAGTAATTAATAGCCTACAAACCAAAAAAGCCCAGGACCAGACGAATTCACAGCCGAATTCTACCAGAGGTACAAAGAGGAGCTGGTACCATTACTTCTGAAACTATTCCAAGCAATAGAAAAAGAGGGACTCCTCACTAACTCATTTTATGAGGCCAGAATCATCCTGATACCAAAACCTGGCAGAGAAACAACAAAAGAAGAAAATTTCAGGCCAATATCCCTGACAAACATTGATGCAAAAATCCTCAATACAATCCTGGCAAACCAAATCCAGAAGCACATCAAAAAACTTATCCACCACCATCAAGTTGGCTTCATCCCTGGGATACAAGGCTGGTTCAACATATGCAAACCAATAAACATAATCTATCATATAAACAGAACCAATGACAAAAATTTGTCTTGGTTATCTCAATGGATGCAGATGATCTCAATAGATTATCTCAATAGATGCAGAAAAGGCCTTCAATAAAATTCAATATCCCTTCAGGTTAAAAACTCTCAATAAAATGGGTATTGACGGAACATATCTCAAAATAATAAGAGCTATTTATGAAAAACCCACAGCCAATATCATATTGAATTGGCAAAAGCTGGAAGCATTCCCTTTAAAAATCAATACAAGACAGGATGCCCTGTCTCACCACTCCTATTCAACATAGTATTGCAAGTTCTGGCCAGGGCGATCAGGCAAAACAATGAAACAAAGGATATTCTAAGAGGAAGAGAGGAAGTCAAATTGTCTGTGTTGCAGATAAGATGATCGGATATTTAGAAAACCCCATCGTCTCAACCCCAAAACTCCTTGAGCTGATAAGTAACTTCAGCAAAGTCTTAGGGTACAAAATCAATATGCAAAAATCACAAGCACTCCTATACAACATCAATAGACAAGCAGAGAGCCAAATCATAAATGAACTCCCATTCACAATTGCTACAAAGAGAAAAAAATTCCTAGGAATACAGATAAGAAGGGATCTGAAGGACCTCTTCAAGGAGAACTACAAACCACTGCTCAAAGAAATATGAGATGACATAAATAAATGGAAAAACCTTCTATTGCCATGGAAAGGAAGAATCAATATCATGAAAATGACCATACTGCCCCAAGTAATTTACAGATTCAATGCTATTCCCATCAAACTACCATTGACATTCTTCACATAATTAGAAAAACTACTTTAAGTTTCATATGAAACCAAAGAAGAGCCCGTACAGCCAAGACAATCCTAAGCAAAAAGAACAAAGCTGGAGGCATTACACTACCTGAATTCAAACTATGCTACAAGGCTACAGTAACCAAAACAGCATGGTACTAGTATCAAAACAGACATACGTACCAACGAAACAGTACAGAGACCTCAGAAATAACACCACGTATCTACAACCATCTGAATCTTCAACTAAACTGACAAAAACAAGCAATGGGCAGAGGATTTCTTAAAATCAATAAATGAGATGATATCATAGAGGAAGTTTTATCAGAGACTGGGTTGGGGAGGAGAAAATGGGGAGAGGTTGATCAATGGGTACAAAATTATAATTAGATAGAATAAATAAGTTATAGTGTTCTATTACACAGTAGGGTGACATTGTTTAACACTTAGGTATTTTACATTACAAAATAGGTAGAAAAGAGGCTTAGATGACCATCGCAAAGAAATGATAATTGCCATGAGGTGATGGTCATACTAAATACCCTGAGTTGATCATCATACAACATACATATGTTCAAAACATCCAATTATACTCCTAAACATGTACAATTATAATATGTGAATTAAAATAAACATACTAGCTAAACAAATACAAATCCCTATGAACAAAAATTTACACTAAATCAAAAGGGTGTGCCACATTTTTTCTCACTACTGAGGGACCAATATTGTTAATATTTGATTGTAATTTCTTAAAGTTTCAAAATTCAGAAGACTGTATGTGTATTCTAGAAAAAATGGAATCAAGTAAACTTTTATATCCTTATATAACTGTATTTCATGTTCTTAAATAATATTCACATAGCATTTTAACAGTTTATATGATACTACCTTATACAGAATTTGAATAACTTTCTTTTATTTTTGGTTATTTAAGGGGGTCTCTTTTCTAATATCTACTACTCTAAATAATACTATAACTGATAATCCTTCTACATGAATCTTGGATTATTGATAATTCCTTTAAAATAGAATATTGGAAATTAATTTTAAAAAAGGTTTGTCCTTTACTAGATTTGAATAGAATATAAACTTATTGTAGCAAATCTAGAAAATTCAAATATGTGATAAATATTAGACAATACGTAAAGAAAATAAAAATTACTTACATTCTTCCTTTCAAGAGGTAACTCTAGAAAATATTTTGATCTATACTTGCCATTATTATGTATATAGCTGTAAATGCTCTTTAGTTTGAGTTTTGATACTACCATTGCCAGATATATTTTAAAAATCAGGTTGATGTTTACCCAGGAAGCATTATTTCTTTATCTAAATGCTGGATTAATTTGCACAACAGGTAATTATCTTTTTATTTAATTTTTTAAAAAATGTAATATGGTGCCTATGATAAGACTGCTTTACTAGTTTGTGATACTGTTTTACAATTTCTTTCATGATTGACAATCTACTTAGAATATCTACTTTTACTTTAAGCAGTTGTGACTATTTATCTTTTCCCCAGAAAGGCTTACATTTTCTTGAGAGTTTTCAAACTTACCAGCACGAAAATTACATGGGTTGGGGGAAGGGTGGATGGGGAGACGTCGATCAATGGGTACAAAATTATAATTAGACAGAATAAATAAATTCTAGTGTTCTATTACACAGTAATATCTTTTTTTTTTTTTTTTTTTTTTTTTTTTTTTTTTTTAGGCTTGGTCTCATGTTATCATTCAGGCTGGAGTGCAGTGGGGTGATCACAGCTTATTGTAGCCTTGACATCTGCTCTCAATTGATCCTCCCACCTCGGCCTCCTGAGTAGTTGGGACTACAGGTGTGCACTACCACACCTGGCTTTAAAAAATCTTTTGTAGCATTGAGATCTCACTGTTGCCCAGGCTGGTCTCAAACTGCTGGGCTCAAGTAATCCTCCTGCCTTGACCTCCCAAAGTGTTGGGATTACAGGCATAAGCCACCATGCCTGGCCCCTCTTCTAATATTTTAATCTCCTTTACATCTATAAATGTATCTGGTAAGATGATTTGTGGCTATTTACCTATCAAATACCATCAAGTATGGCTTCTCACTGCCCACAGTGGCCAAAAAAATAACATCATATCCAAACTCTTTACATACCAGTCACACCTCCAAAGCTAGGCACTGATTTACTTTTCCAATCTTATTTTTCTTTATTCTAATATGCTTCACAGACACCTCTCATTATTTCCTTAAGGGCAAAGAATATGCATTTCTGTGCTTCTGTCCATTTGTGGGCTGAATTTCTTCAAACAACAATCTCCTTTCTGCTCTTTCTTGGCTGATCAGAATAAGCACCCTCTCTGTTTCTGTTCAAGTCTTCTGATCCACTATCATAAAACTTTTCATGAGCAATAGATGACTTTTTTCTCACCTTACTCAGGGCCCCTTGTGCTTCAACTATTGTGCATTCTTCATTGAATTCTTCAATTCTCTTTCCCCACTAGACTATAAGATCCTGGACTGCAGAACTATGACCAGTTACTATTATTAATTTTTTTGTCAACCAACCTACTTACAATAAGAAATGAGTCAATTAAAGATCAAATTGGGCGACTGCTTGTGTGACCTAGAAATAAACACAACTACTTAGTTATCTTTTCCCAGATAATAGGGCCAGTTGCAATAACCTCTGTCTACTGAAAAGCTGTCACAGTTCGTACTGATTTTGTTACAAACAAGATGTTTTACTATATACCAGAAAAGTATCAGCAAAAATGTAAAAATCTATAGTGTCTGTGCTGAAAATGACTCTTCCATCAATGTGGTGCTTGTGCAGTGCACAACCTATACTATCTTATATATACTACCATGTAGGTTTCCCACTTCTATGTATTTTTTTCAATGTTTATTGTAAATTTTAAATTATGAGTCAAGAGCATAAATTATTTTATGGCTCGTTTAGACATAATGTAAACAATATTCTCTTTCTACAAATTAAACTGGACCTGAGCAAAGCAAACTCCAGTAGAAGATGTTAACTACTGTCCTCATAATAATGTGTACTCATTTTATAACCGTGACTGTTCACTTTTCTCTTAAGATCTTCTCTGATTATTGTTTTAAAGTTGAATAGCAAATGGTCTCAACTCCCTCCAGGCTAAGCAAGTAATGTCAGTATCAATCATATTTGGAACCAAATGCATATTATCTATCTATATTACCAACCTTATTACTTATGTATTGCTCAGCTATATCAAAGAAATTATCTCATGATGTAAATATACTAACATTAACACTTAGTATATGCAAGCTATTTTAGCTCTTTGAATCTCAGTTTCATTATTTACATAATGCAGGATACTGGAGCTGTTGGAAGAATTAAAGATATTATCCTTAATGTGTCAATAGGTGCCTTCTATTTTCAGAGGAAATTGGTTCCCATTGATAGACCTTGTTGAAGACATAGGCCTATGCATACTGTTGTGCCATCAACCATGGACATTTTGTCCATAAGTTATTAAGTGCACGTGATGTTGAAACAAAAAGGTGCTTTCTTTGAGTAGCTAGCACATAAAAATACTGGATGATTTAAGTTAAATAAGCAGTTGAAACATGAGGAACATGGTCATATAGAGAGTCAAAGAAGATAATAAAGGCATAGCAATGCCACAGCATGCCAGACTATGACAAAATGATATAGTTAGGCAAAACCAGTTATCTTTCTTATAGAACAGAGCAGGTATGCAAAGAGAAGCACTGGGAAAAGGAGAGAAAGGAAAGAAGGTAGAAAGGGAGGGAGGGAAGGAGGGAGAGGGAGTGAGAGGAAGGGAGGGAGAGCAAGGAAGGGAGGGAGAGCAAGGAAGGGAGGGAGAGGATGTGAGAGAGGGAGAGATTACGGGAGAGAGACAGAAGAGGAGAAGGAAGGAGAGGAGAGGAGGGGAGGGGAGGGGAAAAGGGGAAGAGAGGGGAGGGGAGGAGAGGAGAGGTGGGCAGAGGAGAGGAGACGAGGGGAGAGGAGAGGAGAGGGGAGGTGAGGAGAGGAGAGGTGGGGAGAGAGGAGAGGAGAGGAGGAGAGGAGAGGAGGAGAGGAGACGACAGAGAAGAGAAGAGGAGGGGGAGAACAGGAGAGAGAAGACAGAAACGCTAGATTCAGAGAAAGAAAAATGGAGTAACTGTCTTATTGTTTTTCATTTCTCGTGAAGACTAGTGGATAACAATACTTCACTTTCAAAAAGATTTTCCCATATCTTTCCAACAAGTTTTCTTATAAAATGGAGTTTATTGGGATGATTTTAAAGCCCAAACAATTCTTTATTTGTTTGAAAAGTGCATAGCACCATCTCTAGTACACACTAGATACTAAAAGAATGGAAGCTATCACTAATCAGATTATAAACTCAAAATGCAGGGAAGATAATACAATTGGAATTTATTTTAATTTCAAAAATCTATCATCTAAACCAGAAAGATGAAATCTTTTCTGTTAAACTGAGTTGTCATTGACAGAAATGTGGCTTGGTCTTATTTTGGCTTCCATGTAAATACATTTCAAATATAAAGGAAACATAGACCTCTCCCCTTTCCACCCCTTTTTTATCTACTGAAGAATAACATTATAGACACTTACAAGATTCAGCAACATAATGATTATGAAATTGATACAGACAGCAGCAGCAGATGTTGCAAACTGCCAGTATTGTTTGATGAAATTCCACTTGAATGATGCAAACTGTTCCATGACAACCAGGCGGTACACCACGACTCCAAACACTGCAGTGATCACCAAGGATATCTACAATATTAGAGACCAGAAAAAAACATCCATATTTTACATCACTAACAAGTCAAAAGCAAAACCATAGATCAAATCTACTGTCCCCAAGAATTGAAGGTATTTACCTTTCCAAGAAAGGATATCTAGATTTAATTTTCTCCTTTAAGGAAGTTATATTCTAATCAAAATAAATAGGACAAAATTTGTCATTTTAGTGTGATAACAAAGTTATCACACTAACATGCAAATTCTGCCCAATGTCCTCTTAAATGGAATGCTCATTTTTAACACAAGATATCTAATCCATCAGGTCAACTCATATAATTTCCATTTTATCTTAGACGATCTCTGTTTCTCCGAAAAAGTATTTTCTTTAAAAAGGTGCACAAACTGCCTTTGTAAAATCCCCATAACCTGTTGTGACTTCTGTTTGTTTAATTGTATGTATTACCAAGGTGTTGGAAAGAATAAGGTTTCTGACGTTCTCAATGTCCCAAAATGAGTTGGTACCATTGAACTTACTTCTAAATTTGGAATCCCAAAACATTTTGATATTGATGGCTATACTTTACCATGAAGAATATTCCTGAGACAGAAACAAGAAGACGAGTGACTTTGTCTGAGGAAGGCTGATGTGGTTCAGGTTTTCCCGTGATGGGATTTACGATCTCCATCTTGTAATACTTGGCTTCAAACTGGGGACGAAGTGTTTCCTATGAGAGAAACTAAAGTTATCTAAATATCAAAGCCATAAACTAAAAAAAATACTCCCAAGAGTTGATACAATACTCCTAAATTTGGCCTACTTTTGTATTAAGTCTTCACAATAAAGCAGCCTTTTTAAAATAACATCAAATTGCCTTCCAAATAAATCCTCAGCAGTATTGTAATCAGTATAATTTTCCACTAATGTAATTTAAAGAAACATCACAGAAGTGGTCTGAAAAATACATACTTCATTGATCTCTATTATCTTCATAAAATAATAAATTTTGTTAGTAGGAAAAATCAAGGGAAAAATCTAATGATGGTTAACTGTTTCCAGCCTGAATGCTAGGGCAGCAGATAATTTTCCATATCCTGTAATAGCCCAGTTTCCCTATTTCCTTGTATGCTAACATCTTACCTCCTCTTCTTCCCATTCGATAAGGTCCCAAGTATAGGTCAGTATACTCCTTCTCCTTTTCCAAAACTCCAGGAAGACTGTGGCTATAAAATATAAAAATGATAATTCTTTACACAAATCACATCATATTGCTTTTATTCTTTATACTGATATATCTTATCTCATAATTAAAATTAATTATTAAAGTAATTAATAAAATTTTTATTTTTCCCTTTTCCTCTTCTTCCTGTGTTTATACATCATTAATTAGTATATCTATTAACATACACTGCTAGAGGGTTGTGATTTCTTTTACTGAAACCAACAAGCAGGGACTTTTTGTCAGCACAGCTCATCAAAATGATGCAATCAATATTACTGAGCTAAATATTGACCCTTTTGACCTGCATATGCTTATTCAAAATCTAAAGACTCAAATAAAGCCTTCTCCAAGAATCACAATAAAGACCATGTGATACTTGTCCAGAACTTACAGAGAGTTGGTGTAGGAGAGAGAATAAAAGAACAAACTCTCGTAGTGAAGGAGAAAAGAAAGACAAGAGAAGAAACTCTCAAATTCATATTCTGGGTGGACTCTACATGGATGGAAAAGGACTCAGTGGAAAAAGTAAAGAAATTCCTGAACTGACAGCTTTTCTGTGTAAACAGCGAGGAGAACGATTGCTGTTTAATTTTTTTTCTAGATGGGCTCTATCTTACACCATTCAAGACTTTGTGGACACAACTAACAACTCACATATACGTTTTAGAAATGTGTGGTACTGGGGCAACCCTCTTTAGGTCCCCTCCCATTGTATGGGAGCTTTGTTTTCACTCTATTAACTCTTGCAACTGCACACTCTTCTGGTCCATGTTTGTTATGGCTCAAGCTGAGCTTTTCTTCACTGTCGACCACTGCTGTTTGCCATTGTCGCAGACCCGTCACTGACTTCCATCCCTCCTGATCCAGCAAGGCATCCATTGCCGCTCCTGATCCGGCTAAAGGCTCGCCATTGTTCCTGCATGGGTAAGTGCCCAGGTTCATCCTAATTGAGCTGAACACTAGTCACTGGGTTCCACAGTTCTCTTCCATGACACACGGCTTCTAATAAACCGATAACACTCACCGCATGGCCCAAGGTTCCATTCCTTGGAATCCGTGAGGCCAAGCACCCCAGGTCAGAGAACAAAAGGCTTGTCGCCATCTTGGGAGCAGCCCACTCCATCTTGGGAGTGGCCCACCACCATCTTGGGAGCTCTAAGAACAAAGACCCGCTGGTAACATTTGGTGGCCCGCATGGGGCTTCTCCAAAGTGGTGAGTAATACTGAACCACTTTCTTTTGCTATTCTGTCCTATCTTTCCTTAGAATTGGAGGAAAATAACTGGGCACCTGTCAGCCAGTTAAAAACGATTAGTGTGGCCGCTGGACTAAAGACTCAGGTGTGAGGCTTCCTGGGAAAAAGCTTTCTAACAACCCCCAACCCTTCTGGTTTGGGAGTGTTGTTCTGCCTGGAACCAGCTTCTGCTTTCACAATTTTCCTGGGGAAGCTGAGGGTCGACTAGAGGCAGAAAGTTGTCATCCCGAACTCCTAGCGTTGGCCAGTTGAGATCATGGCACAGCCAGAAGTCTCTACTCAACAGTCGCCCATGCGTGCACCCCTTCGTCTCCTTCTGACCCATACCTCCTGGGTCCTAACCACGACTTTCTTGAAAGTGTAGACCCAAAATTCTCCTTACTTCTGAATCTACTTCCTCTGATCCCTGCCTCCTAGGTACTAATGCTTCAGACTTTCACTTCCACTCCCAAGTATTAGAGCAGGTTGTATCTCCAAAGGGACCTAAGGAAGTTCTACACTGTGTCCTTAAGCAACTAGGCTATGAACCCAGGGAGTCTTGTCCCTGGTGACTCTCCCAATTTAGGCATACAGCTCTCGACATGGGCAGTTATGTGGGAACCGTTCCCCACCACCCTTGCCAGGGCCTTAGAACTGATAACCCAGTACTTTAACAACTGGAACTGGGTTTACAACAACGTAATAGATCAGGATGAAAACGAATTGAGTAAGTTATTCCTATCTAATTAATATTCCTATAGTGGCAAATGGGGCAACAAGCGAACGTCCTTCCACTATGTTTCCAAAATTCTTCTACAGAGGCAGAAAGGAGAAAGAGAGAGGCAGAGAGAGAGAGAGAGAGGAAGAGACAGAGACAAAAGGTGAGTCAGAGAGAGAGAGAGACAGAAAGTCAAAGGAGAAAGAAAGAGAGAAAGAGAAAGATAGAAATGGTAAAGGAAAAACAGTGTACCCTATTCCTTTAAAAGCCAGGATAACTTTAAAACCTATAATAGATAATTGAAGGTCTTCTCTGTGACACTATAACATGCCAATAGTACCTTGTTGTCAGTGTAAACAAGGGCGTAGCCCAAAACACTGAGACCACTGACAACCCACAGCCTTCCTATCAAAAATCCTTAACCCAGTAACCTGCGAATGGCCCAAATGCATTCAATTGGTAGCAGCAACTGCTTTGCTAACAGAAGAAAGTAGAAAAAGAATCTTCAGAGGAAAACTCATTGTGAGCACACCTCACCATTGTGAGGATAGTTCAGAGCTATCCTAAGTCAAAAAAAGCAAACAGGTAGCTTACTAACTCAAAAATAAGTATGGGGCTATTCTGTTAGAAAAAGGTGATTTAACACTAACCACTGAAAATTCCCGTAACCCAGCAAATTTCCTAACGGGTGATTTAAATATTAATTACCATACAAAGGTCCAACCAGATCTAGGAGGAACGCCCTTCAGGAAAGGACTATAGATGGTTCCTCCCGGGTGACTGAGGAAAAAAAACCACAATGGGTATTCAGTATTGACAGGGGGACTCTTGTGGAAGCAGAGTTAGGAGAATTGCCTAATAATTGGTCTGCTCAAATGTGTGAGTTGTTTGCACTCAGTCAAGCCTTAAAGTACTTACAGAATAAAAAAAAAACTCTATCTCAATACTGAGTCAAAAGGTTACCAACACCCTCTCTGAAATGAATTTGCATAAGAACTGTTGTTTATGCGAATGAATCTTGATGGGGCAGCTGGGTTGTTATGAAATACTCAGGAACCCAGCCCTGGTCTAGGACTCACCCTTGAGCCAAAGGCAATGTTGGGCA